>NC_062570.1:83656250-84030000 GCF_022837055.1 Prionailurus viverrinus
TTTATTTTTGGGACAGAGAGAGACAGAGCATGAATGGGGGACAGGCAGAGAGAGAAGGAGACACAGAATCGGAAGCAGGCTCCAGGCTCTGAGCCATCAGCCCAGAGCCTGACGCGGGGCTCGAACTCACGGACCGCGAGATCGTGACTGGCTGAAGTCGGACGCTTAACCGACTGCGCCACCCAGGCGCCCCACCTCTTTTCCTTTCTTGAAATGCTCCAGTGACTTCCCGTCCCAGTAAGAATAAGTAAAATCTGAATGTCTTACCTTCCTTTCCAAGCTTCTGCCCAGTACCCTTCTTTGGGCACATTGTCATGGTTTTGTTTGTTTTTTTTTTTTTTTTCCTTGAATATGGAATCTCCTTCTCACTTTATGGGCCTTGTATTTGCTTTTTCTCTGCATGGAGCATCCTTCTCTACATCTTCCCATAGCTGACAATTGCTCATCATTTAGTTCTCAACTTAAACATTTTCTGTTCAATGAAGCTTCCCATGACCATCTATTCTGATGGTCCCTGTTTATTATCATATGAATCACAATATTCTTTTTATTTCACTTCTAATGTTTATCTTCATCTGAGATAATTTTACTTTCTCATTTGTTGTCTATGTTTATCCATTAGAATGCAGGTTTCGTACAGTGTCCTTGCTTGTCTTGGACCCCAATTTAACCCTGGCACATGCTCAAAAACATTTTTTGAATGAATAAACTCGAGCACTTTGATGCCTTAGGCCTGATTCTCATTGCAGCTCATTTCACTTTTCCCTGTCTTGTTATCACTGCTTGTTTCTTTTTTTTTTTTTTTTAAGATAGATCTTTGATACTTAAGTGTTTTTTGTTTTGTTTTGTTTTGTTTCTTTGGTACAGTCTTAGCATTTCATGTTTCATAATCTCCTTTTTAACATGGTCATGGGCTATTTCCATAAGCAGCTCTCCTGTTTCACTCTGGTTTGGAGGCTTTTCTTACAAGGACCCTTTCTTAGGTAGTACTCCAGCTAGTTTGCCCTTTCTTAGGGAACCAGAGCTGGGCACTACTCCTCATGGCTTGAAGTAATGGCTCTCATCTTGCGGCTCGACAGAGCATTATAATGTCAAGGAGACCTCTCAGGGGTTGCTACCAGGATGTACAACACATTAGTTATGAGAGGGGATACTCTCTTCTTATTCCTAGTTTTTAACTAAAACAGTGTTTACATTTTGAGAGTCTGCCTATTCCTTTATTTATTTTTTTGAGTCTTTAGTTTAGAAAATCACTGTCCAGGTACATTCCTTTCAAAGTTCCTATGACTGAAGTCTTTGCAGTATATCCTAAAATGTCATTATCTATTCTCAAAGTTTATTTCTTAGTGATAACTTTACCACAGGTTTAACAATTACCTGGACAAATGAATGTTTGCAGCTCAACAGCATTTAAGTGGAATTTATCATTTGCATTTATATTCAAAGAAATCAACTGGGGAAAAACTTTACTATATTTGTGATCTGCTTACAGAATTCATTAACCATTAAATCAGGTCCTTGCTACTAGTTAATTACATGTATATCAGACAGGTG
Organism: Prionailurus viverrinus; assembly: GCF_022837055.1. NCBI lineage: Eukaryota > Metazoa > Chordata > Mammalia > Carnivora > Felidae > Prionailurus > Prionailurus viverrinus. The sequence continues at coordinate 83,657,805 of NC_062570.1, forward strand.
GAGTTCAGACTCTGTCTTCTCAAGAGCTCAGTAAGTGGGCCAACCTTGATTCTTCAGGGAATCAGAGGCCCCAGATAGCAGTCTTCTCTTCTACAAAGCTTCTATTTTAGTGTCATGTTCCTTGTGTGAGTTCCTTGGCGATTCTTGCTAATTGTGAACACTTACAGACTTTGAGTTTTTACTCAGTGCCTCGTCATGAAAATACACTTGTTTTCACCCTTAATACCTGGGCAGCACACTGCTCATTGCTTCTATAGCCATGGTGCTGTCCAGCCACTGCGGTTTTCTAAGTGGGAAATCAGCTCAACTCCCTGTGGAAAACAACTATTTTTTCCTGTTAACAGGATAGGTAATTCATTTGCCCTGTGAATTTCTGGCAGGAAAGACCAGCTCCTGTGGAAGAAACATGAAAGCATATCCTCCAGGGAAAACCGGACAGATGCTTTCCCAGTTACCATTTTAAATGTTGGCTCAGGCAGACCCTCACTCATAAACTAATTGTACTGATAACAATAATGATTATTATCATAAAAAATAAATTATTGATGATTCAGTGCCAGGTAATCAGGTAATGTAGGTATGTTACATACATTATATTTCATTTCATTCTCAAAAGCCCTATGAAGAGATTCCATTATTATCAGGTCTATTTTGCACATTAAGACCATAAACAGGGTTAAATGACTTGGCCCTGATCACACAATTAATTAAATTGGAGCCAGGATTCTAATACAGGTGGTGGCTCCACAGTCCACACACTTAACTTCTCAAAAATTCTCTCTTGGAGTGCATTCCTTCCAACAAGGTCCTGATCTTTCCTTTCTGTAAGTCTATGTCTCATATGTCTTCATATGTAATGTTTAAATTCTTTTGTGTATGTTCATTGCGGGTTGATTTTTCTTTGTAAACAGAGAATCCAGATGATGTTTACAGGGCAACAATGATCAGAATAATAAAGAATGTTGGTTTTTTTGGATCACAGTAGTAATCACAGGAAATATTTATTGGCCACATGCCAAACATTGTGCTAAGTCCACACAAATTTGCACAGATTCTTCCAACAGTACTGAGAAGTAAATGTTATTATAGTCATTTTAAAAATAAGGAAATTAGTCTTAGAAAGGTTAAGTGATTTATTTAAGTTCACAGAGATAGTAGATGCAAATGAAATTTTACATAGGTGTTCATATCCTAAGTTTGTATTATTTATACTATCTTAGACAAGTGTATCTGGAAAAGATGACACTGAAGAAGGATTCAAAATTACCAAATAGCCAGTATATGGATCTGGGGAATAGCTAAAATAACAGTAATGTCAATAGCATCCAAGGATACTATGGGGAGAAAAGGTATCTACTGCTTTTCTGGGAAAACTGACAGTCCAACTGGGTACCCACTACCGACTGGGTAGTGATGGTTAGTGAGGACACCTTATCATTTCTGTCCCTTGTGTATTTTTATTTTACTATTATTTGCCTAACGTAATGCATCTTACTGAATCCCCATAAAGATGTTCACAAAATATGAAATCTTTCCCTCATATAGAAGTACATGAGGTACCCCAGCTGTAGGATTTTCACAGGATACAAAGCATGACACAGAAATAAATATAAATGCTTTAGAGCCAGGAGTATCCAAAGTTAAAGTTCTACTTCCTCTTTATGTGTAAACCAAGGCAGAACACTTAATGTCTTAGAGTCTCAGTATTCTCATTTGTAAAATAAGATAATATCTACTTCATTTCTGTGGTGTTGATCAAATGAGGTAGCTTATCATGGCACTTAGAATACAGAAGAAATAAATGAAATGCCTTTCCTCTCATCTTTTTTTTCACAGAGAATATAATACAGGGAGAAAATAACACAAGTCACAAAATCATTGTAATGGTTTGTAAGAAAGGTGAAAATGTCATGCCTTACTTTTTGATGAATTAGGGTAATGCATAAATAAATGAAAAGACTGGAGTTTAAATAGAAACTTGAAAGAACAAAAAAGACATACACACATGAAGGTAAATTAATTGTGGAATACTCATACAATGGAATACTACTAAGCAATAAAAATAAACAATTTATTGTTATACCAAATAATAGAATCTCAGAAATATACTAGGTGAGAAAAGAAAAAAAAAAAACAGACGTAACAGTACAGACTGTATGCTTCTGTTTGTATGAAATTGTAGAAGGAAAAGTTATGATGATAGGAGTCCTAACAGTGACTGCCTCTGAGGCAGAAGAATTTGCTGGAAAGGGACACAAGGGAATTTTCTGGTGTGGTGGAAACATTCTATAGCCCAGTTGGGGTTATGGTTGCCTGCGTCAAAACTCACTAATCTGAACACCTAGAATCCATACATTTGTATATGTAAGTTGTAATAATTATAAAAGTATACATGTCTATGATGATTTAAAAGTGGAAGCAATGAAAGTCTAGTTGAGAAGGTAAGGAAAGTCCATTTGAAACATTCTCGTAGGAACTAGAATGATTGAGCGTTAAACAGGAGTGGTGGAGAGAGCATTCTGGGTAAAGGAGGGGAAAGGTGGGGACTTGCAGGAGGAAGAATAAGAGAGAAGTGCTGGAGAGCGTTGTCAGGGTAGTGGTAGGGGTCAGGTTGTAAAAGATCTTACATACCAGTCTGAGAAGTTTTACCTAATTTGTTAGGTGAAGGAAGGACCACAGGGAAGTTTCAGTTCAGAAGATTGGAATGTTTGAAGCAGTGCTTTAGAATATTTTGGCAACTACCTACCAACTAAATTGAAGGCAGAGACAACAGATACTGGGATACTTGGAGGAGACAGGTGGGAGAAAGACTGCATTGAGGAACTTAAATCATGCTATTTATGAGGGAATAAAGTGCTTCTCATGGCATACAGGTCTGCAGGTAGGTAGGTAGGTAGGTAAATCTGTCAAGTACTTCCTTTATAGTTTTTACCCCCTTTCCAATTTGTGAGATAGCAAGTATGTCAATGGCTCTAGCTGGTTTCATTCAATGGCACTGACACCTATTTTTGAAGTCTGAAGAAGAAAACAACAACAACAACAAAACATTCTCCAGCAGAGATACAGAGGTGTTACTAGAAGTCAAGCTGGGTGACTGCCAAGTGATCTCATAAGGTAGTATTTTTCCCTGATAAAGTTGCTATACATCAGAGCTTGGGCAACACATGCTTAAATACAATTGAAAAAAATTGAGTTCATAAGAAGTGATCAGATTTGAGTATCCTGACTCATACTAACTATTTTCAAAGGGAATTGATATATAAAGGATATCACTTTGATTAACAAGAAAAATATAGCTGAGAATACAACCCAGACAGGTAAATGTTGATTGAGTAGGAGTCAGGAATAGGGAAGTTTTGGGATTCTCCCAGGTAATGAAAGCCCACTATGGAAACTGAAGATGCCATTCTCCTTACAGCTAGTGTACAAACTCTTTATACCTCCTCACCCCCACCCCCCCCAACTCCTACCATCCTTAGGCCCACCTTCAACCTTGAATAAGAAACTAGACATACAGTAACAGGAATTCTGCCAAATCCATTCTAGGCTGTTAGCTTCAGTGGCGGTCATATCCAGTGTGGAAAGGTAGCAAATTTTAGAGTTATTTTCTCATGTCCTGTGCCAGTGATATGGACAGTGAGAGCAGAGGCTTTCTCCCACGAGCCAGGGGCAACAGTGCTGTGTTGATTGTTTTTGCTGTGTGATGTTGCATGGCATTGCCTACAGAGATACCACCTACCCGTGAGGCTGTCTGTCTGTGTGCCGCTCTGCCTGTGTATATAGGAGGTAGTGAAATGTAAAATAAGTAAAGAATGGGCTAAAGCATTTCTCTGTAATATCTATTTTTTTTTTTACCTGCAAAGAAATCAGGAAGCTGTGCAGTTTTGGAACTTGAATAAACTTCAGAAATAATTTCTTATAATTCTTACCACACTAGCTAGAAAATGAGTTTTACCTGCACAAGGGATTGTACCTTATTAACCCATCTTGATGTTCCTCCTTGTCCCACGCAGTGCTGAGCACTGGCACATACAAAATAAGAGTATTTTGAATGAGGAAACATCTGGTTCCTTCATGGAAAGTATTTGGCAAAATAACTTCCCAGGCTAGTAGACTTCATTAATTGACTAAGTTAATGTTCTCTTGAACAGAACTCTCTCGGAGTTCTTGTCAACACAAAATCGCCTGAAGTTAGGATGAACATGAAACAATTTGCCATTTCTGAAATCTACCATTGTCCATAGAGATGAGAAAACTGAGATTTAAAATTTAAGGGGTGCCTGGGTGGTACAGTCAGTTAAGCATCTTCAGACACTTGATTTTGACTCATGTCATGTCTTCATGGTCGTGAGTTTGAGCCCCATGTTGATCTCCACACCAACAGTACAGAGCCTGCCTGGGATTCTCTCTCTCTCCCTGTCTGTCCCTCCCTCGTGCTTGCTCTCTCTCTCTGTCAAAATAAATAAATAAACTTTAAAAAATGTCAAATATTTTGAGAAGGGGTTCATGGCTGGTTGGTGGCAAAACCAAGAATAAAATTTAAGCTTTAGATTTGTAGACTAGTATTTTCCACTTTTTCATACTGCATATTTATGTTTTAACGGGTCTAGATAGTAAAGACCAATGTTTTGTCTTTAAAATTGAGCAACCTTAATATATTTAGCAAGTGAACTAAATGAAAGAGGGGTCCAGGAAGCCATATAGCTTAAGTAAAATAAGGTATTTAAGAGGCTAAAATGGTCCAATGTGCTGTTGTCACATCGATATAAAATTGTCCAGAGACACTAAAGGGAAATCTCATTAAATCAAAACACTGAATTGTTTATCCTGGACTAGTAATAAGAAAGTTTATTATAGTAAGAGCCACAACAAAATGCTAATTGAGGGGCAACTGGATAGCTCAGTCAGTTAAGCCTCCAACTTTGGCTCAGGTCATGATTTCGTGGTGCTGACTACTCAGACCCTAGAGCCTGCTTTGGATTCTGTGTCTCCTTCTCTCTCTGCCCCTACCCACTCACACTCTGTCTCTCTCTGTCTCTAGAAGATAAATAAATATTAAAAAAATTACTTATTTTTAATTTTTTGAAATGTTTATTTATTTTTGAGAGAGAAAGAGGGACAGAGCACAAGTGAGGAAGAGGCACAGAAAGAGGGAGACACAGAATCTGAGTCAGGTTCCAAGTTCTGAGCTGTCAGCACAGAGCCTGACGTGGGGCTCGAACTCATGAACAATAATATCATGACCCAAGCTGAAGTCGGACACCCAATCGACTGAGCCACCTAGGCACCCCAAAAAACTTTTTCAAAAAATGCTAATAGAAATATCTAAACCAACATGTCAATGAAAACGTAATATTTCAAGTGCTCTTAAAATTTTTACCACATTTATAATTCCCTTTCTTTGGAAGCTGACAGCATTTTCCTGATAACCATGCTTGTTCAATGTGGACTTGGCCACTGATTGGAGAGGAGATAAATACTTGAGGTATGCTGAGCCTTACTGAGGATTTTGGAAGTGTGGTCTCTGAAGAAAAGTTGGGAGTTGAACTATACAACTGGTATGGTTTTTGACGGAAAGCCCTTAAAACCTCCTAATGTATTCTCTGGGAGTGTCTTTCTCCACCTTCTCTAAAACTTAGTTGCTTAGTCTTTTTTTTTTTTTTTTTTTGTAATTCCATGGTATCCTTAATAATTCATTTTCGTCTTTAAACTTCCTTGAATAATTTCATTACTCAAAACAAAATCTAACTCCTACACCTAAAACCAGCTCACCCTGTTGATTTTTATCTCATGCACCTTGTGTTTCTATTCATCTACCTTACTTCTTAATGTGGACTTTCCTGGAACCAATCTTTGGGCCCATTTCATATTTGAACCTCTTCCTTGGTAGTACCATCCATCTCGTGGTTTCAAATATGATCTAATTCCAAAATTTAAATCTATATTCCAGACCTCTTCCACCTCCAGGCTCATAAATCAAAATACCAATTCATCCACTCAGATGTCCAACAGATATGTCAATGTTATCATGTCCAAAACAAAACTCTTAGCCTAGTTTCTACAGTCCTTCCAGCACACTTAGTAATAACTCCATCTGCTTGGTATGACCCTCTGTGACGTTCAACTGTGTCTACCTTCAAAATAATGTCCCAAATCTGATGACTTCTCAGCAACTTCTCTGCTTTTATTCTTAGTCCATTCTACCATTATCTCTTGCTTATTTTCTCCAGTAGCCTTTTTCCATCCTTGTTTCTTTTTAGGCTATTCTCAGCCAAGCAAAGATGATGATCTGTTAAAAATTAAGTAAGGGGCACCTGGGTGGCTCTGTCGGTTAAGTGTCTGACTTCCGCTTAGGTCACGATCTCACTGTTTGTGAGTTCGAGCACCGTGTGGGGGCTCTGTGCTGACAGCTTAGAGCCTGGAACCTGCTTCAGATTCTGTGTCGTCCTCTCTCTCTGCCCCTCCCCCACTTGTGCTCTGTCTGTCTCTGTCTCTCAAAAATAAATAAATAAATGTAAAAAAAATTAAAAATGAAGTAACATCATGTAAGAGATGAAAGTCAAGGTCTTAACAATCTTGTTTATATCTCATTATGTGGCCTACCTTATCTCTCTGAGTTATCTTCTACCTAGATCCCCCTTCCTACCTTTCTTCCAAATTTGCTGGCTTTGCTCCTGAAGTTGGCCAGGCATTCTTCCCTCAGAAAAGCAGTCATTGCTGTTTCCTTTGCCTGGAATACTCTTTCTCTAGCTGGGTAGTTTGATCCCTTCTTCTTGGTGAAACCTTTGGAGACCATCTTATTTGTTTTGCAACCTTCCCCCATACCTCTGGGATTCCCTATGCCACTTTCTTGCTTTCTCCACAGCATTTATCTTCTAGCATATTATATATTTTAGGTACTATCTGTCTTCCCATTAGAACTTAAGTTCCACAGGTGCAGGAATTTTGTCTTTTTTTTTTTTTTTTCACTGCTATATCTCTATTGCCTGTGACTGAATCACTTGCTGGTGTATTCTTTTGTCAAAATCTGAGACATTTCTCTTCTTGGTTCCACTGCAGACAGTTAGAGATCAGGTTTTCTATAAATAATTTCATAGTTCAAAACACTGTGGGGAACGGTATGGAAGTTCTTCCCAAAATTAAAAATAGAAGTACTATATGATCCAGTAATTCTGCCACTAGATATTACTCCCCCCCAAAAGAAAAACATTAATTCTAAAAGATATAGGCACTCTGTTTATTGCAGCATTATTTATAATAGCCAAGATATGGAAGAAACACCAGTGTTAATTGGTAGATAAATGGATAGGAAGATGTGGTACAATGATGTACTTCTCAGCCATAAAAAAGAATGAGATCTTGCCATTTGCAATGACATGGATGGACATAGAGGGTGTTATGCTAAGTGAAATAAAGCAGAGAAAGGCAAATACCATTGATTTCACTTATATGTTGAATATAAAAGCCAAATGACAAAACAGACTCTTAAATATAGAGAACAAAAACTGGTGGTTGCCAGAGGGGAGGTTGGTGGGTGGGGGATGGGTGAAACAGATCAAGGGGATTAAGAGGTACAATCTTCCAGTTATAAAATAAATAAGTTATGGAAATGAATAGGACAGCATAAGGGATATAGTCAATAATTTTGTAACAACATTGTATGGTGACAGTACAATGGTAACTAAGTGTATTGTGGTAAGCACTGAGTAATGTATAGAATTCTGTGATCAATATGTTGTACACCTGAAACAAATATAAATTGTTAATTATACTTTAATAATTAAAAAAAAATAAGAATTTTATGAGTATGTTTTATCTAAGTAGTCTACCCTGACATTGCCTCAATTTAGCCTAGATGGGTAAGTTTATTTTTTTGTTAAGAATCACTGGATCCGAGTAGAATAGAGACTTTGGACAAACAGACCTAGGTTCTTATTCTGTCTCCACTTCAACTTAGTAGCCATTAACTCATCATTCAGCCTCTCTAAGCTTCAGATTTCCATTCTATAAAATAGGATTAAAACTATATACTTTTTTGTTTATTTGAAGATTAGGGATTATTTTTAAGGTCTTGCACATTGCCTGGACACATAATAGAGGTTCACTTAATAAATGGTGACAGTATTAGTAGGAGTATTGGAATTTTATTTCCTAGTGATAAATCAGAGTTAAAAAAAAAATGTGTGTGTCCTAAGGTTGTACGTTTTGAATTAGGGTCCAGGAGGAGTAGAGTGACCCTTGGATCTCAAGTAAATAAGGGTATTTCCTAAGCCAATCTAACTTGATTCAGATCTTCAGTTTGCCATTTTCTAGATGAGTGATTTGGGACAAATTATTTATTCTGGGCCTCAGTTTCCTCATGTTTAAAGTAATGGGCATCTGGGGCACCTGGGTGGCTCAGTCAGTTGAGCATCCGACTTCAGCTCAGGTCAGGATCTCATGGTTCGTGGGTTCAAGCCCCACGTCGGGCTCTGTGCTGAAAGCTCAGAACCTGGAGTCTGCTTCAGATTGTGTGTCTCCTTCTCTCTCTGCCCCTCCCCTGCTCTTGCTCTGTCCCTCTTAAAAGTAAATAAACATTAAAAAAATAATAATAAAATAAAATAATGGGCACCTGACTCACTGAATTGCTATGAGAATAAATAATTACTGTGAATAAAATATTTAGAATGGTGCCTGGCATATTATAGGCATTCAGTAGGTATTAGCTATTCTTATCAATAATAGAATGCCAGAGATCATGCCAGTTTTGCACATTGTAGTAAACCTAGCCTTCTAGCCCATAATAGGCCCTTAATAAATATTAGTCAGATAAACCTATTAATTCTGGTACTTTTAACTGGTCAATGTTATAAATACACAAATATGCATTCTTTTTCCATATTAAACATATTCTCTAGAGCATATACTGGGTAGAGTCTTGGTGGACCTACTGGTAAATGACTTGCTTTTTTCTTACCAGCTTCACAGAGCCCATGATTTAAATTTACATCTCTGGAAGAATAATTATAGATTACTAGTTAGGGGTCTTTGGGGTTACTTGAGAATAGGACATTCATAAAATGTCAAGTATGCTCATGCCACAGATTCATCGTGTTGTACTTCTAGGAAATGGCTATTCCTCACCATCACCTTGTGTGGCCTGAGACATGGGATAACGGGCTTTTTATCCCTTTACTTTTACCCTTATCAGTCCACTGGAAATAATCTATTTTGAAAAGATGAGGAACAACAGGCTATGGAATAAATTAGCATAAATAAAGAAAACCAAAACGTGATGAGTGTTAATAATAAGGCCTCAGTTGGATTAAACATTAGATGAAGCAACATCCAGAATATGAAGGCTTTGGGCTAGGGCATCTCTCCTGTTTCTCAGAAATGAAGGCAGCTCATATCAGCCATTTACTGGCACTAGATACCTTCTTGCAGGAAAAATGTATCAAATGTAGCTAGCGTCTTCACACTTGCACTGTTTCCTTATGAAAAAAAATCCATAGCCCTCTTAAGAAATAAAATTAATATTAAATATTCCATTGGCTGAATCCCATGCAGACACTAATGGGAATCTGAAAAGAGCCTTGCTTTGGAAAGCAATCTTGAATTATTTTTTTTTTTCTTTTTATAACATTAAAAAATAGGATCTGATTCTCATCTCTTTCTCCTCTATGAATCTATCCTATATTTTTAAAATACAAATGGACATATTTAGATAATTTGTGGAAAATTGAACAATATAGCTCAGTTTTCCTAAAAATCTTATCCAGCTGAATAGGCAGCCATAACATAAATGAAAGCAAGCATGAACATCAAATATGAACGCCAAGGTAATAATATTGCCTGCAACTTCATCTCTAATTTCTGCTGGTCTACAAGTCAGCTTTATTATTTAAAGTTCCTTTATTATATTTATTTCATCAATGTTATTACTTATTATCAGTTATTATCCATTACAATTAATTAATAATTAAAAATAATAAGCAACCAAACAACACTGATTCTCTTTTGGCTTGTTACCACTTTGATACCCCTATCTTTTACGCTGTACCTCTGCCTAACCAGAGTTTCTGACTTTTCTTCCTGTGATGGTTTTAGCCCTTCCGTACAGAAGCTAACAATTATCCATAGTGCATTTTATCTTTTCTCTGATGGACTATTTCTCTAATTAATTAAATATTTATTTGAATTATCCTTGTTACCCTGAGATACAGCCAGCTGTACTCAATGTCACCTACTGATTGGGTGAACATATTTTTAATGCTTTTATTGAAGTCTAGTAAGGAAAAAATAATTATTTGTGTTCTAGGAGTATTTACTTCCAAAGAAGATTCAGAGAATAATCCTTTATGCACAATAATCCATTTATATAACACCAGCATTTCACCATCAAAACCAAATTAACCAACCTTCATCAAGTGCCTCATGAGTAGATCAATTTGCTAATGTGCCAATCATTACAATTGTAGCATGTTCCAATAAGAAAAACTTCTTATCAAACTAGATAATTAGCTGTGCTATTATAGTAAATTTGGAATACCCCCAAACACAAATCAGATAAGTTTACTCAATATTATGTTGTATGAGAAAAGGTTGAAGGTGAAACCTTTTTAGGAGTACAGAGCATTATGGTTGATTTCAAATATTTGGAGTGCTATCCTACAAATGAAGGAATCATCATATTCTGCATTGCCAGAAAGAGCAGAATTAATACCAAGTGGTGACAGACACATACTAGTAGAATTATTTCATTATCCCCTGAGTTATTTCATGAACAGTTTCAAGAAATTATCATGAAGATGAGGAGTATAGATTTCTCAGAATTTAAAGAATAGTAAGCAGGAATGGTTCAATTTCCTTGTCAATCCAAGCATCTAAAAAGTGACATGCAGATTACTTTCTGAGGCTCTTATAGAAAGAAATTAAGCCTCAGTTTGGAAGTTTCACTAAATTACCCTCATGTTTCCTTATACCCCTCGTAATCCATGGGTCTATGAAGTATGTCATCTACTTTTCTTGTCTCCAATCTCTTCCATTTACTCTTCAGTCTCTTACAATCTATGATCTTTAAGCACAACCTACTTTTCTTACTAAAGTTACTATGTTAAATTGCATTAATGGTTCTGATTCTTCATGCATTCTGTATCTACACTCTTTGCCACGTGACTTTGCGGTTACTATCACTAAAGAGATATATTTCCCTGCCCTTTGACTTGAGTTTGGCTATGTGGTTTGCTTTGTCTGGTATGATATTAGGAGGCATATGGCAATAAAAATCTTAAAAATTTCTGTGAGATTGGGCTTACCTCATGCCTTTATATTTCCATGAGAATAGCTTTCCAGGGCTAACCTACTGATCCCAGGAAGAGGATGAAAGGCACATGGAGCAGGTCCGAGACATCCACACTGTTCCTGACCTATACCAGTTGATGCACATCAAAGCTAGATTTCCTGAAAATAAATTATTGTTGTTTAAGCTGCTGAAATATTACATGGTTCATTCTGTATCTTTTTAAACTGGCAGCTAACTGATACAAAGATTTTACTTAAAAGTGGGGTGCTGGCGTATTAAATGCTTAAAATTGTATTAAATATTAAAATGCTTAAATGTGACATGAGTCTTGGGACTAGCAAGTCAGTGATAAGGAAACAATTAGGGGAGGCTACATAAATGACAGCCTATATTACGTAGTGATGAAATTAGTAAAATTGTTATAATAACTATGAAGATAGAAAATGTACTTGAATGTTTGCACTTGGGCAAGTAGAATTCTAGGCAAAATGTTGAAAGTATATTCTGTTTTCTTTTACTTGTGTTTTATATGCTACTTTTAAAAAGATATGAGCTTAGGAAAGTAGTGAGTAGATTGTAAGCAAAATTTAGAGGGAACATAAGGTCCATGACCTGCTGGGTTGGGAAATAAAAGGTTCTTATCTGTAACCTTTCTATGCAACAAAAGAATCTTCAGTTCTGATAAATCCTGAGGGTAAAGATGAAATCTGAGTATAGCTTACATGTACAAGCTCTCCAAATAAAGACCAACTAAAGGTTATGACTATAAGTCTGTAGTCAGAGATTATAAGACTTTGGTAATACCTCTGAAAAATTTAGGTTATAGTACCTTTTAGACTCTCTTAGTTGGACTCGAGCTTTTAGGAAGGTTAAGGCTATGCCCCACAGCAACCTATGTGCCCCAAATACATAATTAAGTCTTAGCAATTTTATCCTACATGGTATCCACTAGTCACATGTGGCTATTAAAATGCATTACAATTAGATATTTGCTTCATCATTCATACTAGTTACATATGGCTAGTGGCTACCTTATTGGACAGTACAGATAAAGTGTATTTCCATCATTTTGAGTGCTGTAGGACAGTTCTAGTAGAGATACCTAATAAAAAGCTACTAAATGTTTTAGAGAACTCAATTAAATACTAAACAAAAAGATACTGAGACTATTCAAAATATATGAAGACCATTGGGCCTCCAACTTTCTTCAGGCAGGAAGTTTTTCAGCCATAAGAAATGCCCTATCTTACAATGCTCTCCTCATTAGTAGCCAGGGAGGTGTGATGGAAAAGGATGTTTCAGAAGTCAGGGCCATGGAGAACAATGAGCCATAAAAAACAATATACTGGGAGCCACTCCCAAAGAGCAGAAATAGTGTCTAATGAAGAAACACTTCCTACTCTAAGAATAGGAAAACCAGCAACTTTTTTGGCAGTGTGATTTTAGAATTGTAGTGCTCAAATGGCTATATCACTTCTCTCTCTGTCTCTGTCTCTCTCTCTCTCTCTTAAATTAAAGCATCTTGCTCCTGTTGCACCATTGCATGTTGGTTTGCAGAGGTAGGTAATTTATCTTTTTAGATAATGTCTTCAAATGAAGGGAACTCACATTTGACCTTGGTAGATCACAAGATACTGGTAGAGATCAATGCATGATTGGCTGGAAATTTTGTGGTTCTTGAGATAAGGCTTAGTGTATTTTGCCTGTGAGATGGACAGGAATAATTGTGCCTAGGAAGGCAGACTACATTAGGTTGCTTTATTGGCCCTAGTGCTACACCCCTCCTGTTTCCAAGTCTTTGCTCTGTGACTTTCGAGTTCCTACAATGAAGGAGGTATAGTTCCCCTTCCTTTGATTTTGGATTCAGCCATATTACTTGCTTTGGCCAATGAAATGTTATGGAGTGTAATAAGACCGAATGCTTGGAAGTGCTTGTATGATTGGGTTTATCTTCCGGACCTCTGTTATTGCCATGAAAATATTTCTGGACTAGCCTGATGGTTCCAGGAAGAGAATGAGCATATATGCATGCCTTTAGCTGAGATCAGACTAGATCAGCTGATCTTCCAGCAACATGCAGATCAATGAGAATCAATGATTATTGTTTTAAGCAACTGATTTGAGAGTTGTCATATTGAATTTGTGTGTCAGTTGCAAATGGATAGAGTCACCAATGATCTCTTGTCTATTAAAGTCAATAAGCACTCCTTAACCTTTATCTGAATCTCTCTGCATTTGTTACTCTTGATTGTGCTCTCTTCTTGTTACTTGTTACTTCATTTCCATGACCCATTTTTTCCACCTGCCTAACTTTATGGTTGCTCTTCCTTAGCTTTTCTTTGTGGGATTTTTTTCTCTGTTTGTTTTTAAATTCAGGCTCTCTTCAACTTCAACCTTGTACTGTTTTCATTCTATGTGGTATGCTCAGTGATACATCTATCTCCTACCAACCTAAAATGCCTAGATATCCATTTCCTACAGAATCTTCCTTTGCTCTAGAATATTTAACTATTGATGGGCTTCTTCAACATGGATTTGTCTAAACATAAATTCCTTATCTTAATCCTTAAATATGTGCCACTTCTTGTGTTTGTTAGCTCAGGGGATAGCAGTATCACATAACTCATTGCTCAGGCAAGGAACCTGGCTGACTTGAATCTTTTTTCTCCCTTACTCTTCACATTTAATTAACTGCAAAATCCTATCAGTTCTATTCCTTAATATATTTATTTGCATTCACTTCATTTAAACATTATAGGCTCTACATTTTTTAGGTCCCTGTTATGTCTTGCCTAGATTTCCAATTTTATATTTATTAAAGCCATTGTTCCCCCTTCTATCAAGCTGATAGCTTATGTTAATTAAGTTTCTTTGGAAAATGAGAGAAATCATCTCTGGGTAACTAAAGTCAAAATGTAATATGTTTGAAAGAATTGGAAAGATACATAGACATTTAAAGACAGAAAAGTATTTTAAAGAATTAAATTCAGAACAGATATAAACAAATTTCTACCAGTAGGAATTACTCCACAGTCTTGCCTAACCACTTACTAGAAATGAAAAACAATATGTTTTTTTCCTTTGATCGGCTGAGCTTAGGTGTTTCTTTCCTTCAGAGTGATGGTCGTAGAATAGTGAAAGAAAGAATGTGATAATTGGACCCTCCAAAGACTGTCAGTTTCTGAGGGCAAAATAGTTGAAGTATACTCATATTAAGATTGCACACGATGAGGTAGTGGTCATTTGCAAGAGGAAACTGGAGTATTGTTAGGAAGGAGAAATGGATGCTGGGTGTTCCTAAGGAGATAAATGATTATTATCTTTTTCTACATTTTCCTTATATTGCTTCAACACTTTTAGTATCTCTTTATGTCCTCCAGGATAAATCCCATATTCCCTGCAATGACAGGTGTACATGTTCCTGATCTCTTTTCATGTCCTCAACCTCATAGAATTCTGTATAATCTCAACCTCATAGAAAACTATCATCAAATTCAGCAGAATAGTCAGATTCTAGTAAGTTGTATTCTTATCTGGTTCAGGGTACTCCCGCTACCTATTAGATCTGCTCCCAGCTATCCCTAGATAAATATGTCGGGTCATTCAGAACTCCTGTTAAAATCTATCTCTTCCAAACACTGAGATTGCATAGTGTGTCTCCCATGAGCTCATATAAACCCATATGGTTGATTGTAGCATAAGACTTGCCATACTGAGTTTTATTTGTCTTAGAGAAACTGGATTGATTCCTACAGACACTTGAATTCCCAGTGACTCACACTGGCGGGCACATAGTAGGCATTCAGTAAATTGGTGGGAAGGTCAAAAATATGTTCCTTATTTGTCAGTAGATTATTTGCAAGCACCATTAAAATGGTAGTAGCATTAACTACATGGCAAAGATGCAAGATACAAAGGCTTGAATTAATGAAATCCACCCACTCTGGCCTCATAAATCACACTGCTACATCGTGTTCCAGGTTCCACAGGTGCAATGCTTACATTTAATTGCACTGATCAAACTCTCCTTATGCTGAATTCCTGTATATATCATCCTCTGGGTAGGATCAACTGAGCAGTTTCAAATCCATTTGTTTCAAAATCCCAAGAGGACTCTGTGTTCTTGTGTGACTTTGTGTTACTTCCTGATGACTCATGGAGTATAAGAGCAATGAAAGTAGATGCTGCGTAAATAGATTCTCCTGGGGAGAAAATTCTTCTTTAAATCAATTTAATTTTCCAAGTTTCTTGAAATGTGAGCTAACATGTTGCATCTTTCTTTCAAGAAGCCCAAACCTCTTTGCAAATATTTGGTCCCTTATTCTTAAAGCATTCTTAAAGCCTAAGGTGACTGGTTTCAGCTTCCAGTTTTCATAATTCCCTGCAGTTTGGTAGGCATGTGAAAGACTAGAATCCATTTGTTCTGCTTTCATAGCAGATCTGTTGTATATTAGGAAAATAATAAAAGCAAATGGATACAAATCAGAGCATGTTTTTGCTACAGAACTGCATTCTTTCCCATATACTGTCTTATTATATTTATTCTATTAACGGGACATAAATGTGGAAATAAAATGACTGGGGACACAGAAGCATAAGAAAAAATAAATTCTGTTCGATCAGGTCTCCAGGCTTCTTCTCCTGCTTATAGCCTCTAAAATATGTTGTTCTCCCACCTACATTTAAAATATTGGCTCATAATCATTTGAATATCACAATGGGTATATTGGCAAATTCCTCTCAATTTTCCTCTGGCTAGTAGGCTTTAGAATAAGAATGACTCCCAACTGACCAATGTTATGTTTTGAATACACGTTGTAATGAATCAATTTACACAGCTGAGCATTGGCTTCCCTTAGTGACTTGATTTTCTGAATCCTACCAAATAAAGGTCAGAATTCATTAGCTTGACTCTATACCTTTTGCTATGAGATACTCTAAACATCTCTCTTTGTTTTAACCAAACACCTTACAATGTATATTCATTGAGTATTAGTCCTTTAAAATATTCTGGGAAGGAAGTAAATTTCATAGTAAAACAAGTTTGTTTATAGCTGTATACAATATTACTCTCTTAAGAATTCATAATGCAAATTAGCATATTAAAAGCTCTGACAAATCTTTTAATAAGGAAACTAGTTCCATTTTGTTTAACCCATTGTTTTCCAAACTTAGGTAATTACAAATAAATTCCTTTTTTCACATACCTCTTTAACTTCCTCAGGAAAGAGTTGCATTCCATGAAATGTGTTCTGGAAAGCTTTGCTTTAGCTACACTGAACTGTTGCCCAGCAGTTTCCTATGCCTATCCAGTGTCTCACACTGGAATATCTCATCCATCATTTTCAGTATTCTTCAAAGCTGAATCTGTGTGCCATCCATCCTCTTGCAAGAATTCCCTGGGCAGATGTGTCCCCTCTCACTTTAAATTCCTTTTTGTTTTTTATGCATATTCCTTTAATGGCACTGCTTATTTTCTATCTTCAACAGTAAGAAAACAAGTTTAAATTACTTTCACTGGACTTTGGGGTCCTTGAGGATAGAGCCCAATCTTAATCATTGGTCTATCATCTAAAGTATAGATGCTATGTCAACTATAGTGCTTATTCTAGAACATAAATGCTGTTTAACAAACAAAAAAACAAATGAATGAACATGTTCACAAATGATTAACTCTTTACATAATTAATCAAATGTCACTTTTAGTGTTAGGCTAGACTCAACCCTATAAAAGTTTTGTTGATATGCAAAATGCCTAAATATATCATTTAATGACATTCATACTTGATTGACAGTTTAATTTACATGGAATCAGCTATCAGTTAGTAGACTTGACCCTCCATTTCAGCCCTGATATCATTGCATGTCTTTTTCATGAACATAAATCCATAAGAACCAACACCTTACCTGGCTCTTGGTGGTTTCCTATATTAGGCTTCTCTTACTTCTGTCTTTGTTTTCAATAGAAAGAGTCTGTTCCAGGAACATATGGGTCCTCATCAAATGAATGCATTGTTTATTCTTGTCTTCTTGATGCTTTCATTCTATACTCTCTTGCCTTGAATACTAATCATGGAGCCATACCATTTTTAAAGCCCTCATTCCAATCATGTGTTCAAAATGAAACCTTGATCACTCTAGTCTTCTCATCTCCTTTGACACATAAAATAACAGATCTTGGCTTATTGGTTAGTTAAGTTTTGTTTGGCCATTCCCCAACAGATCTCAAGCATCTTGAGGGCAGGGACATTTTGCTTGTTCTTTTTGTGCCTCAGAGAACAATAATAATAATATTAAGAGATAGCATTTAGTGAGCACTTACTGTGTCTTAATCACTGTTTTTGACACTTTGCACAGATTGATTTAGTAAATTATCACTAATCTGAGGCACCAAGAAGTCAAATACTTTGTCCAAAGTAACACAACCAGTTTGTGATTTAAACTCAAGTGTTATGGCTTTGGAACTCACATGCTTAACCACTGATTGGTTAGTTGAAATAGGTGATTTCCAGTTTCTTAGGCATTATAAATTGTGTGCACCCAATACATATCTGTTGGAGGAATTACATTGATAAAATATGTTTGTTATCATATATTATTTTTAAAAAATCCTATAAGAGGAGAATTTTTTAATTTGACAGGGTTAAATAGACATACCAAAGAAAGAATTGAAACCTATATCCCTGTGAAAAAAGTTCCTATCTCAGCCCAGATATATTAAGTGCATAATACAAAGGCATAACTACACCAATAAAACCAATAATATTTGAAATGAATAAAACCCTCTATATATACTTTCAGAGAAACTCACTAAACTTTGTTGACTTAGGGGAAAATGGCAGGCATTTCATAACCTCAGAGAAAAGAATGTGTTTTAAAGATTTTAAAGAGCAAAATGACTGTTTACAGAGAAGCTAGACATACCAGCTGTATTAATCATTAGCAAATTTTGTCTCCATTTTTAATAAGAGGTTTTGTTGTGGAATGAGAGAATGTGTTAATGAAGGAGCTCGTGAGAGTGCATTCTCCTACATTGACAGAGATAATTTGACAGGGTTTCTAGATTTCGTGGGATTGAGTTTTGCTGACCTCTTAGATGAATTTGGTAGACAACTGAAGCATAAACAGATTTCAGAAGTTTAATAGGCAACACTGCTCATGGCAAAGTTTGGGAAATATTGAAAGATTAATAATGAGTCTTCACTCATGACACAAGTCATTGGTTAAACAACTGCATATGAAAAGTGTTGATAAATTGTTGATTTTCCTTGTAATGTTTAACCCCAAAGAACACTGCCTATATGTCAGTGATCTGGAGTTTCTACTGCAGTGCCTTCCTTCCCAGGAACCTAAGAAAGCTACACTAAGGGTCTCTTTATTATTAGGGCCCTCCTCTGATGTTTTACACTGATAATTCTGATAACTGGTTATCTGTTAAAGAATCCCACTAAAATGTTAATGTTGAATAATGTCTTAATGTGTTCTCTCTTTCCGAAGTATTTACATGTAAAGGCTGGACTAAGGGTGCATTGTCTTGGTCCCGAGTGGCCAACCATTTAAGATAGTAATTTAGTCATCAGTGCAGGCCAAAGGGAATTGAGTGTTATATTTTTTACCAAATTTATAAGACATTATGTAGTGTGTATGTGTGTGGGGGGGTATGTATTTGTGTAATAGTTTCAGAACTCCCTTGGGCTCTCTTTAGCCTCTTGTTCTCTGCACCATCCTCCTCTGCAAAACTTGCCTTCTGGAAAGACTCTAATGCCAGTCATTTATAGCTTAATGCAAATTTAAGCATCAGTATTTCTCTCTGGTGGCATCTGAATTTTAAGTCTAATTTAAAAACAAGAGGTTCTATCCACAGTAAAAGTTGTTTTAGTCACTCTAATACAAGGATGAAGGAAGTAAAATTCTGGCTCTCCAAAATATCATCTGTACTGGATTTAGTAGTATTCTCCCCCAAATTCATGTCTACCCAGAACCTGTGAATGTAACCTTTTTTTTAAATAGAACCTTTGCAGATGTAATTAAGATGATCTCATTACTGGATTAAGCCCTAATCCAATGACTAGTAGACTTATAAGAAGAGAGAAATTTGGACACAGACACAAAAGGAAGATGCCATGTGAAGACAGAGGCAGGGATTGGAGTTACTGCCAGAGGCCAAGGAATTCCAAGGATTGCTGGCAACTACCAGGATCTAGGAAGGGTCAAGGAGGGATATTCTCCTAGAGCCTTCAAAAAGAAAAATGCCATGCCAGTGCCTTGCTAACAGACTTCTAGACTCCAGAGCTGTGAAAGAATAAATTTATGTTCTTTAAAGCCACCCAGTTTGTGGTAATTTGTTATAGCAGCCTTAGGAAACTAATTGTCCTTTCAGCAGGTTGTTTGGATAATCTAAGCTGAATGTATTGTTTACTGTAGTAAGGGAGGACACTTCCCTGATAGAGTTTTGGTAGCTTCTTAGAGCAGGGAGGGGAAAGTTATCAGGGTATTTTTGGGATTTTTGAAGATGAGTCTTTCAGCAAGTGGGCTTGATTAGCACTGGGTAAAGATTATGTTATAGTTGTTGGGTAATTGTGGATAGCAAGACAAGAAAGTTGAGATAAGGAGTCACAAGGACTTGGAGTGTAAACTGCCAAGAGCTTTCTGATGAAGAGTCAATGTGTCATTTAGGAAGTTCCTAGAATGAACAACAAAGTTCTTAGCAATTATTATCTTCTTGTCAAGAGATTCCTGGAACAGTAAATTACGACAATCAAGTACATGGAATAGTGGTCATGTTAATAAAGACAGAAAGCTGTGTGAGTATTGATGGTTTCTTTTTTAGGTACCAGAAATGAGTCGTCAGTGACCTATTCTTCATGATCTCATATAAGCAGCTGCTGGGAGAGACATTTCATCCCACAAGCCATGACTTCATCAACTATTCTCTTATAATGTTAGCTCACTAGATCATGCCTCTGGCCAATTTTCAGGTGTAAGTATTTGGTTCTGGAGTGTTCGATCTAGAGAAAGCAAAATACAACCATGTCTTAGTTTGGGTAAGACTTTTAAAGAATAGAGAGGGCTATCTCTGAGCACTTTTCACTTGTCCTCTGTGAAGGGAAAATGGCCTTCAAGATCCAGTTTGAGTTTTACCACTTCTGGAGTATGGCCCAGGCAGAAGTACTTCCTCTTTCTTTTGTGTGCCTTTGGCCCATGTAAGCACATTTTCTGTAGAGAATATGTGTTAAAGTAAGGTAACTGCTATAACAAACAATTCCTAAATAACAATGACTTAGGATGATAGGTATTTATTTCTTACTCAGGGAAGCATTCAGTGTAAGTACTTGGCAGACAGCCTGATGAGCAGGATTTCTAAGATGCACATTCCTTCCACCTTGTGACTTGGCCTTCCTTGAAGTTCTCTGAGTTCTATTTATCAGCAGGAAGGAAATGAGAGAGAGAGAGTATCCCCTGTGATTGGTTTTCATGTGTCAGTCTTAAGGTTACAACCATCAAACATCATTTCTTTCCATATTCCATTGACAAGAACTCAGTCACATGACTTACTTAACTGTAAGGGAGTCTGGAAGCATAGTCTGTGTTCCCAGAAAGAAAAGGAAATAGTCACTTATGCACACATAGCCTTTTATTACTTTTAACATCATATTGTAAATATATTTGTATATATAGGCATATATAGGTAAATAATATCATGTATCATAGAACTTTTTACATCATATTATAATTAAAATATTATTTGCTGCTGGGGTGCCTGGGTGACTCAGTTGGTGAAGCATCTGACTCTTAGCTTTGGCTCAGGTCATGATCTCACATTTTGTGAGATAAAGCTGTACATTGGACTCCACACTGATAGCAATAAGCCTACCTGGGATTCTCTCTCCTGTATATCTGACCCTTCCCTGCTCAAGCTCACACACACACACACACTCTCTCTCTAAATAAATAAACTTAAAAAGCTAAATATTATTTGCTGCTCTCTCCCACTCTTTTACTGCTCATAGCAGCAGAGTAGTAGTTGCCTAACAAATATTGATAGAATGATTATGGTAGTGTTTAGACTCAAAAACTATTTGATATTTTTAGGTTATATAGAACCTACTAACCGTATTTTCAAAATTCTTGCTGAATACAAAAAATTGACCAAGAAATAAATCACTTTGAATGTGTGTGCAATTCACCCACCCAACACATTCTGAAGCACAAATTAAAGCCTCTTTTCTTCATGCTATCTTCACACTGCTATTATTTGAGCTAGACCTGCATGCATGCTGTTATTATGGGATTAATTTCCTCACTTAAGTTTTACTGGAAACTGTTTTACTGACTACTATTAAGAGTAACGTCAAACACTTTCGACTTGCTCCATTAAGCAAAGCAACCATTGCTTTTAGCACTTTCCTTATGGTTCTTGATACATTATGTTTTTTCAAAGAGCTCATTCCAGTAAGACTGAGGTTAGCTCAGATGTTCACTTTAAATGAGCGGTTTTGATCCATAAATACTGTCTAGGAATATTTATGTGGGAAAACATTCCATACTTGAGGAAATCTATATTAAGCTTCTGAGTAGGAATCTTGTTACTAATGATTTTCAGATATTAAAAAAATGCCAAAAAGTATGTTTTCACTGTACTGTTCAAGATTATAATAAACGCAACTTGCATTACAATCATCAATAAAATCTTATTCTATATCTGATGCCACTCAATGTGGGTATATAAAGGGAAAGATACAGAGTTGTTAAGCGAACAAGTCTTTGAAGTTTGACATTGATGATTTACCTCTTAGCTTTGTTACTTGAGCTGCATGATCTTCGATCTTAAACATTCCCCAGCCTCTGTTTCCCTCTGTGTGAAATGGAGATAAAAAATGGTACCTCTTCCACAGTAGGAATGTGAGAATTAGGAAGTTAATTATATAATGCATATGAACACATATACTACATCAAGAAGTGCTCAATAAGTTATTTAAAATTTCTTCACTAGTAAGTTCATTGAGATCCTATTGTGGCCCAGATATTATGCTAAATACTTTATGGACAATCGTGAACTTCCTTCGTCCTATCAATAATCGTTAGGCAACAAGTATAGAGAAATGGCTGGGACTCTTAGTTAATGGTGGGTTCAGGGTCTAAGAATTTCCACACTATAGCTGCCACTGTCATTGTCTCCAAAGGGTTTACAGCCCATCTGGAGAGAAGAAAACTCAGTGGCATGAGAGTTAATCGAGTTCTTTCTACATGTCAAGCATTTAAAAAATCTTTTGTGCACTGTGAGTTCAATGCTACCATTATCCCTATTTACAAATAAGGAAAGCAAAGCAAAACAAGTTTAAGTTATTTTCCCAAATACATATATCTAATAAGTGTCCTTAAAAATCCCAAAGGTGGGATTTTAACCTAGGCAGTTTAGTTTATGAGACTGCTCACTGTAAGAACACACAAGTGCTACAGCACAGATATATCATTATCTACAGCATATTGCATGGAACAACAAAAGGATGGGGCAGTCAGTTATATATTCTGGAAGGAATAGAGGTAGCACTTGGCTGTATAGAAAAGAAAAAGATGCACAGTTCAAGAAGATGGACTAGCATAATCAAATAGTGAAGTTTGCAACATAAACACTTTCTTTCCATTACAGTAAACAGAACTGTATATTTGTTGATAAAAGTATCTGAACACTGAGGCACCAGATTGGAAAGACAGAGCTGTTGAGCACAGTATCCCCAGAGCTTTCAAGCTGGAGGTGGAATTGAGTAGGCAGATATTGAAAGAAAACACGGAAAACTGACAGGTAGAGTTGGCTCAATCTATTAGTTTCTTGAAATCCTTTCAAGGGTCATCATTAAATGATGAGCTCATTGAACTTCACATGAGTATCCATGGGATAAAGAAAATAAACTCATATCAAAAAGTATATTGGAAAAGGCCAAATAAAACTGATAATGGAAATAGCAGTGCTCTTTAACAAACTTAAGGTTTTGAAATGGTTGTACAAAGTCATGAAGCTAGTTGATTAGTCCAGTGATCATCTTATGCCCTGAGCAGTTCAATGAATAACTTTTATTTTCAATTTTAGTTTATTTGTCTTTAAGACTCTTGGGGCGCCTGGGTGGCGCAGTCGGTTAAGCGTCCGACTTCAGCCAGGTCACGATCTCGCGGTCCGTGAGTTCGAGCCCCGCGTCAGGCTCTGGGCTGATGGCTCGGAGCCTGGAGCCTGTTTCCGACTCTGTGTCTCCCTCTCTCTCTGCCCCTCCCCCGTTCATGCTCTGTCTCTCTCTGTCCCAAAAATAAATAAAAAACGTTGAAAAAAAATTAAAAAAAAAAGACTCTTGCAGATGTTTTCAGTCTCCACTTAACCTCCCTATTTTGGAAGGAAATTTACCATAGCTGTAGTTACCTCAGCAGTGTTTTCTCTTAGAATTATCGCCCAGTTGAAATATCAGATACTAAGTCTTAGGTCCAGTTTACATCTACTCTCTGATGAATCCTCACAACTCTTTTCTCTCTGTCCACAGAGTTCTTACCAGAAGAACATCTTGGTGATCATTCTCTTGAGTAATGAGTTAATTCTCCTTATATTCCTAGAGTCAAAACACTAACCAGTACAATAAATTCAATTTTTGAGAAATTAAGGACTAAGAAGGTGTGTTATCTTTGTTTCTGATAGTTTGCTATCTCGATCAGTGTCATAATTAGGCAATGTTAAGGCATGGTGAAAATCATTACCACCATAACCATTACCATTAATTGGCATCATGACACCATCAATGACACCATCAATGACACCATCAATGACACCATCATCTTCACCATTCATAACAGGCTTCCTAACTGTAGTTGCAACTGTAGTTGCCAGAATCTTTACAGGTCCTAATTTTTTCACAAGCCTCATTAGGAGAAAAATTTTAATTATTATTTCCATTTAACAAACATGGAAAGGAGGCTTAGGTAACTCATGCAAAGTCACGTTTCCTTATAGAGGAGAAAAGCTGGTGTTTTTCCACTTTGTGGAGGAGAAAATATGGGATTTTACCAAGGTTTACTTTTCTGATTTTTAGTTTTCCTTTTTATTCTGCATTTTAGTCTTTTTCACTAGCCTTAATCTAGAACCCTGGTCCATGTTCCAGGGAAGGATATTTCTCATAGCCATAAATTAAACTAGCCATCTGTACTTTTGATGTTTTAGTGTAGATAATGCCTTGAGGGAACAGTGTGTATGTCTGAGTGTTGTCCTGTGCATTTTAGGTTATTAGCAGCATCCCTGGCTTCTACCCACTAGATGCCAGTAGTACCTCCTCAGTCATGGCAATCACAAATGTCTCCAGACATTGCCAAGTGTCCCTGAGGAGGCAAAATCATCCCGGTTGAGAACCACTGAGTTAACACCTTGGAAACTATTAGCTTCTCAGAAATAGAGGAGTTATTTTTCCCAGGGGTATGTCCAAATGACTGATTTCAGAACGAGGAAAATTTTAGGCAATTCTAAAGACCTAAGATAAGCCGGTTTTAGGTGGGGGATAGATGCAAGTGCTGCTTCTTGATGCTCTTAAAATGTATTTGTTTTGTCCAAGCAGTCACAAGGTAAATGTCGATGCAGATATTAATATAATGTAAAAGAAGTGAAAAACTAAACACAGTGGTTGTCCAAATATTATAGCCTTGCTTGCTATGGACTTCTCTCATGTCACTCAAAATGTTATTGAGATCGACTTGGTTTAACCAATTCGATTTTGAAAAACAACTATTTTAACAAAAATAGAAAATCATATCACACATTAAAAATAATCACCCATCTCCCAAAATAACTGTATTTTGCATTTTGGCCCGTTTACTTCCATGTCGGGTTTTGGTTTTGTGTGTAGCATAATAATAGTACCTTTCTCACATGGCTATTACACTTCTTATTCAGTGTTTAGCATATTGCCTGGCACACAGTATGGACTCTGCTTATTCTTGCTATTTCATTGTTATGATCTTTGTAATTATATTTTATGACAACTTTGCATCATGTGAATGTGTCATCATTTAACTTTCCTCCTATTATAACATTTAGATTAGTTCAAAATATGATAGATTACTTTTGAACTCCAAGCATAACTGTTGAATTAAGTTTATAAAATAATAGCCATTTTATGGTTGCTTCCAGATTAAAAAGGGGTGATGCCTTTTTTCAAAACCAGGCAATTAATTAGTGAAACAATATCTTCTTGCATTACCATCTGTCCACTCTCCTTCAATTTGACCTTATGGCAAAGATAACTGTTGACACAGAAAGGTATTTGTTGATTAAGTTCAGGTAGGATGTGTTGTGCATTCAAACTTTCCTTTAGGAATGATCGCATACCTGTAAAGTATTTGGGTGTTTTATGCTTTTTTTTTTTTTGGCTCAGCTGTGGCAATCACAGAGAAACAAAATGGTTGTCACTGACCAAGGTGGAAAATGAGAATAGCTCCAGGAGGCTATTCACTTTGGAATTTACTCAACAGCTTGGATATTTGGCAAGTGAGATGTGAAGTGGCACCCCAAACCAGCAGTTTCTCAGCTCCAAGCTTACTGGGTTTTACATTTTTTTAATGTTTATTTATTTTTGAGAGAGACAGACAGACAGACAGGCAAGGGAGGGAAGGGAGAGAGGGAGACAGGGAATCTAAAGCAGGCTCTGCACTGTTAACATAAAACCCGACCTGAGGTTTGAACCCGCAAACCGTCAGATTATGACCTGAACCGAAGTCGGGTGTTAAACTACTGAGCCATCCAAGCTTACTGGGTTTTGATCACTAATGGCTATGGTTCTGGAATGGTGTCTATATCCCTAAGTTAATGGCAATTACAGTTGACCCTTGAACAATATCTGGGTTAGGGGCACCAGTGACCCATGCAGTCGAAAAACCACATATAACTTGTGATTCCCCCAAAACTTAACCACTAATAGCCTAACATTGACCAGAAGCCTTACCAATAGCATAAACAGTCGATTACCACATATTTTTATGTTATATGTATTGTATACTGAATTCTTACAATAAAGTAAGCTAGAGAAAAGAAATAGTTAAAATCATGAAAAGAGAAAATACATTTTCAGTACTGTGGTGTATTTATCGATAAAAAAAATCCACATATAAATAGACCCATGCAGTTGAAACCCATGTTATTCAAGGGTCAACTATATTTGCATTAAATTGTTTTTTTTTTTAAATTTAATTCTGGTATAGTTAACATACAGTACTGTATTAGTTTCAGGTGTACAATTTAGTGATTCAACAATTCGTTTTTTTTTCTTTTTTTTTCCAACAATTCTTTATTGCTCAGCAATCATTGTGATACATGTACTCTTAATTTCCTTCAAATATTTTGCCCAGTCTTCTACCCACCTTCCTCTGGTAACCATCAGTTTGTTCTCTATAGCTAAGAGTGAGTTTTTTGTTTTGTCTTACTTTTACTTTCTTGTTTATCTCGTTTATTAAATTCCATATACGAGTGAAATCATATGAAATTTGTCTTTCTCTAACATTTCACTTAATGTTATATTCTCTAGCAGTAAAAATGTTGCAATTGGCAAGATTTCATTCTTTGTTTTATGGCTGAGTAATATTCTATTGTGTGTGTGGTCTATGTGTATATATGCATATAGGTATATATGTGTATACACATAAACACGACACGTCATCTTTATCCATTCATCTGTTCATGGGCACGAGCTGTTTCTGTATTTGGCTATTGTAAATAATGCGTCAATAAAGATAGGAATGCATATATCTTTTCCAATTAGTGTTTTTGTATTCTTTGTGTACATACCCAGTAGTGGAATTACTCACTCCTATGGTAGTTCTGCTTTTAATTTTTCAGGAGCCTCCATGCTCTTTTCCGCTGTGTGGTACCAGCTTACATTCCCACCACCAGTTCAGAAGGGTTCCTTTCCCGGAACATCCCTGCAACATCGTTGTCTCTTGTGTTTTTGATTTTAGTCATTCTGACAGGTGTGAGGTGACATCTCATTGTGGTTTTCATATGCACTTCCTTGATGATTAGTAATCTTGAACATCTTTTCATGTGTCTGTTGGTCTGTTGATCATTTGTGTCTCTTCTATGAAGAAATGTCTGTTTATATTTTCTGTTTACTTTTTATTTTTCTTATTTTTTTAAACCAGGCACGTACACTAACCCTAACTCTTAATCCTTCTAACTCTTAATCCTTAACTCTAAACCCTAACACTTAACCTAAAACCCCTAACTCTAACCTAGCACTGCCCCTAACCCAATCCTCTGGAGAGACCTCTGAACTGCAAAATACCAGGCACATATCCTAACCCTCAGCCAAATTTTAACCCTAACCCTACCCTAGATGTGAGAAAGTGACTTCCTGAACACACAATAAACAAAGCTGAGAAGCAGCCCAGTTATCCTGGAGAAGACCCCGAACATGTAAGAATTGGTAGTATTTCTGAAAAGGAGTGTGAGGGTAGAGATAAAGACCAGTTAAAGATAAAGATATTTATTTAAAGAGTAAATTAAATATATTTAATAGATATATCTATTTAAAGAGTATTTAGAGCCCCAAATCCCCTCCTTGCCTCAGCTTAATAGATTCTTCTGCCAATGATGATGATTTTGGTGTTGAGTTGTATGAGTTTTTTTTATATATTTTGGATACTAACTCTTTATCAGATAGGTCATTTGCAAATATCTTTTTCCATTCAGTAGGTTGTTTTTTAGTTTTGTTGATTGTTTTCTTTGCTGTGCAGAAGTCTCAACATTTTATTTTTGCTTTCTTCCCCCCTTGCCTCAGGAGACATTTAGAAAAATGTTGCTACAGCCAGTGTGAGAGAAATTACTACCCATGCTCTCTTCTACGATTTTTATGGTTGCAGGTATCACATTTAAGTCCTTAATCCATTTTGAGTTTATTTTTGTGTATTTTTGTGTATCCATTTCGAGTTTTATTTTTGTTTATGGTCTAAGAAAGTGGTCCAGTAGCATTCTTTTGCATGTAGCTGTCCAGTTTTTCCAACACCATTTTTTGAAGAGACATACTTTTTCCCTTTGGATATTCTTTCCTGCTTTGTGATTAATTGATCGTATACCTATGGGTTTATTTCAGGGCTCCCTCTTCCATTCTATTTTTCTTTCTTTCTTTCTTTCTTTCTTTCTTTCTTTCTTTCTTTCTTTCTTTCTTTCTTTTTCTTTCTTTCTTTCTTTCTTTCTTTCTTTCTTTCTTTGCCAATACCATGCTGTTTTTGATTACTACAACTTTTTAGTCTATCTTGATACCTGGGGTTGTGATATTTCCAATTTTACTTTTTTCTTTTCCACAGATCTCTTTGGCTAATTGGGGTCTTTTGTGGTTCCATACAAAATTTAATATTATTTGTTCTAGTTCTGTGAAAAATTATGTTGGTATTTTGATAGGGATTTCATTAAATCTGTAGATTGCTTTGGGAGGTATGGAAATTTTAACCACATTAATTCTTCAAATCTATGAGCATGGAATATTTTTCCTTTTGTTTGTGTCTTCTTCCATTTCTTTCATCAATGTTTTATAGTTTTGAGAGTATAGTTCTTTCACCTTCTGGGTTAAGTTTATTCCTAGGTATTTTATGATTTTTGGTGCAGGTTTAAATGGGATTGTTTTCTTAATTTCTCTTTCTGCCATTTTATTATTAGTGTATAGGAATGCAACCGATTTCTGTAAATTAATTTTGTATCCTGTGATGTTACTGAATTCATTTATCAGTTCTAGTAGTATTTTGGTGGAGTATTTTGGGTTTTCTGTATTGTTAAATGGTATTTAGATGATTTATGATTAGGAATTTTGAGAATTTTAGGCCATCGGGGTAGGGGTGGTGCTTTTTCTGGGTGTCAGGGAATTCGGGCTTTTGACAATTTCTACAGCAAATTTATTCTGGGACTTGGACTCTGTTTCTTTCTCTTTAACAGTGAGAGTTGAATTAGATCACTTTTAAGTCCTCTTAAACATTTTCTCATTTTGATTTTTAAGTTTCATTTAACAAGTGTATTCAAGTCCTTGCTTATAGATGGATAGAAGTAGGTTATTGGTATGCAGTGTATTAAATCTGTCAGAAAAGAGATCAGAGAGAGCTCAGTAAAGATCACTCAGCTTTTAAAGTAAGATTCAAGTGAGTCAAAGGATTTCAATCTATGAAACTGAGAGAAAAGACTGGACAGCAATGGTCTTCTACTTTGAGACACAGACACCAAATGCAAAAGTTACTTAATACAAAGACTATAAAGAATATACACTGGACCATTGGAGAAACCTGATGGTTTGAAGTCTCAAAAAGCTTCTTTCCACATGGATTGTATATTCAATTGGAACAGTTTAAAGACTTGGAAATAGCAGAAGCTAATGAGGCCACTTTACATCTTCTCCTCAGACTGTGCCCCATAGGTTGTCAGAGAGCACATGCTACTGGTAACCACAGACCTTGTATGTTAAACACATGGTTAGGATAGAACATCACAGACATATGCTCAGTCCAGCCATTCTTCTCCTTTCTTTTTTTTGAGGTCTAATTTACGTATAATGTATTAATTTCACGTGTACAATATAATCATTCAATATTTGTATACAGTGCAAAATAATCACCAGGGTAAGTTCAGTTGACATCTAATCCCATACATAGTTACAATTTTTTTTTCTTATATTGCGACTTAGAAACTTTCAAATATTCAATATAGTAGTGTTAACTATATTTATCCTGGTGTGCAGCTATTCTTAACATCTATGAACATGGCAGAAAACACTCACATTTTCATTAATTTATGCATTAAAAATGTCTATTGATGTCTATTCTTTGCCAAACACTCTGTTGGACACTGGGGATGCCATAATGAAAATCAATTTACTTGATTTGAGTTGTCTCTGTCTTCATGGATCTTAGACTGTGCTAAAAGAAGCAAATAATCAATCATTTAAACAGATAAGTGTTGAATTTCAAGTATGAAAATGTTTTAAATAATCTCTTATTGCAAAAACACATTACAGGGAGGTGATAAAGGCTTTCACTTCTTTACTTGAACCAACCAGAGGGACATCTCCAAATATGGGACTTGCTTGA
This sequence comes from Prionailurus viverrinus, assembly GCF_022837055.1. Lineage (NCBI taxonomy): Eukaryota > Metazoa > Chordata > Mammalia > Carnivora > Felidae > Prionailurus > Prionailurus viverrinus. The sequence goes on from NC_062570.1 coordinate 83,688,178, forward strand.
AATGCTTTGTGCCTTCTTCCCCCTTCCCTTCACTCAAGCCTCAGATTTTTGTGGGTTGAGATATGTGTGAGCATAAATAATCACTGATGCTTTCTGCAGGATTTGATTTAGCACTTTATTCTTTCGGATTTCCAACAATTAAAGAAATACAAAATGATGAGAGCTGTAATATCGATTCTTGTGCCAGCATACATTTCATTTCACCATATAGTGGATAGCTTCCAATTTGACCGTAATTGAAAAACATAAACATGTGTAGCTAAATCAATCTGGGCCATATCAAGACTGAATCCTGTAGTTAGTCTATTTCAGACTTATTGATGGTTACTGCATCCTTCAGAGAAGGAGGGGAAAGTTCCTCTAGTTTGTCAACTGGATTCATCCATTTATTTGACCAAATATTTATGAAGTGTTTCCTTTTGCTAGATGTCAAGAGATCTAATATTGTGGAGATACACATTTTACCCACCCTCAAGCAACTTAATGTCAAATGCTTTCAGGGTGTGGTGACAAATTTCTCCAATGGTTAATAAGTAGATACTTGGCAAAAATGGTGATTTTTTCCAATATATTGTTTTGCCCATAAGGTTATAGCATGATGCAGAACTACCATATCATCAATTTTCCCAAACCTGAAGGTGCTCATAAAACTACTGGCAACTGAGTTTTCAATTTTTATTATAAATAATGCAAAGACAGGGAAACTAGCCTGCTATCAAATGAAGTCTTTACCATTCCTCACGTAGTTTGCAATTTATTTTCATTCAGCTATTAAAATGACAAGAACATTAACTTTTTACTTAATAGTGTTCTCACATGTCACTTCATTAATCCTGCTACAAAATGCCAGTTAACTTTAGAATTTTGGGTTTGGGGCAGAATCAGTCAGTCAATAATAGTAATAATAGCAAATATATCAGTAATAATGATAACATGTATATTAGTTAAGTACATATGCCAGATGCTACTCTAAGTGTTTTTCCACATGGCTTTTATCTTCACAGGAAGTCACATAGGAGGCCTAATTAACTTACCCAATATCATGCAGCTCATCAGTTGTGAAGCTAGACAAACATAAGTGTCAGGTTTCAAAATCCATTCTAATTGCAGTAGGCATGCTAACTAGGACCAACAGGTAAAAGTGTTAAGAATGCTGACACTGCCATCTGTGCTGAGCCTATCTTTCTCATGGGCGTAGCAAAGGTGAGGGTTGGCAGTCATGTCACCCCTGCATGTGTTTTGTCGCCTTTCATGACAGATGAAGAGGAATTTCCCAAAACCAGAGGCATCATTCTAGCCAGCTTTTCAAACTCTTACTCTTGGTAGAAAGATATCTGGACATAAAGCATAAATCTATCTATTTAAAAAATGATGCTGGGGCGCCTGGGTGGTTCAATCAGTTAAAGCATCCCACTCTTGATTTCAGCTTAGTGCCTGATCTCACAGTGTGAGTTCAAGCCCCACATTGGGCTCTGCGCTCACAGTGTGGAGTCTGCTTGGGATTCTGCCTCCCACTCTCTCTGCCTCTCTCTCTCTCTCTCTCTCTCTCTCTCTCTCTCTCTCAAAAATAAATAAATAAACACTATTTTTTTAAAACATTTATTCAGTTTTGAGAGATAGAGTGTGAGTGGGGAAGGGGCAGAAAGAGAGGGAGACACAGTATCCCAAGCAGGCTCCAGGCTCCGAGCTGTTAGCACAGAGTATGATGTGGGGCTTGAACTCATGAACCATGAGATCATGACCTGAGCATGACCTCGGCTGCTTAAATGACTGAGCCACCCAGGCACCCCAAGAAACAATTTTTTGAATGATGTTATTGTTAGCAAGATTTTAGGATGTATAAGCAGAAATGGTCTAGTTAAAAAAAGGACAGTTTTACAGAGGGTAAATGTTATCACCATTTTTTTTTTCAAAGCATGTCATACATATGCTCTTTAATTAATTGGGGTCAAAGTATGTATTAAAAATATTCTATTTCAATTTTTATTAAGTTTATTATATATATATATGAATTTAATATACAAAATCATATACTGTAGAAAGTAAATCTCTGTAATTTAGTAATTATGTATCCAGTTCCCCTCCCTAGAGTTAGTGTTGCCCGTTTATATGTACCTATTTAAAGGTAATTTATAGGACGGTTGCCTAGGTGGCTCAGTCAGTTGAGCATCCAACTCTTCATTCAGCTCAGTTCATGATCTTGTGGTTCATGGGATCAAGCCCACATTGGGCTTTGTGCTGACAGTGCAAAGCCTGCTTGGGATTCTCTTCCTCTCTCTCTGCCCCACCCCTGCCTGCTCGCTCTCTCTCTCTCTCTCTCTCTCTCTCTCCCAAAATAAATAAATACTCTCCCCAAATAAGTAAATAAACATTTAAAATTAATCTATGGGGTCGCCTGAGTGGCTCAGTCGGTTAGGTTAAGTGTCCAACTCTTGATTCGGCTCAGGTCATGATCTCACAGTTTTGTGGGTTCAAGCACATCAGGCTCCACTCTGACAGTGTGGAGCCTGCTTGGGATTCTTTCACTCCTCTCTCTCTTTCCATCACCAGTTGTGCTGTCTGTCAAAATAAAGATTAGAAAAAAAAAGTTAACCTATCATTAAACAAGTCTCTACAGATATGTGGAAGTATATAGTTTTTGTCAGTAATATATGTAATTGAGATTAGTGCATGCTTATATGTCTCTTGAATTCATATATTTAACATCTTTACTGTATTCCATTGTACATGTATGTTGTAATTCACCTAACCTATCTTCTATGGATATATATAGTTCCCAATCCTTTTGTACCCTTAATAATAATGGAATAAATATTTTTATATACTCTTTTTTACACATAATGGTTTTTACTATATTCATAGGAAATCTTCATATAAATCATTGGTGAAAAATAAATGCATCTTAAAATGTGGTAGGTATTATCAAATTTTACATGCCCATGAAAGAATATATGACTGCTTTCTCCACACTTCACCCAAAACTTTTATTTTTGTTTGAAAATAATTTCAAACTTACAGATAACTTGCAAAAATAAAAATAATATAGATAACATTTGTATACCCTTTACCTAGATTTACCTGTTGTTAACAATTTACCTCATTTGTTTATTTGCTTCTCATTGTTCCTCTCTCTCTTTCTATGTATGTATGTATGTATGCGCAAACACACAAGTTTAAGGGTAGTTACATATATGATGGCCTTTAGTTCTAAATACTTCAGTGTTAATTTCTTAAGGCTATTGATATTGTATTACCATATAGTTAACTGCATTAAATTTAATATTGATCCATCTAACCAAAACTGTTTGATATGGATAGGTGAAAAATCTTAGTTTTTAAAAATATGAATGAGTCTGAGTATTTGTTTATATGTTTGATTTCTATTTTTAATGAGTTTTATGTCCATATCCTTTGCCCTATTTTTGTATTGATTTGCAAATACTCTACCCATATTTGTGGCAAATATTGTGGCAAGTGTTTTCTCCCATTTTGTAATTTGTTTTGACTCAGTTTATGGTGCCCTTCACTTTGTAAAAATTATTAAATTAAAAAAAATAAACTTTATTTTTAGAGCAGTTTTAGTTTCACAGCAAAATTAAGAGGAATGTACAGAGATTTCCCAAATAATCTGTGCCTCTATGAATGCATAGTCTTTCTCATTATCAACACCCCTTTTCAGAGTGGTACACTTGTTAAAACTGGTTAAATCTACAATGATAAATCATTATCACTCAGTGTCAATAGTTTATGTTAAAATTAACTCTTGGTGTTATATGATATATACGTTTAGACAAACTTATATTTATTCACCATTGAAATATCAGATGGAGTATTTTCACAAGCATAAAAATCCTCATGCTCTGCCTGTTTATTCCTCCTTCCCTGCTCATAACCACCATGGGGTCTTTTTATGGTTTCCATTGTTTTGCCTTCTCTGGAATGTCATATAGTTGGAAGTGTGCAGTATGTAGCCTTTTAAGACTGGCTTCTTTTACTCAATAATATGCATTCATTTAAGATTTCTCTGTGACTTTTCATGGCCTTATAGCTCATTTGTTTTTAGCATTGAATAATATTCCATTATCTGGATGTGCCACTGTCTATCCATTCATCTACTAAAGGGATTCTTAGTTACTTCCAAGTTTTGGTGATTATGAATGAAGGCACTGTGAATACACATGGGCAGGCTTTGTGCAGACACGTTTTCAAATCCTTTTGGGTAAATATCAAGAAGGTGCAATCTCTGGATCATGTAGTGAGAGTATTTTTAGTTTTGTACAAAATCACCAATCCATCTTCCCAAGTGTCTGTGAAATTTTGCATTCCCACCAGCAAGTAATGAAAGTCCCTGTCACTCTGCATCCTCACTAGCATTTGGTGTCAGTGTTCTGGATTTGGGGCATTCTAATAGGTGTGCAGTGGTATTTCATTGTTTTAATTTGCATTTCCCTAATGACGTATGATATGGAACATCTTTTCATATACCTATCATTTGTGTATCTTCATTGGTCATGTGTTTGTAAAATTTTTAGTTTCCATGAGCCAAATTTGTCAGTTTAATAATTTCTGTGTCCTATGTTTTAAACAACAAATCTCCAGCTATGAGAGTATAATTTAACTACTCCCATATTTATCTTTATACATTATTGTTTCATCTTATATACTTAAATATTTGATACATCTGGACATTATTTAAATGGAAGAGACGACATAAGAATCCAATTTCATTTTTTCCAGATGGCTACACAGTTGTTTCAACACTATTCTTTAAAAATTGCTCGTTTGACTCATTTATTTAAATTGCTACATTTACCATATATACTAAATTCCCATATGTACCTGGGTCTCTCTGGACTCTTGCTTATTCCATTTATCTACCTCTGTTCATGTGCTAAGTCCAAATATTTATATGACTGCAGTTTTATATTATATTTTAAGTTTTGGTAAAAGAAGTACTAATTACCCCTCTTTTCAGAATTTTCAGGCTCTTTTATAGCAAATTTTTATGCAAATGAGCTTTAAAGTGATAGTATCTATTTCCAAGATTAGCCATAGATTTTTTTTAATTAAAAAAATTTTTTTTTAATGTTTATTTATTTTAGAGACAGAGAGACAGAACACAAGCGGGAGAAGGGCAGAGTGAGCCAGAGACAGAATCTGAAGCAGGCTGCAGGCTCTGAACTGTCAGCATAGAATCCGAGGCAGGCTGGAACCCATGAACTGTGAGATCATGACCTGAGCTGACGTCACTCAACCTGAGACACAAAGGTGCCCCTTTAATTTTTTTTATTTAAATTTTGTTTAATGTTTATTTATTTTTGAGAGAGAGAGAGTGACAGTATGAGCAGGGAAGGAGCAGAGAGAGGGGGAGACACAGAAGCTGAAGCAGGCTCCAGGCTCCAAGCTGTCAGCACAAAGCCCAACTGGTGGCTCCAATCCACAAACCAGGAGATCATGACCTAAGCGGAAGTCTACTGCTTAACCAGCTAAGCCACCCAGGTGCCCCAGCCATCTTTTTAATTAGAGTGCATGTTACTTGTAATTTAAGTAGAACTAGCATTTTTGCAATTAGTTTACCTTTTTTTTCTTTCCATGTATTCACTTCTTCATTTATGTCTCTTAAGGGCACTATTTTATTCTTTTTTTTTTTTTTTAAATTTTTTTTTTCAACGTTTATTTATTTTTGGGACAGAGAGAGACAGAGCATGAACGGGGGAGGGGCAGAGAGAGAGGGAGACACAGAATCGGAAACAGGCTCCAGGCTCTGAGCCATCAGCCCAGAGCCTGACGCGGGGCTCGAACTCACGGACCGCGAGATCGTGACCTGGCTGAAGTCGGACGCTTAACCGACTGCGCCACCCAGGCGCCCCTTTTTTTTTTTTTTTTTTTTTAATTTTTTTTTTTTATTCTTAAGAATATACTATTTAGTGCACTTTTTAACATCTTTCTTATCTTCTTTTATGACCTCAGTGTCCTCACACTTAATCTGCATCATTTATACACACCTATACTGAATATCCACATGCATTTTTTTCTCTTTTGATCAATACTCAGCGTTAATCATTTAAATGTTAGATTTACAAAAGTAAAATCATGTTATTAGCTTCTTTTCTGAATGCCTTCTCAGTCTTAAAAACATTTTGAAAATCTCTCATCATCTGCTATAGTTTAAATTCATTCTTTGGTTGTGTAATACTGCATCAGGCAGAAAACCACAAGCTAGTGATTCTTCTGTTGATGGGCAGTCTGTCTCCAGTTCTTGGCCTCTGTGAGGAAGGTTGAAAAAACATCTCTATCCATATGCCTTCATTGTCTTTGTGAGTTGGAATTTTTCTATCTGTGGGGTGGATACCATAACAGTTATTTTGGGGTGAATATTACTGAATTGCCCTCCAAGGGGCTATAGTACTTCATTCTCAATAACCATATGAGGTCACTTGCCTTCAGACTGGAGAATTTAGAGAACGTGTCACTGTCACTTAAATCTGCATTTACTATTTGTGTTACTGAGCACATTTTTACATATTTCTTCACTAGGATTTGCTCTTTGAATTACCTATTTTTAGAATTTGCACTTTTTTATATTTGTTTTGTTCTTTTTAACTTGTAAAAGCTGTTATTATGCAAATTAACCCCTGGTCTATCATCTACATTATGTATCTTTAAGAACAATTCTTTTTCTTTTAACTTTAATGATATTCTTTCTCATCTAAAAGTTTTAATCTGTTCATTCTATCTTCTTTTGTACCATCTAGATTTTAATTGGGAAAGTCTCCCTGATTCCTAGATAGTGTAGTTTCTTAGAGTTCTTTGCAAGTGTTTTGGGTTTTGTTGTTGTTGACCATTTACTCTATCTGAAATTTATTTGAGGATATTAGGGGTTATTTTTCTTTTCTTCCAAATTATTAGCCAGTTTTGCCAGTTCTATTTATGAAATAGTCTATATTTTACACACTGAATTAAACTTTTTTATTTGTCATATATTAACATCCCACTAGTAGAAACATCTAATTCTGGGTTCATCATTTATTTCAAAAATTCTATGTGTGTAACTGCAAAGCAATATTATATTGATTTTATTTCCATGGTCTTACCATAGATTTTCCCAGATGAGGTTCTGCAAAATGTTGCTAGGGTTCCATGAGAGATCATAATTAGTGAAATAGTTGTAATTTAAATTTTAGATGTTTTGCAGTGCTAACCTTGCCTGTAGTGAATATTGACTGAGCAGCACCGTTAGAATTTTTATTATAAACTTATCAGCCTTTATGACAGAATACATAGGAAGGCCATTTCATTTGGTTCAATCTAGTCTCTGTTTCTGACATGAGATAGGGGAGACTGCTGATTACTAGTGGCTGCTATATAGGAGGGAGGGTAGAACAGTCTGGTGACAATGCTAGATTCTCCCTCTAAATTACTTCCCTCAATCGTCCCTTGTGTGCTGCTGACTGACTCACAGGATTGGAGGAACTCTGCCAGTATAACAAAACTTGAGGGAGATGTTAAATGTAAAAAAGGAATTCTTACCTACCATGACTTAGCAACCCCTCAGTATTTTGCTGTTATAAGCTTGGCAAAATGAGGGTTGTATTGTATTGTGAAATTTTACCTTCTTATAATTTTATTATATTTCATGCCCTTCTCTTTTATATCTTGTTAGCTTTTGTGGGTTAAAACATCCGTGGCTATCCAGTATAGTGACATTTAAAAATAAGGTAAGACATGGAGGAGAATTTTAGTCTGATAGCAATTCTGATATGATAAATGATGAAGAGTCACAACTTAAAAATGCAGCAGAGGCTTCAAACAAACTTAAAAGTCACTTATATACAACTCACAGCCATCTGATAGATAAAGCTGCTGACAATTTTAAATAGCTATTATATTCTTAAAGCAGAGTAAAGTTTTGTTTTGTTTTTAAAGTCGTAGTCAAAAGCCTCAGGAATCAAGTTATATAGTGACTGAACTTACTGCTCAGAAAAGGAAAAGTCCTACAGCTGGTGAGAAACTAATAATGTCAGCATGTAAAATTATAGTAAGGAAAATGTTTAGACAAGATGCAGTATGAGAAATTGAAAGCTCCAGCCTCAAAACAGTACAGTAAGTTGACATATTGATGACATGTCCCATCACACTGAGGAGGTTTGTGTAACATACTGAAAAACAACAGTTTCTCTACGGATTGATGAGTCAACTGATTTCACCAATAAATGTCATGATGTAGCATTATAAGATTGGTAAAATGATGGTGAAATTTGAGGAAAAGGTTTTTCTGCTGCAAAGAATTGCCTACAACCCACAAATGCCTGGGTAAATTTCATGCTTTGTATGTATATCTAGAAATGAAAGTTTTTATCTTGGAAGAATTGAGATGCTAAACAGATGAATATAGGGAAAGTGGGGGCTGAGGAGAGAGGTAAACCATAAGAGACTCTTAAGGATAGAGAACAAACTGAGGGTTGCTGGAGGGGAGGTGGGCGGGGGATGGGCTAGATGGATGAATGATGGGTATTAAGGAAGGCACGTGTGAGGAGGACTGGGTATTATATGTAAGTGATGAATCACTAAATTCTACTCCTAAAACCAATGTCACATTATATGTTAACTAACTAGAATTTAAATAAAAACTTGAAACAAACAAAAAACGAAATGCTGCCCTATGTTAATTGTTGACTCTATGAGAGGTTTTACCTGTCTTGTAAAAACGAAACAAAATAAAACAAAAACTGACGTTGTTATAACATACTACTATTCTTCAGAGAAATTCTGGTTCAGTCTCTGTAACCAATGAAATGAAAGATTCCGGATAATGTCACAAAAGAAATTCTCCTGTTAACCCTACTGTCGTAGCCCAGAATGGCTTCAGTGATTTTCTAGAAAGCTATATCTAGAATATACGCACTCATTTTTTAAATTAAAACAAGGATGAAAGTTTGGAATGGGCTTCATTATTACCTAATTAAAGAAAAGGGGTGATACCAATAATGAATATACTCCAAACTTTTACTCAGATTTTGAAACGATAGAGACCAATTCTGGATCTGGAAGATGTGAAGATTTAATTCCTATTATATCATTTTATTTTAGAAATTTTTTTTTGTCCCATTCTCAGCATAATCCTTGCACACAATTTGAAGTGTGGGTCACTTTTTTGTACAGAGAGCAGTGTCACGTGACTTTGTTTATACTCCCCTGTGTTGTGATGCTCAGCTCTGTGCCATAATGCCACCTCATTATGGACTTGCTGACTCTAGATATCCTGTGTTCCCTTAGCAGAAATGTTGAGGAGTTCATGATGATTGAGAGAAAAAGCCTGCATTATCCTCTTGCCTTAAAGTCATAAAAAATAAGGTGAGATAAGACTTGTTATAGATCTCTTTTGAAAAGATTTTTTAAAAATCAGAATACTGAGGTAAAATTTCCATAAATTCACATAAAATAAATATTTATCACATATGGCATATGTTTATATATATTATAAATATGTCATATATATAATAAATATGTCATATATATTATAAATATATCATATATATTATAAGTATGCCATATATATATATATATATATATATATATATATATATATAGTTTGGCACATATATACTACCATGTAACCACTACTTTAACCAAGATATAGAATATATCTTTCATCATTAAAATGTTTTCATGGCCCATTGGAGTTAATATCTTTGCTCAACCTTATCCAATGTCAGTCTCTGATTTAATTTCTGTACTTACAGTTTTTCCTGTTCTAGAATGTCATATAAATTAAATCATAGTTTAGTAGCCTTTTGACTTTGACTTCTTTCAGGTAGTATAATGTATTTGAGATTCAACAATGTTGTTGAATATATTTGTATATTATTCCTTGGTATTGGCAGGTAGTACTGTTTTGTAAGGGGGTGCCATAATTTGTTAATCTATTCACTCGATGAATATTTGTTTCTAAGTTTTGGTGAATATGAATGAAGCTGCTATAAATATTCGGGTACAGACTTAGGGTAAACATATGTTTTTATTTATCTTATATAAATACCAGGAGAAGGATTGCTGGGTTGTATGGAAATTGTATGTTTAACTTGTAAGAAGCTGAATTGTGTCTCAAAGGGGAAATATTATTTTGCACTCCCACCAGTAATGAAATGTATCAGAGTGCTAGTTTCTCGTTATCCATTCCAGTATTATTGTTTTATTTCTTGTGTTCATTTATTCATGTATCTTCTTTTGATATACATATTTTGCCCATTTCTTAGGTCATCAGTTTTGTTATAATTGATTGTAAGGATTTTTGACATGCCCTTGATAAAAGTCCTTTGTTGGGTATAGGTTGTGCCATTATTTTCTTATATCCTACTCCTTATCTTTTCATTTTAACTACATCTTTCAAAAGACAAAAGTTTTAAATTTTGATAAAATACCATTTATCAATATTTTCTTTTAGAGTTCATGTTTATATTTGTAAGGAGTTTTTGCTTTAAAAACAATCACAGATATTCTCTTCTTTTGAACTTTGATAGTTTTAGATTTTAGGAATGGGCCTATGATTTAGTTTGAGATAAATTGTGTATTTGCTATGAGGCCTGGGTCCAGGGTCACTTTTGTATATGATGGCAGATTATTAAAGCATGGTTTGTTGAAAATCCTCTCTCCACTGAATTGTTTTATTAGCTTTATCAAAATTCATTTGAGCACATATATGTTTATGTCTGGCTTTTCTGTTTCGTTTATCTGTATGTTCATCTGCCAATATTACACTATCTTGGCTATTGCCTTGTAGATAATCTTAAAATTTGGCTTTATGAATCTTACACATATTATAGACGTTATGAGTGTCACAAAGCAACTAGAAGTCTGATACAGTATTGCTGGAGTATTTTAAGTATTTCTTAAAAATTTTCTAGCTATTCTAAGTAATTTGCTTTTCCATATAAATGTAGTAATGATATCTGAAATTTATATAAAACCTGTGACACTTTAACGAGGATTGTGGTAACTCTATATATTAAGTTTGGGAAAATTAATATCTTAATATTAAGTATTTAAATGCATGAACACAGTGTATCTTTACCACATATTTAGGTCTTTTTTTAATTTCACTTATCAGTGATTTATTATTTCCAGAATACAAATCTTACATGTTTTGTTAGATATACTCCTAAGTATTTTATCTCTTTTCTGAGGCTATTATAAATAGTATTTTTTTAATTGAAGTATAATTAACATACAGTGTTATATTTCAAGTGTACAACATAATTCAACAATTCTATACACTACTCAGTGTTAATCATAAGTTGTACCCTTAATCCCCTTTATCTGTTTCACCCCTCCTCCACATCTACCTCCTGTCTAACAACTGCCAGTTTGTTCCTTGTATTTAATTCTGTTTTTTGTCTCTTTGTTCTTTTGTTTCTTAAATTCCATATATGAGTGAAATTGTATGGTATTTGTCTTTCTCTGACTGACTTATCTCACTTAACATTATATGCTCTAGGTCCATCCATGCTGTTGCAAATGACAATATTTAACTCTTTTATGTGGCTGAGTAATATTCCATTGTATATATAGACTGCCTCTTTATTCATTCATCTATTGATAGACATATCAATCATTGAGTTGCTTCCATATCTTGGCTATTACAAATAATGCTGCAATAACCATGGAGTACATATTCATTTTCAAATTAGTGTTTTCATTTTCTTTGGGTAAATACCCAATAGTGAAATTATTGGCATTTCGATTTTTAATTTCTTGAAGAGCCTCCATACTGTTTACCACAGTGATTGCAACAGTTTGCTTTCCCACCAATAGTGCATGAGGGCTCCCTTTTCTGCACATTTATTTCTTGTCTTTTAGTCTAGCCATTATCACAGGTATGAGGCGATATCTCCTTATGGTTTTGATTTCCATTTCCCTGATGGCGAGTGATGTTGAGCATCTTTTAATGTGTCTCTTGGCCATTTGTATGTCTTATTTGGAAAAATAGCTGTTTAGATCCTGTGTCCATTTCTTAATTTGGTTGTTTCTTCTTTGATGTTGAGTCATGTAAATCCTTTATGTATTATGGATATTAATGCCATATCAGATATATCATCTTCAAATATCTTCTTCAATTAGGTAGTTTGCCTTTTTGTTTTGTTGATGGTTTCCTTCACTGTGCAAAATCTCTATTTTGTTATAGTCCCACTGTTTAATTTTGCTTTTGTTTCCCTCAACCTAGAAGACATATCTAGGAAAATGTTGCTATGACCGATTTCAGAGAATTTACTTCCTGAGCTCTCTTCTAGGATTTTTAGGGTTTCAGGTCTCACATTTAGGCCCTTAATCCATTTGGAGTTTATTTTTGTGTATGGTGTAATAAAGTGGTCCAGTTTCATTCTTTTCCATGGAGGTGTCCAGTTTTCCCAGCATAATTTGTTGAAGAGACTCTCTTTTCCACATTGTATATTCTTGCCTCCTTTTTCATAGGTTAATTGACCATATAATTATAGTATATTTCTGGACTCTCTCTTCTGTTCCACTGATCTGTGTGTCTATTTTTGTCCCAGTACCATACTGTTTTGATTACTCTAGCTTTGTAGTTTTGTTGGGAATCTGGGATTGTGATACCTTTAGTTTTGTTCTTTCTCAAAATTGCTTTAACAATTTGAGGTATTTTTGGTTCTATACAAATTTTGAGACTATTTGTTCTAGGCTTGTGAAAAATGATGTTGGTATTTTGATACAGATTGTAGTAATCTGTAGATTGTTTTAGGTAATATTGCTGTTTTAATGATATTGGTTCTTCCAATCCATGAGCATGGAATATCCTTCCATTTGTTTGCAATATCTTCAATTTCTTTCATTAGTATTTTAAAGTTTTCAGAGTACAGATCTTTAACTTCCTTCATTAATTTTATTCCTAAGTATTTTATTCTTTTGGGTGCAAAAATGAATGGAACTGTTTTCTTAATTTCTCTACCATTTTATTATTAGTTAATAGAAATGCAATGGATTTCTGTATATTGATTTTGTATCCTGTGATCTTACTGAATGCATTTTTAGTTCCAGTAGTTTTTTGTGGGTTTTTTTTTTAACATTTATTTATCTTTGAGAGACAGAGCATGAGCAGGGGAGGGGCAGAGAGAGAGGAAGACACAGAATCCAAAGGAGGCGCCAGGGTCTGAGCTGTCAGCACAGAGCCCAAAGCAGGGCTCAAACCTGTGAACCGTGGGATCATGACCTTAACTAAGTCAGACGCCTAACCAACTGAGTCAGCCACCCAGGCACCCCTGTTCCAGTAGTTTTTTGGTGGAGTGTTTAGGGTTTTCTATTTTTAGTATCATATCATCTGCAAATAATGCAAGTTTTACTTTTTCTTTACCAGTGTGGATACCTTTATTTATTATTCATCTTTCTTGTCTGATTGCTGTGGCTAGGACTTCCAGTACTATGTTGAATAAAGTGGTGAGAGTGGGCATTCTTGTTCTGTTCCTGATCTTACCAGAAAAATTTGAGTCTGATGTTAGCTGTGGGATTTTCATATATGGCCTTTATTATGTTGAGCTATATTCCCCCTCATCCTATTTTTGAGAGTTTTTATTTTGAATGGATATTGTACTTTGTCAAAAGCTTTTTCTGTATCTATTAAATGATCATATATTTTTTATCCTTTCTATTGTTAATGGGATGTATCACATTAATTGATTTGTGAGTGTTGAACCACTTTTGCATCCCTGGAATAAATCCTACTTGATCATGGTGAGTGATTTTTTTTTAATCTATTCTTGGATTTGCTTTGTGAATATTTTGTTGAAGATTTTGTATCTATATTCATCAGAAGTATTGGCCTATAATTTTCTTTTTCTGTAGTATCTTTATCTAGTTTTGGCATTAGAATAATGCTGACCTTGTAGAATGAGTTTGGAAAGTTTTTTCACTCTTCTTTCTCTTCTCTTCTTCCTTCCTCCCCCTCTCTCTCCCTCCCTTCCTTCCTTCCTTCTTTCCTTTCCACTTGTTTAAGAAGAATAGGTATTAACTTGTCTTTAAATGTTTGGGAAAATTCACCTGTGAAGCCATTTGGTTCTGAACTTTTTGGGGGGAGATTTTTGAGTACTGATTCAATTTCATTGCCAGTAATTATCCTGTTCAAATTTTCTGCTGCTTTCTGATTCAGTTGTGTCAGGTTATATGTTTCTAGAAATTTATCCATTTCTTTAGGTTGTCTAATTTGTTCACATGTAATTTTTCATAATACTCTCTTTAATCCTTTGTACTTCTGTAGTGCTAGTTGGTATGTCTCCTCTTTCATTTTTGAGTTTCTTTTTACTTGCGTTCTCTCTCTCTCTCTCTCTCTCTCTCCCTCCCTCCCTCCCTCCCTCCCTCCCTCCCTCCCTCCCTCTCCCTTTTTCTGATGAGTCTGGCTAAAAAATTATCAATTTTGTTGATCTTTTCAAAGAACAAACTCCTGTTTAATTGATCTGTTATTTTTTTTGTCTTTATTTATTTTGATTTCATCTTTATTTCCTTTCTTTTATTGGTTTTGTGTTTTATTCTTCTTTTTCTAGCTTCTTTAGGTTTAGGTTTAGGTCATTTGGAATTTTTCTTGTTTCTTGAAGTAGGCCTGGGTTGTCATAAACTCCATAAACTTAGAACAGCTTTTGCTGCATTCCAAAGATTTTGGATGATATGTTTTCATTTTCATTTGTCTCCACGTATTTTTTTTTATTTTCTCTTTGATTTTTTGGTTGACCCATTGTTTAGCAGCAAGTTATTAGCCCTCATGTATTTGTCCTTTTTCCAGGTTTTTTCTTGTGATTGACTTCTAGTTTCATACCATTGTGGTTGGAAAAGATGTATGACATAATTTCAGTCATTTTGAATTTATTGAGACTTTTTATTCAGTCTAATATGTGATCCACTCTGTAGAATGTTCCATGTGCACTTGAGAAGAATGTGTATTCAGTCGTTTTTGGATGGGATGTTCTATATTTATGTGTTAGGTATATCTGGTCCAGATACCTAAGTTATCAATTCATAAGTTATCACTTATAACTTATACCTAAGTTATCAATTCATAAGTATATCATTCAAAGTCACTGTTTCCTTGTTGATTTTCTATCTGCATGATCTATCCATTGATGTAAGTGGTGTGTTAAAGTCCCATTCTATATTGTATTACTGTCAACTTCTTCCTTTATGTCTGTTAATAGTTGCCTTATGCATTTAGGTGTTCCCATGTTGTAAACATAGATATTTACAATTATTATATCCTCTTTTTAGATTGTTCTCTTTATCATTATGTAGTTCCTTTCTTTGTTACTTGTTATAGTCTTTGTTTTATTTATTTTTTTTATTTTTTTACATTTATTTTCGGGAATAAATACATATTTTTTTGTATTTTGTATTTTTTGTATTTTAAGAATAAATACATATATTTTTGAGAATATAGGCACCCTATAGTCTTTGTTTTAAAGTCTATTTTTTTTTCTGGTAAAGTATGGCTACCCTAGCTTTCTTTTTGCTTCCATTTTTATAGTATATGTTTTTCTAGCCCTTCACTTTTAATCTGCCTATGTCTTTAGGTCCAAAAGAGGTCTCTTGCAGGCAGCATATAGATGGGTCTTCGGTCATCCTATATCTTTTGATCCATTTACATTTTTATTGATGGGTATATACTTATTACCATTTTGTTATTTATTTTATGTTTTTGAAGTTCTCTTCCTTTCTTCTCTTACTCTCTTACCTGTGTTTTGATGGCTTTCTTTAATGTTATACTTGGATTCCTTCCTCTTGATGTTTTCTGTATCTATTATGGGTTTTTAATTTGTGGTTACTGTTAGGTTCATATATAGCATCTTATGCATATAGCAGTCTATATTAAGTTGATGGTCACTTAGGTTTGAACCCATTGTAAAGGTACTAAATTTTTACTCCCCTCCGGGCCACACTTTATGCATATGATGTCATACTTTACATTCTTTTATTTTGTGAACATCTTGCCTGACTTTTGTAGATATAATTGATTTTATTGCTTTATGCTTTAACCACTATGTTGATTTTATAAGTGATTAATCTGTTACTTTTATTACATATTTGCATTTACCTGTGAAATCTTTCCTTTCATACTTTTCTTATTACTACTTATGGCCTTGTCTTTCCACTCAAAGAATTCCTTCTAATGTTTCTTGTAAGACTGGATTAGTGGTGATGAATTCCTTTAACTTTTGTTTGTCTGGGAAACTATTTCTCCTTCAATTCCACTTACCTTGCCAGGTAGAGTATTCTTGGTTGCAGATTTTTTTTCTTTTGGCACTTTGAATATATCATGCTCAGTCTTCTGCCCTGCAAAGTTGCTGCTAAAAAAATAAGCTGATAGTCATATGGGGTTTCACTTGTATAGATGGTAAATTTGGTTGTAATTTTACTTTGAAATTCTTCATTGCCTGCCTGGAAATACAACTAATCCTTGTTTCCTAACAACTAGCTAAACACATTTATTGATTCTAAAAACTTTTAGATTGTTTCAGATTTCCTACCAATATAATCAGATATTCTATAAATAAAAACAGTTTCATTTCTTCTTTTCCACGTTAAAATAAAATTTCTTATTTCCCTGCCTAGGATTTCCACTGTCATGCTGAATAGAAATAATAAAAGCATAGTTTTATCGATGCCAATTTTAATGAGAGGGTATTACCATTATATGATATTAACTGTAGATATTTCATAGATTCACTTAATCACATTGAGGAAATTATGTTTCTAATGTGTATGAACTTTTATAATTAATGGACGTTGACTTTTGTTAAATACTTGTTTGGAATCTAGTGAGATAATTATATGATTATCTTTAGTCTGGAATTTTCAAATGTTAAATTTCTCTTGCTTTCCTGCAGTAAACCCCACTTGCTCATAATGCATTATTTTTTGAAATCTATTGCTAAATTTGAATTACTAATATTTTACAGATTATGCATTGGTACAGATGATTGGTTCTGTACTTTTATTTTGTTGTAGTATCTTTATCTTGTATGTTGTAATATCATTGTCTGGGTATGATACCACACAGAAGAGTTGAAAAATGTCTCCTTTTTTATTTTCTGAAGAGTTTGTGTAAAATTGCTATTACTTTTTTTCACCAAATGTTTGATAGATCTTACCAGTGAAATCATATGTGCTTGGGTTTTCTATGTTAGATGTTTTTTAAGTTATCAATTCATAAGTATAAAACTCTCAAGAGTATTTCTTTCTGAGTGAACTTGGTATTTTGTGTCTTTTAAGATAGTTGTCAATTTTCCAAAGTTATAAAAATTTTATTTATATAAGCTGTTAATGATTTCCCTTAAAGTCCCCTTACTATCTCTATGATTTATAGTAATGTCCCTTATTTTATACCTAATATTGGTAATTTGTTTTCTCCCTTGTTTCCTAGTCAGTATAGAGATTTAATAATTTTATGGAGCTTTTAACAGATAAAACTATTTGCTTTATGGTTTTTCTGTCTGCATTTTTATTGGTTATTTTTCTCATCTGTAGTATTTCCTTCCTTTTGCTTACTTTAGTTTTAATTTGCTCTCCTTATTCTAGCCTTTTTTTTTTTTCAGGTGGCCATTTGTATTATTGATGTTAAACCTTTCTTATTTTTTAATATAAGCATGTAGTACTAGACACTTTCCCCTAAGCCCCATGTTCACTATATTCACTAAAATTTGACATGTTGTGACTTATCAGAAAATATATTCTAGCTTCTCTTGTGATTTTCTCTATAGCCTATGGTTATTTGTTAGTTTGCCATTTAACTTTGTCTTTTTGATTTCTATTTATTCCATTTTGCTCACTTTGAATCTTTTAGATTTATTGAAGTTTATTTTTACATTTATTTGTCCCAAAATGTGTTCTATTTCAGTGAATGTTCCTTGTGCATTTGGAAATAGTGTCTTATGCTGTTGTTCAGGTATAGTGTATTGTAACTGTCAAGGAGGTGAATAGTGTTTAGTTTATAGTGTCTAGTTCTTCCACAAAATCTTTATTGATTTTTTTTTGTTTTTTCTGTTAATTACTGGAAAGAGTTCTGAAGTCTTCAACTATAATTTTGGCTTTGTCTGTTTCCCCCATGAGTTCTGTGGGATTTGCTTCATGTAATTCTTTTAAGTGCATACTGATTTAGCATTTTTATGTCTTTTTGATGAATTGACCTCTTTGTTATTGTGTAATATGTCCTATATATCTAGCAGTATTCCTTGTTTTAAAGTTTTTGTTTCATATTAATCTAGCTTTGTAGTTAAAAAAATATTGATAGCATGTCTCTCCTTTTCAATCATTTTGCTATTAACTTACCTATGGCTTTATGTTTAGAGTAAAATTTTTATACAGAAGCATGTAGTTCAATTTTGCTTTGGTCTGAGATTTTCTTCCTTTTAACGTCATACCTTTCTCCTTTAATGCAGTCATTGATATAGTTGGCTTTAAATTGCCAGCTTGATAACTATTTTATATTTGTACTATCATTTACTCCATTTTCCCTCCTTTTCCTGCCCCTTTCTGTTCTCATTATTTTTTGTGTGATTTATTTTCTGTTAAGTTGTATACCTGTTTTTTATATGTTTAGTTTTTGTTCTAAAGTTTAAAATATGTATCTTTAACTGCATTTCTAACTTTTATAGTCTGTCTTTAAATAATATACCACTTTCCTATGTAGTATACGATTCTTATAACAGTATACTTCCTATTCTCCTTCTATTTTTCAAGTTTTTAAATGTATTTTACTTTTAATTATGTTATACATAGCTTTAAATAGATGTACAAAACCACTGAAAAAAAAATTTTTTTTGACATAGGGCTTGATTCCACAACCCTGGAATCATTACCTGAGCCAAAACCAAGAATCAGATACTCAACAAACTGAGCTACCCAGGAGCACCAGAAAATTCTTTTTTGTTTCCTTTTATTTTTACCATTTCTGATGCTCCTTATAATTTGTTTAGATTGAGTTTCTGTCTAGCAGCATATTTCTTCTGCCTGAAGAACTTCTTTAATATTTCTTAGAGTTCTGCTATAAATGAATTCTCTAGGTTTTATCTGATAAGAACTCTATTTTTGCCTTCATTTAAAAAATATTTTTGCTGGGTATAGAATTTTGGGTTGGTATTTTATTTTTCTTTACATATTTAAAAAACTACATAATTTTTTTCTGGCTTGCATGATTTCTGACAAAACATATGCTATAATTCTTATTTTTGATTTCTCTATGTAATGTGTCTTCACAACTTTATCTTTGATAGGAGGATTTTTTGTCTTTGTTTACAGATTTGACTAGGACATATCTTTTTTCTTATTTATTTATTTATTTATTTATTTATTTATTTATTTATTTATACATTTATCTCGATTAGAGTTCCTAGAATTTCCTGAATGTGTGGTTTGGTGGATTTTTTTTTTTTTTTACTTTTCTTTAATTTTCCATGTTATATCTTTAAATGTATCTTCTGGTCTGTTTGCTTCTTCTTATCTCCCTGGAATTAAATATTATAGGTAACTTGACCTTCTAATATTGTCCCACAACTCTTGAAATGTATTTTATTTTATTCATTCTTTTTTTTCCTTTGTTCTTTTGTTGGGTAATTTATATTAATGTATATTTAAATTCCCTGGTTTTTTTCCCTCCTTTTTGTTTAGTCTCCTAATGAGGCCATTTAAGGAAATAATTATTCCTGACATTATGCTTATTTCTAGCATTTTAAAGATTTTCTTGTAGTTGTCATATCTCTTTTGATGATCCACATGTGTTCATGCATTTTGTCAACATTTACTGCTACATCCTTTAATATATTAAATATAGCTATTTTAAAGTTTCTGATAGTTTCAACATCTGGCCCATCCTTGAGTCTGATAGTGTTAATTGCTTTGTCTCTTTACTACTGAGTGGGTTTTTCTTCTTTCTTTTCTGTGTCATAATTTTTGATTGAATGCCTATGTTCATGTGTAGAACAATAGGTAAGACAATGAATGGTAAATAACCCTTGAAATGAGCACAACTCTCCTGTCAAACTCTGCATATAAAGAGTTGAGTCTGTCAGCAGCTATGCTAGTTGCGGTATTGTTTTATTGTTCCCTTCAGTGCTCTACAAGCTTCAAATTCTTGTGATGGTGGTCTGCTTTTCCCTTGTATTCAGAATATGGGTTGCATTGCTGAATGGTATTTATTAGTATTCCTGTTCCCTCTCATCTTTCAGCAGTCCCTGTGTACCTTTGCCACAGAGAGAGTTTGTCTCTGTGCTCTTACTCTTTTCCCATCCCAGTTGGAGCAGACTGTGCATGTAGGTCTTAGGAATGAGTCTTTCTCAATTTGCCTGTTTTTCCTCCCCTTGGTAACCAGACTCTGCCTTGTATCTGTACTCAGTCTTGGGCAGGACATTCTTTTCCTTCCCCCAGCAGTTACAGACTTCTGCTGTCCCAAGATAAACCACTGCTCCTTCCCCAGGAGTGGAGGGTTTTTAATCTCCTGCTGTTTTCCTAGACATAATAGATCTTTGTGTCCTGACAAATTTATTGCCCTTCTTCAAGTGGTTATAGTGCTTTGTAGGAGGGAAGGGTTTATGGCGTGGGCAGGGCTTCATGTCTATCTACTAACAGACATCACTTAATTTTTGCATGCTGTACCACCGAGGAGAACTCTTTCTAGTCTTCTGCTCTACTCTGAATCTTTCTTCTAAGTTCCTAATGGAGGCCCCTGGAAAATATCTTGCAAATGAATGCAGATTTCACTTATATTTGGTGCCTCTATCTATTCTAAAGTAGCAGGTTAGCCCACACTTGGCCTTTTACAATACATTACATTTTTAAATAATTCCATCTTACTTGCTTATATGGTAGCTACCTATGTCTCCCATCCTTTGTCAAAGGTGCAACTCTTGTTGTGTTTTGTTTATCCTTGGAAAGGCTTATTCCTTTTTGAGTTTCAAGTTACTTGGGTGCTTCACAAACTTATCTCTCTGATGGGGTTAAAAAAGTTGTGATTTTATAGACTGGGAAGCTTTTTATCATTGTTAGGTTATGAATAATGCTCACTAGAGCTTTGTATATCCTAAGTGTAAAATTTTGCTATAGTGACTTTGACCGTAATTATTGAATGCTGACAATCATATAAATAAATTGTAAATTGACTCTGCCTAGACAAAAACCTGGAGAGCTATGTTGTTCTTAGTAAGTGAAGTTAAGACTCACACTTCCTCAAAATAAATAGTTTAATTGAGTTTTTAAGATTGGGAGGGAACAAAGCTCCATGCATCTGTTTGAATTAGTAATGTCCACAGATACTGGAGATTTTTAAATTATGATTCAAAAATATAAAACCATGTGCGAGAGAGACTGCTTTAGAGAGGGTTGTTTCTTAATACCTAAATTTATTACAATGATCTCAGCTGTTGGAGTCATGAAGAAAGACCATTGTGGGACAGTTGTTAGTTATGGCATAATAGAGATGATTTGGGAAACCATCTTGACCTAATCTTGGCATCATGAATATGCCTAAAGAAATACTCCTGTATATGGAAGAAGTTGAGCCACCAAAGTGTCACAACCCTGAGCATCCAAGCAATTTTGCTGTCAGGCATTCTTTGCTGAGTTTCATTTCAAGAAGAGGGGAAAATATGTGTTCTTATTGTAAGGAGCCTACTTGGAATAATCGGCAGAAGTCTAGAGAGACTCAGGAAGAATATAAAAGTCATGAGTGAGAATCCAGTGGTAATAGGCACAATAACCTTAGAATGACTTTACTGTAGGACTATTAGGGCTTTTGACACAGCCATTAACAACTGTGGATGCTAACCTCTTCAGTCAGTAGCACTGGAGATATCCACCAAAGAGAGAGTTATTCAAAGGCCTGCATTTACAGACTTTGACCTTAAAAGAAAGGCCTCAGAATATGTTCTTCTATCAAGCAAATGAAGAGGAGAAGAAAGAGTGACTAATTCATGAACATATTTAAGCAGCATTGAGGATTTGGGGGTGAGGAGATCCCTAAGAAATGCTGAAGTCTCTGTTAGTAAAGTCCATTGCTCCCTGAGTCATTTTAAGGTGGTCATAAAATCCACTTGAGCACTCAAACTAGTGAGACACAAAGGGTGTTTGCACTTCAAGATTAAAGAATCTACACAGAGTCCAATAACCACCCTTGACATCCCTTTAGGACACAGACTGTGTGTTATTTATAATTGCATTCTAGTATCTAATCCAGTACCTGGCACTGATAGTTTTTCATTAAATGCTTACTGAATAAAGAATGACCGTAAACTTAAAGACAATGTAATTTGAGACTTTGACAATATTTATTAATCAGATTTTTTTTGCTATTGTTAGTTCCCAGTAAAAACATTCTATAAATGACAATACCATTATTTCTATCAATTGTCTATGTATTTTCTTAAACAGGTAAAGATTTAAAAGTATATAGATTGTAACATTTCTAAAGCTGGTCCAATAGTAATTACTATGGTTTAGATGTTTAACACATTTTCATGCCTGTTTATGGTCAGTGGACTATGGAATTTTGGTGTGTCAGATTCAACAGCTCAAGATTGTAGAATGATATCGATACATTCATTTTACCACTGGGATCCATAGATTCTTCAGATATGGGAACCGTGGTTTCTAGGAACAACAAAAAATATTTTGGAAACAATGCATTCCTAAGGCACATGGTATATAGCAGCAAAGATTTTCTCACTTGATTACCCTAGGGTGGAAAGTGAGACTAATTCAATTCAGGCATAGTTTAAGACAGGAAACTAAGTCTATTCCCAACCTGTCTTTGTAAATAAAGATTTATTGGAATACAGGCGTGTCTATTTGTTTAGGTATGTTACAACAGAAGAATTTAGTTGCAACAGAGACTGTGTGGCTTCTAATACCTAAAATTTTTACTATCTGGCTATTTTCAGAAAACTTTACCTATTTCTGCTCTAAGATAAACCACTATATTTGTGTGTGTGTGTGTGTGTGTGTGTGTGTGTGTGTGTGTGTGTTGTTAACTTTAAAAATAAAAGCCAGTTATTTTACCAACAAAATGAATTTATTCAGGAATAGGAGAATTGCAATTTGGGACATGCAAACTATGGAGAAACCATAGGCATAGTCCAGAGAACAAAGGAGAGGATATTGCTGTGTAGGGAAAAGGAATAAAGTTGGGAGGGGCTATTTTGAAGGAAGATCTGTTGTAGGAAAGCAAGAGTTCAAGGTGGTGATAGTTTCTCATTGGCTGAGTTGTGGAAGTTTCTCACTGGGTAGGGTGGCCAGGAGGAAATAGTCCTTTCTTGTGCTGGGGTAAAAAAGTGAACTTCTTCCTGCCCAGGAATATGAAGTAAGCTGCAATGGCAAATACATGTGTGAGAGTTCCCCTTTCAGGGTTTCTGGGCTCTATTTCAAATGCAGTTTGTTTTATTTATGTTTACAGTTTCTTAGCATGCATATAAGATTTCCAGAGAGAGTATTATGCCCAGAAATATTGAAGACAGACTTTGCAGGGAGGGTTGGTGTGTATGGATGGCCCAGAAGAAACTTTGAATCTTATATAATGAAACTTGTGTTAATTAATGTACAAATTTGGATCTGTTAACGTGATCTGGGAAATACACACATGGTAATGCCTTGGGACATTTAGGTTACATACTTGTGAATAAAGAGGAAATCAGTGACTCTTAGTATCTTAATAGATTCTGCTTCACAATGTGCTTTTTAAGAGAACTTTACTATAATTTTTTATTATTACAATGAATAAAGGTTCAAGATGTTACAATGTATTTGATCAAATATTAATAAATGTGCCTCTTGAGAGTGTGAACGTCTATCAGCAAAATAGAGGGGAAATGTCATCTGGACCTGGAAACAAAACTTAAGAGGAAACCAGCGATAGAGATTGCTCTAGGAAGCAGGTGAGAGACAGTATTTTTCACAACTACAATTTAGTGAAATGAAATTGCCTAGCTTTGTCCCTCTATGGCAAAGGCTCTGGAACTATCAATCTTGTCAGCACCTGAATACCATGTTGCTGGTGACTTTAATTACATAGGCTAGACAGCTTGCGAGGGAAGGAAAAAAAAAGTTGAGAATCTCTATTCTGGGGTAAATTTCCTAAGCAGTGTGTGAGAGGTGTACGCAGAAATCCTGTTGACAAAATATTTTGTGCAAGTGCCTCCCACACACAGCTTTAAAATGTTACCCCTATGTGTTTTCCATTCCTGCTGCTATTCAAGTAACAAATGTCTGGAGCTTCTTAATCTGTTTCCTTCTCTCCCTTGCCCTATGACTCCTCCAACATTAGCAACTATTGCGTTCATCTCCTTATGTCATTTCATGTAATTTTAAAATGATTTTACAATTAATTTGAGTTCTAAGTTTTTCTAAGAAGTTTTCTGGTAGGTAAGTTAAATGAGCCGTGAACATGTCACACTAGTATAATATTCTTTTTAAGGTGTTGAAATTCACATTTTCACTGAAAAAGTTATACTTTCTTTTGTATCTTTTGTGTATTTCAAATATTTTCAGGGAGCATTGAGGAAACATACAGCTTGAAGTTATGAAATGACTAAAATATTTCTCATGTAAGGATCTAACACTTTAATGATGTAATCCTTCCTCAAAGACTCCAGTATTTTTCTTGCTTCCCCATTAAGTAAACTATTTATGTTGGTCAAAGTGTCTTTGCAGTTTCTGGAAGCTATCTGGAAACTGTCCACTGAGAAAGCCCCTGAAAACGTTGTAACAGGGAAATTCAGGTCATTCTTTCACTCATCATTCATCCAATAAACTTTTATTGGCCACATGTGGTGTACATATTAGAAGTGTGTGATAACGAGGAACAAGTGTTCCAATGGAAAGAACACACACTACAGATTCAGGAAGAGTTCGAGTGGAATCCTGCCTCTGCCCTTGCTGGCTGTGTGGCTTCAGGCCTTATATATTTAACCTTCCTGAACCCCATGCCCTTCCCATCTAATCTATACATATATGGATATAAGAATTAGAAAAAAAACAGTATTTATAGAACTTAAGATACAGTAGAAACTCAGCTTAGGCAAGTTACTTCTACCCTTTACTTTGTGAAAAAGAGTTACAATGGAATGTTGGAAAAGAAGTGGCATAGTGTGGAGTGCAGTCTTGCATTAAGACATAACTGTATTTGAATCCACACTCCAATACTTTTGGGTCTAGTGGGGTCTCAAAATAACTCACCCTAACTCTGTGGTGCAGAGAAAATATAGGGGCACCTCGGTGGCTCAGTTAAGTGTCTGACTTTGGCTCAGATCATGATCTGGTGGTTCATGAGTTCTAGCCCTGCATCAGGCTCTGTGCTGACAGCTCAGAGCATGGAACTTGCTTTGGATTCTGTGTCTCCCTCTCTTTCTGTCCCTCTCCTGCTTGTGCTCTGTCTCTCTCTCAAAAAATTATAAATATTTAAGAAAAAAACAAAATATAAATTCTTTATTTGTTTGTATGGAAACCAATTTGACAATAAACTTCATATATTGAAAAAAAAATTCTTTATTTGTCCTGTAACCAGTTAAGTCCAGAGGTTGAACACAATTTAGCCTGAAAGCTCAGGTTGTGCATTAACTTAAATAGTCATATTAGATCAAACTGGATCCCAAACTGGAATGTACATTGGAATCACAGGGAGGGCTTTAAAAATTACAGATTGCTTGGGTTGCTGGGGTGGCACAGTCTATTGAGTATCTGACTCTTGATTTAGGCCCACGGTCATGGGATCCAGCCCCACACTGGGCTCTGCACTGAATGTGCAGCCTCCTTAAGATTCTCTCTCTGTCTCTTCCTCCATCCTTCTCCCCCGCTCACACTCTCTCTCTAAAAAAAACAAACAAAAAATACAGATTGCTGAACATCATCTCTAGAGTTTCTTGTTCAGTAGGTATCAGAATGGACTGAGATTTTGCATTTTTAACCAGTCTCCAGGTGATGCTGATACTACTGGTTAAGGGCCCACATGTTGAGAACTCTGCTTTAGATAATTTCAGTCTTTAAAAATTTTTTTTTATTTCTTCCTGCTCTTCCAAATCTTCTTACCCAATTTATTTAAAAATGTTATCTACAAGTGGCAAAAATATAAGCATATTTGAATTAATTCTGAATATATATGAACATTTTATGCTATTATATATTGATATATAAATATATTTGTATAAAAATATATAATGTATTAATTATATATTAATATGTATTATAAGTATATAATGTATTAATGTAAAAATCTTGGGTTTATCAATATAGAACATTTAAAATATCACTTTTGGGGTGCTTGGGTGGCTCACTTGGTTAGGTGTCTGACTTCGGCTCAAGTCATGATCTCACAATTTGTAGGTTCTAGCCCCGTGTCAGGCCCTGTGTTGACAGGTCAGAGCCTGGAGGTTGCTTCAGATTCTGTGTCTCCCTCTCTCTCTTCCTCTCCCCCACTCACATTCTGTCTCTCTCTCTCTCTCTCAAAAATACATAAACATTTAAAAAAAATAAAATATCATTTTAACCCATGGTTTATTTAAAAAAAATTTAACCTTTATTTTTATTAAGCTTTTTATTTTAATTCCAATATAATTAACATACAGTGTTATGTTAGTTTCAGGTGTACAATATAGTAATTCAGCAATTCTACACATTACTCAATGTGTATCATGATAAATGTACTCTTTAATCTCTGTCACCTATTTAACCCATCCCCCCAACCCACCTCCTCTCTGGTAACTATCAGTTTATTCTCTGTAGTTAAGAGTCTAATTCTTGGTTTGTCTCTTTCTGTCTCTGCCTTTTTTTTTCTTAGCTTGTTATATTTCTTAAATTCTACATATGAGTGAAATCATATGATATTTGTCTTTCTCTGACTGAGTTATTTCACTTAACATTATACTCTTTGGCTCCATCCATGTTGTTGCAAATGGCAAGATTTCACTCTTTTTATGGCTGAATAATATTCCTTTGTGTGTGTATGTATATATATATATATATATATACATACACACACACACATATACACACCATGTCTTCTTTATCCATTTATCTATGGATGGACACTTGCACTGCTTCCATAGTTTGGCCAATGTCAATATGTTGAAATAAACACAAGGGTGCATGTATCTCTTTTGAATTAGTGTTTTTATATCTTTTTGGTAAACAGCTGGTAGTTCAATTACTGGATCCTAGGATAGTTCTATTTTTAACTTTTTAGGGAACTTTCATACTATTTTCCACAATGGCTGTACTGCTGTGGAATTCTCCCAAGGCCAAGGGATTCTATTTCTTCACATCTTTGCCAATACTTGCCGTTTCTTGTGTTTTTTTATTTTAGCCAGTTTGACAGGTGTGAGGTGATATCTGTTTGATTTGCATTTCCCTGGTGGTGAATAATGTTGAGCATCTTTTCATGTGTGTGTTGGCCATCTGTATGTCTTCTTTGGAGAAATGTCTGTTCGTGTCTTCTGTTCATTTTTTAAAAATTAATTTTTGAGGGAGAGAGAGAGAGAAAGCAGAGGAGAGGCAGAGAGAGACAGAGAGAGAATCCCAAGCAGACTCCATGCTGTCAGCACAGAGCCCGATGTGAGGCTCAATCTCATGAGCCATGAGATCATGACCTGAGCCAAAATCAAGAGTTGAATACTTAATCAACTGAGCCACTCAGGTGCCCCTCTTCTGGTCATTTTTAATTGGATTATTTGTTTTGGGAATGTTGAGTTATATGAGTTGTTTATATGTTTTAGATACTAACTTTTTACTGGATATGTCATATGCAAGTATCTTCTCCCATTCTGTTGGTTGCCTTTTGTTTTGTTGATTGTTTCCTTTGCTGTGCATGACTTTAAAATAGTATAATTTGTATTTGTTCTTTTGATAGCATGAAAGAGCCATGGTACTTTAAATGCTCAATTTTCTCCTGTGAAGTCTAATTATTATTTTTGTTTGTATCCTTTTAGTTGGGACTCTTGTTCTTTTTAGCACTATTCCATATATATTTGAAAGCACTCTTGCAGTTTAGCAATAGGATATTCTAGGTACATTTTGGTTTACACATGCCCAAAACAGGTATTCCACTAATGTTAGTGAACAGTAGTACTAGGGATAAAAATTGTGTGGTTTAGGGGTATTTTAGCAATTTAGGTAATAGAACTGGCAACATTTATTGAAAATCACAAATTCTTAAATTGTTATGCTATTTATTAAATCATTCTAACTTTTGAAGTAATTTCTTATACTCTTCTAATATTTTAAAAGCTTACCTTTTCTGTTTTAAATATATTATTTTCTATCATCTCTATCACTTTTTAAAATTAATTTTAGTCTGCCCTGCTGTATTCCATCACTGAAAATAACATGAGTAATTTAGAATATTACCACATTTCCTTGGATCTAAGATGCCACATATTGCATCATAAAGAAGAAAACAATGTAATAGGGATATTATATTTTTCAAAATATCAGCTTCTATCTCACACTGTACACAACATCACTTCAAGTGCGTTGCAGGTCTAAATATGGAATGTACAGCAATAGAGCTTCTAGAAGATAACCTTCATATCTTGAGTTAGTAAAATGCTTCTTAAGTAGAATAAAAAACATTAACCATAAAAGGAATTAATATATTGGATTACATTATAATTAGGATCACTATTAACAAAATAAAAAAGCAGACCACAAAGTGGGAGAGACCATTTATATTACATAGAACTGAAAAGTGTTCATAGCTAGGATATATAGGCACTTCTCCAAACCAACAAGAAAAAAGGCAGATAGCCCAATTATAAAATTTTCTAAGAAGACAAAAGACTTGAAAAGTTACTTTACACATACACACAATCCATATAACCAAGATACCTATCAGGTATTTTGACTCTTATTTGTAGGCAGGGAAGTTAAAACCATGGAATTTCAGTTCATACTCATCAGAAAGGCTAAAATTGAATGAAATACCAACTCTTGGTACAGATTTGGAGCTACAAGAATTCTCATGCACTGCTGATAGGACCCTCATTTGTACAAATTATTTGAAAAAGTGTTTGGTAGTACTGTTAAAGTTGATATATGCACACTCTATGACCCAGCAATCCTTTCCTAGGTATATACTTAACAGAAATCTATACATATGTGCACCAAAATCTATGAACAAAATTATTTATAGAAGTATTATTCTTAATTACTAAGGTCTGGGAATTGTCCAATATCCGTCAACAGTAGATTGGATAAATTGTGGTGTATTTATACAATAGAATGCTAAACAACAAGGAACATAAACTATCAGTACACAAAACAACTTGATAAATTTAACAAATACAGTATTTTCATAAAGATAGCAAACATGAATGAATCCATACTGTGTGTATAATGTTTATATAAATTCAAAAACAGGAAAGACTAACTTATGATGGCCAAAGTTAGTTGCTAATTACTTTCGGAGAAGAGGAGAGGATAGTAACTAGAAGGGGACACAAGGGGGCATTCTGGGTTTCTCAGAATGTTTTATTTCTTGATTTGGTTCCAAGTTTGTTCTCACTTTGTAATAGATTGTCAAACTATATCCTTTAATTTTTGCACTTTTTGATTTATACTTCAATAAAAACTTTTGCCGTTGAAAATCTGTATGCATAAAGTTATGTTGGAAGAGCAGAGACAAAATATCTGACTTCAGACTTCAAGGAAATCCACTCAGAGGGAGGATTTAAAGTCAGACTTTATTCCATAATTCATTCAAATACAAGTACAGAAATCTCTTCTTTAACAATTAGAAGAAAAACAATTTAGGAATGTATGCCTCAATAACATCAACAGGTTAATTCAACTCCTGTCTTTAATCTGTGGGTTTTTTTGTTTCTTTGTTTGTTTGTTTTGTTTTTGTCCTTTTGGCTACAAAATGGCTATTTAGTCTGTATTACAGGAGTAGAGAAGGAAAAAGAGGAAAAATGTTGTCCAGCAATCTCATGCCTATGACTTATTTACCAGAGCTGATCACTCTTAGGTTTGAGGAAGTCCGGAATAGATAAAAACAGAGGGAGGCAAGGGAAGTTCTGAAATGGGTGTTTAGTGAACCAACCTATGCAACTTGCCATACACACCTGAAAGATATGTTTGCCTGACATGTTTTGGGAGGACACTACAATGCAAATGAAAAGGTATGTGCAAATGTAGACTTTTGATACCACCTCCTACTTTTAGCTTAAGGAAGGTCATATGTTCTCAGAAACTTCCCCATATCCTAATGGGTAGTAGGATTTACGACACACAGACAATATTCAAAGATATGTTGATTCTCAAGGAATAAAGGACCAAGACAGAGCTCACTGTTAGGCAGTTAATTAAGAAATAAACAGAAGGATCTTGGCTAATATAGTAACAGTGAAGTCAATTTTTTTTTCTTTTGGTTTTTCTTTTTTAATAATTTGGCATAGATGAGATGATGGGAAACAATAATTTTAGTATTGGTTTTCTGAAGCATTCAGTAGATAGGTATCCAAACTGAAAGTTTCTTAAGCAAAAAACAAGATGAAAAATATCATGTAAGTCACTTCAGGAGCAGCAAAACTATCTGGTTGGTGAGTTCACCTTCACAATAGAAAGATATTGTCATTTCTTGAATTCCTAAGAATTACTCATTTATTCAACAAATAATTATTGTGCACCATAAAGTGTACCTACTTTAATATATGTTATTGTATTTATCTCCACAAAAGCCCTTCCCCTTTGCAAACTATAAAACTGAGTCCCAGATGGGTTCAGAAATTAGTCAAGTGTTGCACACTTAGTAAATTCTGGAATTGGAGACAGAGTAAAGTAATTGACTATTACTTTACAACCTGCTTAGAATGTTCTTGATCCTTATGCTGATTTTGATACTTAGCTACATCCACTGTCCAACTAAATGGCCAGTTCATACTAACAATATAGGGAGGTGATATATCTGATGTAGTTTCACATGATTTTACATATTCCTCAGTTGTTGTCACTAGGTTCTAAGTTGTTTGCTATTAGCGAATTTTAAAGTTTTTTTTTTTTTTAATTTTTTTTTTCAACGTTTATTTATTTTTGGGACAGAGAGAGACAGAGCATGAACAGGGGAGGGGCAGAGAGAGAGAGAGGGAGACACAGAATCGGAAACAGGCTCCAGGCTCTGAGCCATCAACCCAGAGCCCGACGCGGGGCTCGAACTCCCGGACCGCGAGATCGTGACCTGACTGAAGTCGGACGCTCAACCGACTGCGCCACCCAGGCGCCCCTTTTTTTTTTTTTTTTTTTTTTTAATTTTTTTTTCAACGTTTATTTTAAAGTTTTTTTTTTTAACATTTATTTATTTTTGAAAAACAGAGAGAGAGCTTGAGTGGGGGAGGGCCAGAGAAAAAAGGAGACACAGAATCCAAAGCAGCCTCCAGGCTCTGAGCAAGCTGTCAGCACAGAGCCCAACATGGGGCTCGAACCCATGAACTGTGAGCTCATGGCTTGAGCCAAAGTCAGACACTCAACCAACTGAGCCACCCAGGTATCCCTGCCATTAGCAAATTTAAAAGGGAGCAATTCTCATGAAGAAAGTGATCTGATTTTTCCCTGGGGGGCTCACTGGATTATAGAATGTAGGTGTGGTTCTAGCTCAAAATTCTGATCACATAAGAATGGGGGTCTGGGTATATCTCATGCAGTCTGATATTTTGAAACATCATTTTAGAAACAATTAGAAAAATCTTTAAGTATTCAGTTCTTGTGATTAAAAAAAAAGAAAAAAGAAAAGAAAATCTCCAGAGATGACATACAAAATAAAACACTCACTTTTCCAGACTTAGCCAATCATAAAATGGGTTCTAATCAGTGTTGGTATGAGCAACCTCTAAGAAGTGATGCTATGTAGGGAGATGGAGCCACCATTTAACTTTGTACATGAAATTATTTTCCTTAGCATTGTTGTATTGCTTAAAGACTTTTCTTAAATTAACAGTTGAGGAAAAAGCATTCCAACTAATGCTAAAACTGGAATCTTAAACAAAATAAAGCTCTATTGAGAATTCTAAAATAGAATCATTTTGTTCTAAGATGTTGATCATCTAAGGGCAGTGACTCAAAGCCAAATTAGGCAGAGTACACTGGTGCTGATCTTTGCATAGATGAACCTGAGGCAGAATATGCATCACCCATGAACATGTAGGAACACTGAGATTGGATTATAGATTTGCCTTGTGTATTGTACAGAATATTTTTACTCTTTCACTGCCCTTGAGCAACTGATAAACACTTTATGACTACACTTAGCATATTGTGGTTTCTTCTTTTTCTTTTTTTTTTTTTAAGCTTGAGGCAAACTATCTGGCTTGCCATTTAATCACTGAAACAGGTCCATATATATGAAAAGGAAGCAAGGATATAAATTTTTCTGTATAGCTCTTTCAGGTATAAACCACCTTTAAAATAAATATAATCCCTCACCTGGGAAACTAAAACTAATTTGTACACTTTATAAAAAGATTTTTTTTTCCTTTTTGTCATTAAGCCATTGCTGAGGATGGAAAATCCCTTCTAATAGCTCATGAAACTTGTCACAGGTAGGTGGCATTTGATGACTCACAAAAGAGGAACTGTAGTGCAGATTGATTATTTTTTTTTTTTTGGTTATAAAATGATGCTGGTTTATTTTGCACTAATAATAGGAAAGTTAATAAATGTCATTTAAGTCATTAAAACTGAAGTTTCTGATGCTATTGGAAACTATAATCCAAGAATGTTTTGAGAGAGCACGTATTCATGGTAATCTACCAAACTTGCTAATATTCCTACCATTAATATAATCTACCATTAATTGTTAATATTACTTAGCACTTCTGTCCTTCATCAAGCAATACATAACTTTCCTGATTATTTCACTCAAACAGGGAATAATCTCAACATTTGCACTTAATACTGAAGTTTCCTTCCTACGCATAAGTATCCTGCCATAAAATAGGTTTTAAATATGCCATTAACCAAGCCTAGCGTGGGTGAGAGTGTTCAAAAATGGACATCTTCATATATTGCTTGTGGGAATAAACTAGGAGAACACTTGCAGAGGGCAATATGTATTAAAAGATGTGATACTCTTTGAACTACAGCCTAATTCTCGGAGTCTGTTCCAAGGAATGAGACACATGCCAAGGATGTTCATCACGATATTATTTACAGTAGAAAAAGTGAAATAATTGAAATTTACTATAAGATGATTTTTAAAATGTTATTTTTGTACAATAAATTATGTCACAATTAAACTTATGTTAATTTGGTTTTTTTTTTTTAATTTTTTTTTTACGTTTATTTTTTTTGGGACAGAGAGAGGCAGAGCATGAACGGGGGAGGGGCAGAGACAGAGGGAGACATAGAATCGGAAACAGGCTCCAGGCTCCGAGCCATCAGCCCAGAGCCTGACACGGGGCTCGAACTCACGGACCGCGAGATCGTGACCTGGCTGAAGTCGGACGCTTAACCGACTGCGCCACCCAGGCGCCCCTATGTTAATTTGGTTTTGATATGGAAAATGTTTATAATATTTTACAAGGGAAAAGGAGGTTATAGAAAGCTATATGTGGTATCTCTACTTTTGTCAAAATAAGTCTATTATAGAGGTAAACATATATGTAGATATGTGTATATTATACACATTAAAATATATTTGCTGCAAATATATTTTAGAGTATAGCAATAGAAACAGAAAGAGTATTGTATTAACTAGACCATACAGATGATTTAAAAATTTCCTTGTGTTCTTACCTGTATTTGTCTTTATCTAAGATAAATATGAATACTGGTATAGTGAAAACTGAAATTAATAAAATATAGGTTATTCATTGACTTCCTTCTGTTTCTCTGGGATGGCTCTGTCTTTTTGTAAAATTGTTAAGGGCAGCAAGAGCAATCTAAACAGTAAACTACCTATATTATGTCTCCTATCTTCCACCACACATAAAACACCAGGATTTTTGTCTCTCCATCCTTGCCACTTATACATACTCACATGCAACCTATTTAGGGCTTCGACTGGAGGTGTAATGGTGGAACATTGGGCCTCTTATTAGTGACCTCTCTGAATATAACTCTGATTTTCCTCTTTCCATCAGCTGGCTGAGTTTTCTCTTTCTTTTGAGTTTGAAAGCTGTTCTTTGAGTATTATCCATCTTTCTCCATGAGGGAAAGGGGATTCAAAGTTTGAACCTGGGGTACTAGCAGGCCTAATTCTTCCACTGCAGGTCTAGAACTTTATAAGAGACTTCTCCTTCACTCTATTTCCTTACCTGATGGAAATGTTAGAAAGGACTTTCCAAGCCCAAGACTCTGAGGACTCCTGCCCCCTAGGATATAGAGGGAATCTAGAGAGGAGTCATACCAAACCTTAGAAGGTCTTTTCACTTCATTTTGGATATTCCACTAATCTAGACTGTGGAATATCACAGTCCCTGCTCCTGGACTAATTTGAAAAGAGGATATAAAAGTTGTGGGAAAAGGAAGACCATGTAAGTTAGTGGTTAATAAATGAGATGTTGTTTTAGGCCTACCTGGATTTGATTTCTAATTCTGCCACTTATCACTGGACAGTGGTAGGGCAATTCACTTAGGCTCCCTGAGCCTCAGTTTCTCCATATGTAAAACTGGCATAAGAATACCTATTCAGTTGTTTTTAATGTGAAGATAAACTAGTATATACAATGTAATTAGAGTAATGCCTAACATATAGAAAGAACACAAAAATCCTAGTTTATAGTTATGATGATTATCCATGTGAATTGTCAGCAGATAGAGTCCATTTTAGGAAATAGAGGCAGAGAATGGGTTAGAAAACCCAACAGTAGCCCCTACTGTTATTCATACATAAGTGCAACCACAAAAGTTTATTGTTCCATATTTCCATGTATAAATTCCCCATCTATAACTTATAAATCTGGTTATGCTACAGGTATAAGTTGAGCCTTGGGTTCAAAAGTGAAACTAAACAAGATAAATACCCAACGTAGATTTCTTCTTACCTGTGTAAAGTGTTAGCTGCTTGCCCCAAATCAGGACAACTGAATCTCAGTTCATATTTCTTCTTGTTTCAACTGGTATTTCTTACTGAGTCTTTTTTTATTTTGTCAGCTTTCATCCTCTACAATGATAGTTGCATGGATAAGAGTGCAGAATTAATATTTAA
Organism: Prionailurus viverrinus; assembly: GCF_022837055.1. Taxonomy (NCBI): domain Eukaryota; kingdom Metazoa; phylum Chordata; class Mammalia; order Carnivora; family Felidae; genus Prionailurus; species Prionailurus viverrinus. The sequence goes on from NC_062570.1 coordinate 83,723,342, forward strand.
TTTAAATGATACATAGCTGTGTAACAGCTATATCTTCTTAACCTTGTTCCAAAGTTTTTATTCTTGAAATTAGATTCATGTTTTTGTTGACATGTCTGTTTCTCAGTTCTTCCATTTTTGTAATTGGTGCCATCCTTTCTACATTTTTCCTGTGCTAGACTCTGCTGTCTCCTGGTCTCAACAGTAGCTGTAGGATTGGGGCCAGCACAAGGCAGAGCACATAGTCTTTTATTGTTATTCACTGCTAGACACTGCTTAAATATCCCTGCAAATTCCCTAAAGACCTGGCACTCTATGGACAGATAAATTACTGTAACATAATTGAGTATAGCATCTATCTCAATAAAAATTGAAGTTATTTGGGCCTTTAACTGTATGGATTAAAAAAAAGAAGTCTTGGGGCGCCTGGGTGGCGCAGTCGGTTAAGCCTCCGACTTCAGCCAGGTCACGATCTCGCGGTCTGTGAGTTCGAGCCCCGCATCAGGCTCTGGGCTGATGGCTCAGGGCCTGGAGCCTGTTTCCGATTCTGTGTCTCCCTCTCTCTCTGCCCCTCCCCCGTTCATGCTCTGTCTCTCTCTCTCCCAAAAATAAATAAACGTTGAAAAAAAAATTTAAAAAAAGAAGTCTTTGTTTTTCAAGTATTTTGTATGCATTTACTAAATTTGAAAATAGATTTGATTGCAAAGATTTATATCTCTATGTTTTATTTATTTTATGTTTGTGAAAAACAAAGATAAACACAGCCTTAACATAATTATTTTTTTCCAGAGGACTTTTCTGTAGCAATCACAAAATGTAAAAGATTTAAATTTAATGTTTATAAATTTTACTGACCATCCCAATCTGTTTATTTTTTTTTCCTGCAAAGTGAAGCTACTTAAATGATTCATCATAGTAGTTTCCCATTTTAACAAATTGTCACAAATCATGTAGTTTCAAACAACAGATATGTATTCTCTCTATGTGTTCTGAAGACTAGAAGTCTGAAATCAAGATGTTAGCAGGGCCATGGTCCCTCTGAAGTCTCCAGGAAAGAATCCCTCCCCGCCTCTGTCTTTACATGGCCTTCTTCTATCTGTGTTTGTCGCTCTATGTCTCTCTCTTATACCTTACACAGGAATATGAATACTAGCCATTGGATTTAGGATCCACCTTAATCCAGTATGATTTCATTTCAACTTATTACATCTGTGAAGACCCAATTCCCAAATAAAGTCACATTCAACAGGTACCAGAGATTTAGACACCTCTCTCTGGGAGACACAATTCATCCCACAACACTCACATAACACTTCATACTTGAATTATAGCACTTCAAGTATAATTACTAGTTTAGAAGGCATTTACTCCTTTTTTTCCTTTTCTCACCATCTTAAAGGGCAAGCTTAATTTTTTAATGTTTTAAAAAGCATTAAAACGTTCTCCATTTCAGTTGTTTGCCATTCTTGCTTTTTATTGTTGTCTTGGTTTTAGTTTTTTTGTTTTGATTTAAGTGGATTGGCTGGGCCCCCTGGCTAGTGTTGGAAACTGTATGTTTGGGGTGGGGGTTTGGTTAGCTAAAGTTGCTTTCAGCTCTTCCTGGAGATGAAAGAAGTATTGTAACATGGCGATCTGTCCCATTAAGCAGAATATAGGTCTTCAGTTTCTTTTGGGTGTTGGCACCCTCCTTACTCAAAGCTGCTTCCCAAAGGAACATTAGAAATCAAACGTGGAGCAGGTCAGTGGCTTCTCTCTGGTGCCCCCAAAGGAGAGGGTGCCGGGCTCAGCATGAGACGTGAGGGCATACAGGAAGAACCTTTAGGGGAAGGCCCTGAACTGGATCACGGAGGTGCTGGCCTGTCTCTTGCAAGGAGTGTGGTAAGGGGCTGGGGGAGGTGGCTTCGAGTCTTTCCTGGTGCTTGGCCCGTCTGCTGTGGATGCTTCAGTCCTCTGCCAGCCTGGTTGGCTCTTGGGGACCCTTGTCTTTCTGTTGAGTCCCCCCTCAGAGCCTGTGCCCCATCAGTGAGAGACCATACAGTGGCCAGGCAGGCGAGTAACTGAATTTGCATTGTCCAAGAGTTGAGTTGGAAAACCAAAGAAATAAAGTGATGTGGTGCCCATAAAAAAAAAAGGCAAGCTTAATTTTTTAATGTTTTATATATCTCTGTACAGTTAGCATGTTGAAGAACACATTACCTTAATGATTATAAATGGGATGGAAGATAGAAAGGAAGGAGACAAAGAATAATGTGAGTTATGAAAGAAGGAAGAGTTGGTCTACAGCAGTGCCTTGCAAAACTTACTGGTCGTCAGGAATGTTTGCAACCTTTGAATAAAAGTTGTGGGTCTCTACACTACAAATTCTGACTCACTGAATAATCGGGGTCCAGGAATCTATATTATAGATAATTTGCTGAGATGATTATACCTTTTGACCCAGTATGGAAAATACTCTAGACTTTGTGTGTGTGTGTATGTGTGTAATTATAGAAAAATGACAGGGAAACCATTCAGGGGAGCTGTCATCCATTTCTCATGCCAATGCAAGCTGTTTTACCATAGCAAGTCATCTAATATCCTGGAGTCATTTATTCATTGGTAAAATGAGTGATGAGCACTTCTAAAATTCTGATTCTCCTGTTCAAAGTCTTTGCTTGTTCTTGAAATGTGTGGGTGTGATTGGAGAATTTACACTTTTTGTCTTTATAAAGAAGGCAGTATGTTTGAAATGATTTCTTAAATATCTTCTTGGTCTAGTTATTCTGAAATTGTAAGAAAAGGGTCAATGGTGGTTATCTTTGAGTGCTGGAACAAGAGATGGCTTCTTTCTACTACTTTCCTCTATATTTCTCATTTGTATAATGAGCATATATTATTTTTTATAATGGAAAGCTACTCATACATATTCTCATTTTAACAAGCAAAGGTTAAATAACAAGAAGAGAAATAAATGCAAGGAATAAGTTAGACTAAACTAAAGGGAAAATTCAAGAGGCTTGTAAAATCAAAAGAAATGCATGCACAGTTCAAAATAGGGGAACAAAGTTTATATAAAAGTGGGGGGGTATTAGGCTTTCAATGTCAGTATTGTTGGCCTTTCTTTTGATTTTATATCATGCATAAGATCTTTGCTTGAATTTTTACTATGCAGTGATGTTTTCTCTTTAAAAGTTTTTGAGGTGAAGTTTGCTTAAAATTAGAATATTTTGGGGGCGCCTGGGTGGCGCAGTCGGTTAAGCGTCCGACTTCAGCCAGGTCAAGATCTTGCGGTCCGTGAGTTCGAGCCCCGCGTCGGGCTCTGGGCTGATGGCTCGGGGCCTGGAGCCTGTTTCCGATTCTGTGTCTCCCTCTCTCTCTGCCCCTCCCCCGTTCATGCTCTGTCTCTCTCTCTCCCAAAAATAAATAAACGTTGAAAAAAAAATTAAAAAAAAATTAGAATATTTTGAATTTGTCCAACCTACAGATAATGGATAAAATAATGAAACTGTCATACTGGGGGGGACATTGGCAGCAGAAGGTGGGTGTTCTCAGATGAAGACACAGATACAAGAAAACTGGAATAGAATTGCTTACATCTTATGAAGATTGACAAATGGAAAGTGTCTGTTTATAAAGTATATACTTGTCTGTCTTTACACACGTATCCATAAACTGATAGTTGAAAACCTTGCAATAAGAATTTAGCTTTCCTCTTTCTGTTTCAAAATTAAAAACTTGAAATTTCTTCTTTAGAAGAAGTCAGACCCAGGAAAAGGGACACTGGGGAATGGGTTGACAAGAAAGCCAATTTGACATCTGACAGTTTTATTATTTCCTATGATTTTGTCGTGAGAGGAAAAGTCAAAATGAACAACTTTAAAATGAATGAGAAAACTTATCTTTGTGAATTCAGAGACAATTCTTCAGTAGTCAGACCATTCATACAAAAGTGATTGAAAGCATAATTTGACTGTGTTGAAAAATAGATCATTTACATGATGTGAATAATTGAGATTATGCCTTAAATTATTTGGGTAACAATTATTTTGTTAAAAGGAGTTGATTGAAACTTTGTTTGAATTACAAACTTATGTTGATTCAAATATTGGAAAAGTTACTTGGCTCATTATGTTACCTTCTTAGTGCTTTTTGAGTAGATTTATATCCCACATCAGAATTCCTCATTATTGACCAGTAAGTAATATAGAGGGACTTAGAAATAGAATTCCCTTACAAACATACATATAGGGCTTTTAGGTCATGCATATATGTATGGCCATTTAAGAAGGCTAGTGTGCACAATCTATTTTCTAAGAATTTCTGGGCTACTTTTCTGGGTTGCCCAGCAACAAGAAAGTTTCAGCATTCAAGGGTGGTCTTCCCCTGGTGAAATGTCAGTCCCCTTATAATAAATCCTAAGTGATGTTCTTTAAATTAGAGATAATTTTCACTCAGGGAGTAAGATAGCTTCTACAGAAGTAGACTCAACTCAAATGAAAATTCAGAGACAAAATTACAAATGGACACTACAGATTAGGGGAAGACCTGGAGACCACCAAAGCAGCATTGTAATGAATCAGGAAAAGGATATTGCTATTTGGAGCCCTTATACATTTGGAAATATCAGTACTGAAGAATTATTTATCCATGTTGTAGGGTGCTTATCTCCCTGATAGGAAAGCTGGAGAAGTTTCTATACCACAACCTGAGTAGATATTTCTTTTCCTTTAGCTACCTTAACACTGATATTACAATCTTTTATAGCAGCAAATCTAATTTTATGGTTTATACACCACCTGATCTACTGGCAGATTCAGTTGATTTTCTATTTCTCCCCACCTTTATCATGAATACCTAAGTCTGTGTAGTAAGTCTTCTCCTTTGGATCTCCAGAATAACTTTCTGACTAGTCTTCCTTATCTATTCTTCAGACTACACGTATTTTCAAAAATACAAATTTGATTACATCAGTCTTCTTTCTCCACTTACATAAAAACCTTTAAATTTTTTCCATTAGTCTTCGGATACAGGTAAATTTAGGATAAAGTTAGATACCATCTCTCACCAAAGCCCTTCTTGTTTTTCCAGCTCCAAGGAGTTTCGTCACCCAGTTCTTCTCTGCTTCAGGATATCTCAATGCTTTTCTCTTAACCCAAAGTACTCTCAGAGTAATATATAATTTTTATTTGGCAGCATTTACCACATCTGCAATTTTGCATTGATTTATATGATTACGTTATTAGTGTCCATCTCCCCTACTAGATCGTTTTAAGTTCCACAAACAGAAATCAAGTCTTTTTTTAATCATCATGGATTCTCCAGTTTCTAGCACATAGAGCCTAACACTTCATAGGTACTCAATAAATATTTTGTTGAATGTATAAAAGGATAATATGGTATATTCTTTCTCTTTTTTATCCTTTCAAAGAGAGTCTTGAGTGAACACTGTAATCTGCAAATCTTAACATGTCCAAAGGGTAATTTTTTTAATGTTCTGGCTCAATGTATTTCTTTTCAACAAAAAGAATTAAAAATAGAGTTGCTGCCCACCTAAAATGATTCTACCTCAGGAAAATATGAAAACACTTATATCTCCTCAATATCCCAAAGAATAAAATTTTTTTAATGTTTATTTATTTTTGATAGAGAGAGACAGAGCATGAGTGGGGGAGGGGCAGAAAGAGAGGGGGACATAGAATCTGAAGGAGCGTCCAGGCTCCTAGCTGTCAGCACAGAGCTGGAAGCAGGGCTTCAACTTGTGGACGATGTGATCATGACCACAGCTTAAGTCGGATGCTCAACTGACTGAGTTACCCAGGTGCCCCCCAAATAATACAGATTTTCTTTATGTTTCCCATCCATCATGCCAGTAATATTAAAAGTCTTCAATGAAATACCATGCAGCCTTGGAAAGGAAACTTTTAAAAAGCTGTCCATATAGATACCTCTGTAACTCCATTTTTACTAACAAATAGAGATCAAACTGATTTAAGAAAAGTACATAGTATAGAGGAATGCTATCATTAATAAAATATTTTATTCATTTTAGCTCATGGAATCTTTAGAGATAAATTTTTTTGGGGGGGGGTGGGCTGGAAAATCAACGATCCAAAGCTAAACACAATCAGTAGTGTGGGGCATATCACTAATTAAATTTCTAAAATTACCTTCTCTATTAATATTTAGAAATTCTCCTCTGAATTAGGTGGCATTACGTAAAATGAAGAAACTGAAGTGCTAAACCAAGGACCCAAATTAGCAGCAGGCTTACTGGTATTTGGAACTTGTAAATTAAAAATCACAAACATTAATTGCATCTTTGTAGTATATAAATTAATAATATAATAATGACTTCATCTTGATGTTTAATCATACCATACTAAAATCACTTTATGATTAATTCAGTTATTTTAAGAGCTATTGGCTTTTCTCATGAATCAAAATTACTTTCATAAAGTGGAAACTTAAGATATAATTATCTTTGGAGCTATATTTTAGCATTTATTGCACAACCACAAGAAAATAAAATAACTGTATCCATAAACTGTCCAAATGTAGCACATGTTTATAATTGATACATTAATTAATTCAAGGCCATCATAGAATTTGCAAGTTTACAATTTCTTTTATGCTTAAAGATCTCTTCTTTGGAGATTAGCAGCAAATTTTGGAGCAACTTAGAGTTCAAGATCAGGGTGCCAGCCTAGGGGCTCTGGTGACAGCTCTCCTCCTGGCTTGCAGATGAACACGTTCTGGTTGTATGCTCAAAGGGCCTTTCCTAGGTGCATGCATGTGAAGAAAGAGAGCACTATCTCTCCTCTTCCTCTTCTTATAAAGCCACAAATCCTATCAAATTAAGACCCGACCCTTATGACATTCTTTAACCTTAATTTTGTCCTAAAAACCCCGTCTTCATATACAGTCACATTAAGAGGTTAGGTCTTCAACATATTAATGTTGAGAATATAAAATTCATCCCATAGAATACAGTTTAAAACTTGTAACCAGTCTGTTACGTCCCAAATTTTTATGTGATAAAGGTTTCCTGCCATAGTTAATGGGCTGCTTGTTTGGAGCAATACTATACAAAGCAAGGACATTTAAAGAACATAAAATACATCTCTCTGAAATCAGTTGTTAAAGAGATTTGATCTGTAGTTTCAGTGTGATGCACTCAATCATTTTTCGCCATCTTTACAGGTTAACACAATTGGTGAAGATATGATTCACACAGGACAAATTTCCTGTCTTGCTGTGTTCCTACAAAAATCTGACTCAAGTGTGAGGATCCAATTTAGAACAAGCTCCTTGCTTAGATAAAGATTGAAAAGGGAGAGGGGGTGGTGGCAGTTTTGAGCTTTCTTCAGTACAAATGACTTTTATGAAATAAGTCATGCCCTCTTTGAAGAGAGCTGAATCTAAGTTAGATTTAGCAGGAGGTTGAAAATATGGATGTCAATTGTCAATTAATAAAGTATTGAAACCCTTATGTACGGAGAAGGTTACATACAGTGTATGTTGCTATATTCTGTTGCTTCTTCTGTGGAAGCATAACCAGTATTTTCCATTTCTTCACACTGCCACACTTGAAAGCCAGAGAGACTTGATTTTGGTTTTCCTTAAATACTTCATGAAAATACATGATTGGAAAATATAAAATTAGAATGCTCCAAGAAGTAGATTATTAGCCTTCTCAAGAAAGGGTGTGCACTCTGTCTTAAAGCTTATATATTCCCAGCTTATTGTTATGATTTTTATTATCAGAACTCAGAAAAACGCAGGACAACATGTTACAATACCCTAATCTGGTCCCTCCAGCTGAGCATAAAACATAATGTATATACGGAAAACCTTTTAGTTGATGCTGTGTGGACTATCTTCTAAAGAGTGTTTTTGCTTAAAACACTGGAGGCATTTGCTCTATTTAGACATGTCCTGGAATACACATTCTTGGTGAAGTTCTGGACTGCCTTACTGGAGATGCTAAGTGTTTTCCTCACTCAACCCCTTCTTGAGGAAACTCTCCGTCCACAACCCTGGAAATCAATTGGATGATCTCTCCTAGCTACAGAAAGAATGTGAATTATTTAACTGGGAAGCTGGTGCTGGGCTCGTTATTGACTATATTCAAGAATACAGGAAAACTGGCTGACAGAGAGATATCTTTATCCAATCTTCTTAGATTGGAGAACAAATAGAAAATCAGTGGCAAGAAACAGAAATAGGAAATAATTCTGAGAGAGGGAAAGAAACAAATGAACAAAAGGGAATTTTCAGGTCCCTTACTTAGTCCCTAAGATGTTCAAATCCTTTCACTTTTTGGTCATGGGTGGGTGTGTATTTGGCTATTGTACACCTCCAAGAACATCCATTTTTTACTTATTTTTGTGTTTTTGTTATTGCCACTGAGCATGTCTAACTGAGAGAGCTACCAAGAACATAACTCTATATTCTGCCCTCCAGATTCCTCATTTCTTCTTCCCACAGAGCAGAGTTTTTTATGTAGCTTGGGAGTGAAGTAAACAAGGCCTACAGAGCAATTCTGCCTTTTAATACTGGGAGACACTATTAGCATGATAGCTCTTCCTACTCCTGACATTGTCACTGAGGATTCTGGCTGTGGCTTTTCTCCAGAAGGACGTGCAGCAAAAGCCAAATTATGGTATCAACGGCCATTTTAGGCTTTTGATACTTGATCAGTCATTTTTGTCTGCTTTTAGCCACAGAGTCAGTTGTCTTGTGAGAAATAAGTCAGGTATTTAACAAGAATAGGTATGAGCTCTTGAATGTTAGAAAGCTATTTTTATTACTTCCCAAGTTCTGTATTGAATCACATGCCAGCTTCATACCAGAAATGAATCATTGAGATTTATAACATAATTGTGTCTTCAGTATTTGCTATTGATGCCAATTATCTATATCATTAGTCTTTAAGGCAAATCACTTCCAGGACTAAAGTTGCTGTACTTTATTTGTGTGTGTAATCCAACTTTATGTCACTATGTCTGCTTTTTAATCCTCAAAGATGTTGCTTCTCCCCCAAAAATCATTCCTCAAACATCTATTATCCCACCTGCTTACTCTGTTTTGGCTGTCAGGCCATGGATGCTGATGAAAGAAAATGCACAAGAGTTGTGACAATTACAGATTCATTCTGTGTAGCTTCATCATGATCACACCCATCATCACGTTGACCCTTTTATCTACCTCTCAAATGTCACAAAGCTATTCTCTCACTTATTATTCTTTTCCCCTTGAAACATCCAACCACCTTCCATTTTTCTGCCCTTCATTCTTAGTGAAAACATTGCTACTATGTTGCAAACTGAATTTTGCTGAAAATTCTCTCAAATCCTTTGATTTTCTTTCTTTTTTTTTTTTCAATGTTTATTTTTATTTTTGGGACAGAGAGAGACAGAGCATGAACGGGGGAGGGGCAGAGAGAGAGGGAGACACAGAATCGGAAACAGGCTCCAGGCTCTGAGCCATCAGCCCAGAGCCTGACGCGGGGCTCGAACTCACAGACCGTGAGATCGTGACCTGGCTGAAGTCGGACGCTTAACCGACTGCGCCACCCAGGTGCCCCATCAAATCCTTTGATTTTCAACTTAATATTCTCTCCTGTTTTTGATCAGCCTCTTTGGAGAAGAGTCCAGTAGTGTGTGAGCAGATTGAGGGTAGTCATCATGATTTATTCACCCTTGTGTCTTTGATGCCTAGCTAATTTTCTTTAATGTAAACACTACTTCCAAACATACTCCAGTATATCCATTATTAAATCATCAAAATACAGCTACTTATAGCTGCTTTTTAATTTTTCCAGTTATCACCAAATTTTGTTTTTTTTTTAAATTTTTTTTCAACGTTTTTATTTATTTTTGGGACAGAGAGAGACAGAGCATGAACGGGCGAGGGGCAGAGAGAGAGGGAGACACAGAATCGGAAACAGGCTCCAGGCTCTGAGCCATCAGCCCAGAGCCTGACGTGGGGCTCGAACTCACGGACCGCGAGATCGTGACCTGGCTGAAGTAGGACGCTTAACCGACTGCGCCACCCAGGCGCCCCTTGTTATCACCAAATTTTGATGCAAGAGACTTCTCCATTGTTTCCACTTCCTATCTACTCAATTATTTTTACTATGAAAAATAAGATTCCCCTTTCTCCCAACCCCATGAAATCTTGAAAATACTATGAAAAGGGTACAGGTGACCTTTATGTCCCTACAGCCAGTAAGTGTACCTTTGCTCTTATGTTCCTAGGATGCACTTAGATATTTAATATTTGAGAACCCCTTCTTCTTGAATCTTCTACCTGAGTCTTTGCTGTTTTATAGCATATTCGTGGTTTCATTTCTGATCTCTAGGCAGATAATTCCCAAAGAACATCTTCAACCCTTATGTTCTGCCTGCATTCTTCCTGTGTTTATTCCCAACCAGCAATAGTAGAGATTGAATTGGATTGTGCATAACATGTAAATTTAGTACACACTAAATGAACTCAGAATCTTACTCCCCAAACTGTCATTCCTTTCCAGATAAAACTGTACAGCAGGCCTCACATTTCTAGGTACCTGAACTCAAATCATAGAATTGTCTTTTACCCTTTCCCACCCTCCCACCCCCTCATTCACAACATCCAATATGTCACTATGTGTTTTGATTCTTCTTTTGAAAATCTCTGGGCTTCTTTTTTCCCCTTCTCCTTGTTCATTAAAATGAAGAGCCTAGGCTTTCAGCACCCAGACTTAGATAATGTCACACTAATTTTCCTGTCTATTCCACTGTTTTTCTTACCATTACATTATCACCATATCACTAATATTAAATAAAACTCTCACTCCCCTAGTTGACTTGTCTATGGCATCAAGTTCATACTTTCTGGTTTAGATTAATATTCTGGTAGGCTTACCTCTGTTTACTTAGTTAGTATTTTCTCTTTAAACACTAATTTTTAACACCTGTCCCAGATAAATTTGTGTTCTCACATTTCCTGCATGAACTTTTCAAATGTATATCAACTTCTTTTCCTGACTTGTAGGTTTTGCTCATTCATTTTCTCTGTGTAATCCTACATTTCCTGTACTAGGGTACATATTAAATTTCAATTTCCTGTTTACTCATCAGTCCTACCAGACCCATTGTGCATAAAGACTGTTATTATGTTTCCTGCTATATACTCAGTACTTAGCTCCCTGTCATTTAGCAAGTGCTCAGTATATATTGAAAAATAAATATCCTAGTTGTGAATCACCTACAAGATCTAGTCAACTGAGTGCCACATACAATGCCCTCTATTCATCCTAGCTGTTTAATTAATATACAAACTTTCCATCTTAATCATAGTGAATAATATGTTATCGGTATCACTTTGTAGGCTAGATTTATACCAAACACACCCACACTTACACTTGCTTCTCTTTCTTTTTAATGTGTCTGTAATATCATGTCTGCATAACCAATAGCCAAAAATAACTTTAGTAATTTTAGTTTATTAAGCATTTACCTTTAATGGTTTCATATGAAATAGATATATTATGGTGACTATAAGAAGGACAGCAATATTACCCATTTAATTCTCCATCCTTGCCCTTATTAAAGGAGTGGAAAAGATATTTCATAATTGTTCCTGTCTACATTTTATATAGTCTTATGTTAGTTGACCTAGCATACCATTCCATAATTATATTGTTAATTTATGATTTTTATGCTTGAAAATGAAGGAGGCTTTTGTTTAATGAATTAAGATTACACCAGGAGGTTTGTTTTATTTGTTGTTTATTTTAATTATTAATATTATTACTATTATTATCACTACTCAGACTGTTCAGACTTTCAAAATAAGTGATTAGGCTTAGATATATTATTGGGATAATTTGTGTTCCTTAAATTTATTTCATACAATTTACAACAGTTAAAGAAGAAAACCCATATCTGATATTTCTCCATATCAGCAATAAGGCTATTTCACTTTCTTAGCAATTGTGTGTTCAGTGGAATAACACTTTTAATTTCCTAAATATCTTAAAATTAAGACAAAATGACTGTTCTTTATAACAGAATCTTGAATATAAAGCCAAATTTGTAAAATTACACAGTTCGTGATAAAGCAAGAGGCAGCTGATTCTTTAAGACTCCATAAGTATATAGATTATGCTTAAGACTCTTAAAATTTTACTTAATCTTTGGTTTCGTTAGGTTTTAGGGGTGCTTGACAAGCTTTCTTTTCAGAAATTCTCTGGGAAAATGTGACTTATACATCAACCATAGGTTAAAATAACAGAAGAAATAATACCTTGTAGCATTTTGAATGGGAAACTGGTACTGAAATTCTCTTTTCTGCCTGAGGCCTTCTTTTCTGTCCCTGCCACCCACTTCTGACCTATGAGTCACTGACTATTCCAACTTCATTTAAAATCTTTATTAAATTAGTTTGAATCCTAAGCCTCTGTACTAAGAAAAATTGTGTTGGATTTTATACCTTTAAAATAAAGAATTGTAGTGGAGACTGCAGAATCCTTGGCAGGTTTGTATATTTGGAAACCTAGGTATACATATACTTGTGTGTATATGTAAGTGTGTGTGTGCATGCTCATATGAATGCAACTGAATTGACACCCTCCCCTAATTTTCCTTTAGTCTACTGATGGCATGCTCTATTACTTTTTGAGATGGAATAACAACACTAATAATAATTAACATTTATTGAGTGTGTATTATGTGCAAAGTGCTATGCTAAGTGCTTTGTCACACTAACAAAATCTCCTCCTTTCAGTGGTAAGCTTAGTACAGTAGCTTGTGTGCATCTTGTTCCTTACTATTAATGCCTATTATATAATGGGCACTCAAACTTTAGTTGCGTGAAAGACTGAATCCCATTATAACTTTACAAAATAGACATATTAAATTTCAGTTTCGTTTTGTTACGCAAATGAGAAAAAAATGAGACTTTGAGAGATTGAGAACTCCCAAAGTTCACCCTTACTCCAAACCCCATGGGTTTAATTACATTATAATTAGGTAGGAATATTTATCAGAGGCAAACTTGGGGCAGAACTTTCAATTTGATTTACTAATTTCTTTGGGTGGGGGGAGTTTCTACTACTAACATGTGATTCTTCTTTAGTGACCTACTAAAAAGTTTCCCTTAAGTAAAAGCATCCACAGTGCTTTCCAACTGTTCCAGATTAACTCTGTGTTAATAAATGGTTTAAAAGATTGTGGTTTCTTGGTATTGTCTTAAGCATATTTATGTTGCTTTTAAGTTATTTTCATTGTTAAGATATGGAGGCCCATGTGACTAGATATATGTAATAAACATAAATTTATATATATATATATATATATATATATATAATCAAATTTTAGAGTTATTTAATTTTGGAATTATCTCTTGAATAAAGCTACCTGGACAGTGTCTACTCTTGTCTTTGACATGAATGAGTAGAAGATAAATGCCAATAAAGTTATTTTTTTTTTTTGCCCCTTTACAAACATGAAGAATTAAATGCTCAAAAATTCAGATATAATTTTTTTCTGGAATTCTCTGATCAATCATGCCTTCCACATTCAACACCAGAAATATATTGTGGTACATTCTTTGGATTCTCTCAAATTTCATTCTATTCTCCTTATTTTGGGTGATGTTGAAAAGCTTATCAGAAGATGAATTCCCATTAAAAGTAGAGAAAAGTACTTCTGGGGCTTCAAAGAAGAGAAAGTGCATGTGCCAAGGCAGAGCTCACAGCTGTGGAAAAACTGGGGAAAAGGCAAAAAAAAAAAAACCCACAAAAAAGCAAATGGCAAGAAATCTGCCTTCAGGCATAACAAAATGAGTGAGACAAGATAGGTGGAAGAGACGGGCAAGGTCCGTCTCCAAGGAGACATGTCCTGTAGGCATCTGGAGAGACAGGTTGGGAATATTTCTAACCTGGGGTTGGTGAAGATGGTTCTGGGGTATATGGATTTGGGAGCTATCAGCATGTAAGTTACAACCAAAGGAACTAGAATTCAAGAACTCACACTGTAAGTGTATAGAGCAATAAGTTGAGAAAGACAAAAGACACCCCTGAGAAGCATTAATAATAACATCTGTTGTGGTTTAGGTAGAAGTCTAATTCCCATTTCAAAAAGAAAGGAGCTCACAATCAGGACTTGTGGTCCTCCAGAAAATGGCTCATTTTTCAGAATTATTTAAGAAATGATTTTCATTATAAAAACAGTAAATTCTCATTTTGGAAAATTTCAAAAACGAAGAAAAGTAAGACAGACCAAAAAACCCAGAATCCTATGTGTCAGAGTTAAGGGATATTAAAATGTTGACAAGTTTACTACCAATACTTTAATTTTTTTCATGCCTATTTATATCTAGGGACTCTGGACTTGGCCATATGATCTGTTTTAGCTAATGAAACAGTGGGAAATATAGTATGAATAGAGGCATGAAAAATGCTTGTATTTTGAGGTTTGCTCACTTCCTGCTCTGGCTCTCTGAGACCACCCTATGAAAAACCCCAGTTAACATGCTAGATGATGAGGCAGACATGACTCATCTTCGCTGAGACCTCCTAAACCAACCAGACTTCCAACTTGTGAATGAGGCTATCCAAGGTCATCTAGCCCTAGTCAGTTACTCAGACCAGAAGAATATCCCATCCAATTCCACAGTCACAAGAAAAAGCAACACATGCTTGTTTCTTTAAGCCTCTAAGTTTTGGGATGATTTGTTACACAGTGAAAGTCAACTGATAAGATTGCTATTAAATGACCTAGCAAATAAAGGATATTTTACATGTGTTTCGAAGGCTTGGTTTATCGCATCTGTACCTTGCTGTATGGCCTTGGATAGTTAACTACACCTTTCTGAACTTCAATTTCTTTATCTGTAGAATATTTTTCCAGATGAAGTGAAATAGTAAACACAAAATTATAAGTTCTGAAACATTTGCTATAACTCATTTGCTTTTATCGTATTAAAACATAGCTTTTATCTAAGCCAAGTTTTCCTATTAACAATTTAATATGATAAGAATCTTATCTGGTTTATATTGTTATAATATCCATTGCAATGCAGCAAAACATGACCTGGAGCAGTGGGCTGAAATATCATTATTTCTATTAATAAGAATAAATATAAAAGCTCATATTAATTGAGAGGATTTGGATCTGATTTACATTGTATTTTGCCCACTTGAGCTCATAGAAAGTTCCCAACCACTCTATGCAATAGATACTGTTAACTGTCACTACTTTTTGTGTGAGGAAGCTACCAGGACTTAGCCTCTCAGAACCTGGGTTCTGAACCACTAGGCTGCTGTGTACCAGAAATAGAGTCCCAAATTTCAAAGAACAAACCAACTGAGGAAGCCATTGAATAATTCTCAGATCACTTGGGGAATTAATCTGGCAACACTATTCACTTAGGACTCTTTGCAGAGTGATTCCATATTCTAAGATCTCCTCTATAGAGAGTGCCTGGGATAATTTAGGAAGCTTTATTGTCCGTATCTTAGAATCTGTGACAGACGCAAGGTACTCCCACCTCACCTGCAGTTAAGCAATACAACTTTTAGGAAAACACTTTTTATTTTTTTTCCTCAAGGATTTATAATTTCTTCTTAAGCCCTCTTTTCTCACCATTTTATGTAAGGTGGCTTGTACCTGTCTTAAAATTTAAGCTTCAAAAATTTCTGATTCCTGTCAGACTTTCTTTTTACATAAAATTTCAAACTGACCTACCTCTGTCCTGACACTTGCTGTAAGGTCAGGTTCTACTGACTCAGTTGATAGCAGGTTGAAAAATGTAAATATGACACTAGCTCTAAAGGGTTATCTGAGCTTGTGTTAAAAAAGACTAAACTTTTATAGATTTTTCTCCTCACCAAAATGAATACTTTTGGTCTTAATGATGTAAGTTCAAGCCAAAATAAGATAACCTAAGTCCTGATAATCCAGAGCCAGAAGAAAACAAAATCACTTTAGCCCCCAAGAAGTTATTTCTATTACTCTTTTTGCACCACTGACCCCTCCAAGTTAGTTCAAGGACAAAATTACTATGAGCATTAAAAAGTTTAAAAAGTTTGAGATGACATTTGCTTATGGTTCAGTTGTGGTGTTACATCTGCCATAGATATTGAAGTATACTTGATTTCTTGATTCATAAATTACCTACAGGTTAGTGCCAGTAGCAAAAGGTACTTTCCCTTTCTGAAGTGAAGCCCTCAAATCTTTTCTGGCTCTTGCCTGTGACAGATGCCACCTGATGTAATGTAAGTGGGAATGCTGCAATAACATACCATTTGAAAATTTGATAATTAAGTGATATTTGGATGCATTTCAGGCTTATATTTAAAAATAAACCAGAGTTAAAAGAAGTTCTGACTTTGATATATTGCCTTAGTACACATCCTGTCATAAACTAAAAGCAAGCAAAATCTGCCATAATATTTACTGAAAAAACACAAACATTGCATATTATCATCCACAAGTTATCAAATTTTATGTTTCTTGGACAATTCTTAAATGCATCAGATTTTGTGGTCATTTTATTCTTTTGTTTGTTTCATGTCCTATTACTCCCAACTTGTCTGTTTCTTGCTATTTAAGCCTTGGTCCCACATCAGTTTGTATGGAACTTCTCTGTTTTGCTAGCCTCCTTGTCTTCTAGAGTTTGCATTCCTCAAAGGTAGAAATATTAATTGGCTCTCTGCCACCAGTGCCTAATTTAGGGATTTATGTTAGTCTTAAAAAATATTTTGAGCAAATGCCTCATTTTCTGATGTGTCTGACTCCCCCTCTCTCTTCATATTTCTCTATTGCTTTTCTTCTACTTTTCTCTCTTCTCATCTTGCTCTTCAGTTTTTAAATCTGTGTGGGACCATTACATGTCAGGGGTCCAATTTTTGGTCCTCATATAAGGAGCCTCATGTCTATGTCCTTGGGGTTCCCTGAGGATTCATTACTATTTGCTCAGAACCTTGCACAACAGCTTAACTATTACATTTCCTTCTTCTCCAGCTAGTACTTCCAGATCTTTAAATAGCTCTATTCCTTTATTTTTCTACCAGGTCCCAAAACACAAGTGAGAAGGGATGGAAGAACTGAAGCTGAAGTTAAGCAATATGATGGCCATCCCAGCAGAGTAAGTTTCTTATTTCCTATCATTTGTTGGAGCGAAGTTTATGGTCCACAAGTAGTTTCTCTATCAGGGGATTAACATTTGGCCTTGAGCCCAAGGAACAATCAACAGTGCAAATGTGCATCAGCTGTTAGTTGCTCTTTCCCTTGTATGTCTGCAGTCTTTCTATTTGTTCTATATGTCCAGCTGCTGGTCTGCCACTTGGCAGGCTCACACCAACATGGTGTTAACCAATTTGCTTCCCCCTCATCTGGTTCTGGAAATTGATCCATGCATATCTGATTCGTTACTTCAAACAAACCTCTGATCAAGGGGCTTGAGAACCACAGGTGGCCATTTCAGCTGGGGGAAACAAAAGACCTTGTGGAGATGATTTCTTCAGAAACAACAAATAACCCAATTTTATACTACTTGATCTGATTTCTTGTGTATAACAAGTGTTAATTCATATTTTAGCACAATTAGATTTACCTTACTAGGTGAAGACTGAATGTGTGCATTTTTGGCATTGTGCTAAATATTTTATCACTTACTTTTCAAAATAAGCCTATGAAGAAAAGAGATGTACAGTTCCCACAATATATATGAGAAAGAGACTTTTGTATGGTTAAACCATTTGTTGGTGGTCACACAGCTCTTAATGAAGTCATAGAACCAAGAAAAGGACTGATTTTATTTAGTGTTGAAGTTGATATTTGTTTAACCCTATGCTGATACATCTGTGGGGACTAAGAAAATTGGTTGGTACTTACGACATTTTAGAAAGAGTTCCAGATTTGCAACTGAAAATTGAATCTTCTTTTAGTTTATACTTAGTGGCCTAATTATACCTAGAACAAATCACTTTGCCTCCTTGGAATTCTACAATACATGCCATTTGGAGCTTTTATGAAATATTTGGATGCAAATCAGTTTTATTTTTTAAGAACTCTAGTTATGAGAAATTCTGGTTGGTTTAATGGCTATGTTTATATGTTGTTATTAAATAGATATGGACTCAGAGTTACTGTTAACAGAGAATATGGAATTATTTGCAATCTGTCTGCAACAGTGTACTTCACTCTCATATCTACTTTTTTTAAATCATTTTCCCAGTAAGCATCCTATTGAAGAGACTGTACTGGTCACTATATACATCAAAAATGCTGTTATCTTTTATATCTCTTAGTTTTTGTACAAACTCTTCCTTAATATAGGCAAATCCCTTAGAATAGTGTTCATAGTGTTGCAAAAAAAAGTAAGAGTTAATACAGTGTTATTATTAATATTGTTTTATTCCTGGCAAACTGCTCTTCAAATTTTAAGAGCCAGTTAAGATGTTGTTTTGTCTATGACTCTATGTATTAGTAAGAAATACCATTGCATACCACAGAAAACCCAAATCAAACTGACTTAATGCAATGAACAAAAAATAGAGAAATGAGAGAGACGGACTTTTTTTGACTTATATAACTGAAATATTCAGGAGTAGGTCAAATACATCAGTATTTGGGGGCTCAAGAATTCTGTCTTTGTTTCTTAGTTCCTCTTTTGCTCATTTGCTTTCTTCCCTTAGTTTCCTGAGGTGGCAGTAAGACTGTACTAGGCCTGAGAAGTTCACGATGAGCACAAAAACAGAGTGTTCTTTCTCATAGCTCTTACGCAGGCTCTTAGGTTTACTCTGATCACATGCATTTGTAGCTTGTGTCCATTCCTGAAGCAATAGCTGTGGCCTGTGAGAAGTAAGCATATATACTGACCAGGCCTAGGTGAAGAATATACTTTTGAACAAGTTATTCTACCAAGCATCACACTTTTTTACTTTCTCACCTACCATGTCTATGAGTTTCTTTAGTACTGGGGCTGTGTTTCATGCTTTCTTGCATTCCTGGAGATTATGATAATGGTGGGCACATAGATGGTTCTCAATAAAGGTTGAATGGGTGGGTTCATGGATTCATGAAAGTCAAATGTCTGCTTGAAAGACATTGCCAATGAAATGAAGTAGTAAATTTGATTCAACTAATATTAATAAACCACCTCTAATGTGCCAGGCAACATACCAGCTGTTAGGAAAACAGTAGTGAATAAGAGAAATCACCTCTGTTCTCATGGAGTTTACAGTCTGCTGGAGAAAGCCAAAAAGCGATTATAAATAAATAGCATTATAATAGAGACTGAAAGAGTCTTTGGGAATTTTGGAGCAAATTGACCTAACCTAGATTAAGGACCCATAGAAACTTCTTGTCAGGTTCACCTTTAAACTGAACTCTATGAGGATGAGTAGATTAAGGTAAGAGAAAGTTGAGAACCAGCAATGTATGTTCAAAGAAATGAACAAAATCCCAAATGAGGGAACAAGATGAGGGTGGTTTAGGCTAAAGACGGGCTTGAAAATAATTTCTAGAATTGTGTGTCTGATCCTAGGAGAAATGGAAACCCTTTCAATACATGATCATATCTGAATTTTATGGTAATTGCTATATCAAAGGAAGATATATACAAAATTGTATGTTGTCTCGAGAGTCACTGAGAAGAGTTTACAAAAGTTACATGTTTTCTGCACTTTGAGGAATGAATAGAAGTTTTAATCACAAAATGAGTAACAACAAGACATCAGTGCAATACCACATTGATGCAAAGAGCCTCATAACATTCTGGTATGGTAGACTTTGGATGTGTGTTTGAAGAATACTCTGTGTTGAGAGCTCTAGAGATGAACCCAGAAAGGTAGTTAGCTGGCAGTTTGTGAATGTCTCTGTTTTACACCTTAAGGAATCTGAATTTTATCCTATAGTCAGTGGTGAATCTTTTAAATAATGGTCATTCTCTTCAGATTATCTCAGTGGTGTCTTATAGTCAATTCTGGAACTTGCAACGATAAGGATTAATAAATATGGTCTCAACTATTTTTTTTAACTTAGCTGCAAAGACCAACAAAATAATTTACTTTACACACACACACAATCATTCAGATTAAGATTATTGCAGTGCTCCTTGAAATTTCTAATAACAGAAATCATGAAATTGCTGACCTTCAAAAACCACATTTGACGTCACCCAGTAATCCTGAAATAACTCTTTGCTTCGTGGTTTTATTGCATAATACATTTTCTTTTCACTCACACCGTTGAAGTTCACTGTTGTTTTGTAGGCAGCTGCCCTTTTGCTTTACAAGGGAAAGTAGCATTTTATCATCTACCAAAGATCATTGTTGAGGAAATAAGTATTATCACCCTGCCAATGGCCTATTTTAACTATCTTCCTTAGGTAGTGATCAGAAATGGGCTGAATGAAAGAATGGAAAGTATGTCAAAGTAATCTGTTTATAGTACATAGAAAGCAAGAAAAGTAACCATCTTGACTGTGCTGGTTTATTATTATATAGTAGAATAACATGCTCTTGAAAAGTTCTTGAAAAGGAATCGATTGCAAATATCACTTGCTAAATCATCCAGAAACATGGAAATGATATCGGTATGATTTTCGTTTTGGTTTTTTTTTTCACGTGTAGAATTTATTAGGTACCTTTACAAATCCCATTTCTTAGACACAGCTGTTTTAAAAATAGCTCACTCGGGAATAAAAGTTTGCCTTTAGGCATCAGCTTCTTTCTGCCTTAAGTCCTGGGTACCTACTACTGCTTGTTTCCTTGATCGCCATTCAGGCATCACACTTTATCTGTCCCTCCTCAAACAACCTCATTTATATCAATCATAAAATGTTACCTGTCTGCCATTTCCCCTGATTCCTGGATAGGGAAGTGTTTTAATAAATGAAAGAATGCTAAGGTATGATGAAATAATTTTAAGCAGAATTTTTATGTTTTAGTTTCAGAAGGACAGTTCTAATGAAAGTAAGCTGGATGCATTAAACAGTACAACTAGTGGTTTTCTGTTGTCATAATATAGATAAAAGATGGTGAAGGCATTAGGCAGGAGACAAGAAGAACATTATAGGTTACACACACACACACACACACACACACACACACACACACACACACAGCATATGGAATTTGTAGAGCTGATTTCTATAGTAAATGAGAAAGAAAAAAGTAACAAGTGGCAATAATAGGTAAGAATGTGGACATTGGGAGGATATTGACTCAAAACCACATAGAAAAAGGGAAGTACATTTGGGATAGGGAAATATAATGAACAGAGTCATAGGCATATGCAGATTAAGATGCCTTTGGGGCAAGGGAATTAAAAGCAAAAATGAACTACCGGGACCTCATGAAGATAAAAGCTTCTTCACAGCAAAGGAAACAACCAACAAAACTAAAAGGCAACCAACGGAATGGGAAAAGATATTTGCAAATGACATATCGGACAAAGGGCTAGTATCCAAAATCTATAAAGAGCTCACCAAACTCCACACCCGAAATACAAATAACCCAGTGAAGAAATGGGCAGAAAACATGAATAGACACTTCTCTAAAGAAGACATCCAGATGGCCAACAGGCACATGAAAAGATGCTCAACGTTGCTCCTCATCAGGGAAATACAAATCAAAACCACACTCAGATATCACCTCACGCCAGTCAGTGGCCAAAATGAACAAATCAGGAGACTGTAGATGCTGGAGAGGATATGGAGGAACGGGAACCCTCTTGCACTGTTGGTGGGAATGCAAACTGGTGAAGCCACTCTGGAAAACAGTGTGGAGGTTCCTCAAAAAATTAAAAATAGACCTACCCTATGACCCAGCAATAGCACTGCTAGGAATTTACCCAAGGGATACAGGAGTACTGATGCATAGGGGCACTTGTACCCCAATGTTTATAGCAGCACTCTCACCAATAGCCAAATTATGGAAAGAGCCTAAATGTCCATTGACTGATGAATGGATAAAGAAATTGTGGTTTATATACACAATGGAGTACTACGTGGCAATGACAAAGATTATGGCCCTTTGTAGCAACATGGATGGAACTGGAGAGTGTGATGCTAAGTGAAATAAGCCATACAGAGAAAGACAGATACCATATGGTTTCACTCTTATGTGGATCCTGAGAAACTTAACAGAAACCCATGGGGGAGGGGAAGGAAAAAAAAAAGAGGTTAGAGTGGAAGAGAGCCAAAGCATAAGAGACTCTTAAAAACTCAGAACAAACTGAGGGTTGATGGGGGGTGGGAGGGAGGGGAGGGTGGGTGATGAGTATTGAGGAGGGCACCTTTTAGGATGAGCACCGTGTGTTGTATGGAAACCAATTTGACAATAAACTTCATATACTGAAAAAAAAAGATGCCTTTGGGGATATCTAAGTGGGATAAACAATAGGCAACAAAAATATGTGTCTATAACCCTAGAACTACAGAAGAAGATTTGATAATCATCAGTATATGGATAGATAACTGTTGAGCCCATGAAAGTGGGTATAACAGGGAGAGTTTATGGAACATGAGGCATAGAGACCCAAGAACAGATGCAAGAGTTTTTATCTCCTTTGAATATTTATTACTGGTCAGTTCTGGGCTGAGCTTTAAACATGCTGTGGTGAAAATTATAGGCATGGTCTCTCCCTCATAGAACTTGATAACTAGTGCAGGAGACAAACAAGTTATCAAAATTATAGTCATCGTAACTTATTCATAATTACATTACATATTCATAATTGCATTACAAAGGAAAATTGCAGCATGCTCTGAGAGCAGGCAGCTAGAGAAAGTCAACTAGGTAGAAGAGAGTGAAAGATAATTGAATAATAATTGATGGACAGTTGTCTATTCCAGGGTAGTACCTATTCTTCTTTCCTAATATGGACCCGTTGCTTTTTACTCCCTTACTCCATGGCATTCATTTTAATTTGCTTAAATGTATCTTCAAGTAAAAATAAAATGAATGAATTACAGATAAATAATTTTATATTTTCCACATTCTCAGTTGAAAGTCTGACTACATAATGTTTCTAAGTCAAAACCGTTTGCTCTCAGAACTCTATGACCACATTTGAATTCAGTTCAGCTAATGATAATTTCAGTGCTAATATGGTTCTCCTCCATTACATGCATTCTTTATCTATCTCTTCCTTTCCTTCCTCTGTTGTAAATCTTTAGTAGTTTCTCTTTATTCATGGTACACTTAAATTTTACAATAATGGAGTTAGAGTATTTGACATTTGCCTCTTTTAGCAATCTACGTGTCCGGATGTTTTGATGCTTTAAATTTGTCGTGTTATTTTTTTTCCACTTTGGGAAAATATTTCAGCTCTTTCTATTGTATTATTTTCCATTTCTCTTTGCTTTATTTGTGCAGTACCTTTGGGATAAATGTCCTTCACTGATTCTGTCTCTTCAGACTTCTCTCTTTTATGTCTTTTAAGACTATTTTTATGCTTTGTCTTTATTTTTTTCTTATAACTATTTTCCATCTGTTGAATATTTGATGCATTCAAAACTGTATGTACTACAGAGGTATAGATTGAGGCATAATAATCACCTATGATCAAACTTAAAAATTAAACCCTTACCTATACTGGGGAAGTTTTCTATGGTCCTTGCTCACATCTATTGTCCCTGAAGAGGTGATGACTTCTAATTTTTAAAAATAAACCTCTTGCTTTTATTTGTAGCTTTACTAAGTGCATATTATAAATGATGTATGGTTTCATTGTGCATGTTTTTAGACTTTTAAGAGATGGAGTCCAAGATGGCAGCATAGGTAAAATCCTGAACTCACCTCCTCCCGAGGGCATACCAAATCTACAGCTACATGTGGAAATTAGCTTCGAAAAATACCTGTAAAATATTTGAACAACTTCACAACAAATGATAAAAGGAAGGGCCATGTTGAGATACTTGGGAGAGACAGAGATGATGTCGTCTTGCCCCCAGATGCCCACCCCGGCATGGTGACCCACAGTTAAAAGGAATCTCACAAGTATGGACTCCACATCATGCACCGTCCTCCCTGGGACCTGTACGAGACAGACGTGCACCCAGAATGTCTAGCTTTGAAAAACAATAGGGATATTCTAGGAGACTTAAAGGACTGCAGGGAACTGAGATACTGCTCTTAAAGGGCTTGCATGCAGACTCACTTGCCCCAGTGCACAAGACACAAGTAGCAGTTTGAAATGTGTCTGGACAATATATGAAGGACATTCATTTCTTAATTTTAAAGCATCTGCCTAAGGGAGAGGGGACTGTTGGGACTCTCTCCAGAGATAGAGGCACTGGCAAGTGCCATTTTCGTGCTGTCCCTTTACCTTGCTAGCACCAATAGTTATTTGCCTGCATTTTCCTACTGCCCTGCTAAATCCAGCAGGTGTCCCTGTCCCTGCACTCTCTTGCTGCCTCCATAAAGTCAATGGGCACACCCCAGCCCCTGCACTCCCCTGCTGATTCCCCAAAGCCAGTGGGCACATCCTCATGGGGGATGCCTCTTGATTGCCTGGCTCTGGTGGCTCAGGGCGCTTGCATTTCTTGGCCTCCTGGGACTGGAATAAGCAGAGACATTGTGGTAGGCTTCCACCCCCAAGGCACTGTACAGATGGCAGGTTCAAAAACCCCCACTCTTCTTGTGACCATCCTTAAAGGCTGGGAGAGATAGCTATTTTGTGCAATACATAAAGACAAACACAAAGTCAAGAAAAATGAGACACAGAGGAATATGTTCCAAAGGAAAGAAAAAGATAAAACTCCAGCCAAAAAAAAAAAAAAAAACACTTAAAGAAACAGAGGTAAATAATTTACTTGATAAAGAGTTCAAAGTAATAGTCATAAAGGTCTTAGGAGAAGAATGGTTGAGCACAGAGAGAACTTTAATAGGTAAAAATATAAGAAAGTACCAAACAGAAGTAAGTCACAGACCTCAAGAATACAATAGCTAAGCTGAATAATACACTAGAGGGGTTCAACAGCAGACTAGATAGAAACAGGAGAAGGAATCAAAGACCTGGAAGACCAGGCAGTGGAACTTGGCCAAACAAAATAGCAAAAGGAAAAAAAGGAATTTTAAAAAAGTGAAGATCGGGGCGCCTGGGTGGCTCAGTCGGTTGAGCGGCCGACTTCGGCTCAGGTCATGATCTCGCGGTCCGTGAGTTCGAGCCCCGCGTCGGGCTCTGTGCTGACAGCTCAGAGCCTGGAGCCTGTTTCAGATTCTGTGTCTCCTTCTCCCTGACCCTCCCCCGTTCATGCTTTGTCTCTCTCTGTCTCAAAAATAAATCAACGTTAAAAAAGAAAATTAAAAAAAAAAAAAAAGTGAAGATCACTGAAGAGATCTACAAGATCTCATCAAGTAGGACAACATTCCCATAATAGGTGTTCAAGAAGAAGAGAGAAGAGCAAGGGACAGAAAACTGTTTTAAGAAATAATGGCTGTAACTTAACCTGTTGAAGGGATAGGCATTCAGATCCAGAAAGCCTAGAGAGTCCCAATAAATGAACCCAAAGAGATCCAGACCAAGGCATGTTATAATTAAAGTTTCAAAAGTTAAATATTCTTTTTTAAATTTTTATTTGTTTATTTTGAGAGAGAGAGAGAGAGAGAGAGAGAGAGAGAGGCAGAGAAAGATGGAGAGAGAGAATCCCAAGCAGGCTCTGCACTGTCAGCACAAAACTCAGTGCAAGGCTTGGACTCATGAACTGTGAGATCATGACCTGAGTGGAAATCAAGAATCAGACCCTTAACCACCACCCAGACACCCACAGAAGTTAAAGATTCTTAAAAGCAGTAAGATTCTTAAAAATAATTTGTTACATGCAAGGGACTCCCCCCTCTCCCTGCCATAAGACAGACTATCAGCAGATTTTTCCATTGAAATGTGCAGACCAGAAAGGAGTGGTGTGATATATTCAATGTGCTGAGAGCCAAATCTTCCAACCAAGAGTACTCTCGCTGGCAAGGCTATCATTCAGTACTGAAGGAAAAATAAAGAGTTTCCCAGATAACCCAAAACTAAAGGAGTTCACAAACACTTTTTAGCTATATGATTTCACTCATATGTGGTGTTTAAGAAACAAAACAAACGAGCAAAGGGGAAAAGGAGAAAGAGGCAAACCAAGAAACAGATTCTTACCTATAGAATGGATGGTTACCAGAGGGGAAGTGGTTGGGGTATAGGTTAAATAAGTGATAGGGATTAAGGGGTGCACTTGTCATGAGCACCAAGTGTTGTATGGAAGAAATCAATCACTATATTGTACACCTGAAACTTATATTACACTTTACATTAACTAACAGGAATTTAAATAAAAACTTTAAAGGTTTTTTTTTTCCTCCATTTTTTAAATTTAAAAAATGGAGGAAAAAAAAACTAAAGGGGTTTACCACCTCCACTTTGGCCTTATAAGAAATGTTAAAGGGACTTCTGTAAGTGGAAAAATTAGGGCACTAATTAAGAAGTAATAAGAAAACATCTCACAGGTAAAATATGTATTAAAAGTAATAGACTAATCACTTATAAAGACACAAAAAACTGAGGGTGGGGGAGTAATGCATTCAAACTTAATTTGCTATTGATTTAAAATAGACTGGTGCAAGGGGACCCGGATGGTTCAGTCAGTTAAGCACCCAGCCTCAGCTCAGGTCATGATCTTGCAGTTCATGAGTTCGAGCCCCATGTGGGACTTTGTGCTGAAAGCTTGGAACCTGGAACCTGCTTTGGATTCTGTGTTTCCCTCTCTCTCTGGCCCTCCCCCCGCCTCTCTCTCAAAACTAAATAAACATTAAAAATAATAAAATAGACTGGTGCATATATATGTTGATAGGCATAAGCCTCATGGGGACTACAAAGGAAAAACCTATAGTAGATACACAGAAAATAATGAGAATGGAATTTAAACATAGCTCTACAGAAAGGCATCAAAGCACAAAGGAAGACAGCAAGAGAAGAAGAAAGAAGATAGGAACTACAAAACAGCCAGAAAACAACTAACAAAATGGCACAAAGTACAATACCGATCTATAATTACATTAAACATAAATGGACTGAACTCTTCAACCAAGAAAGACATCGAGTGGCAGAATGAATAAACAAAACAACAACAACAAAGTCCCATCTATGTACTGCCTAAAGGATGTTAACCTCAGATGTGAGGGCACACAGACAGAAAGTGAAGTGATGGAAAAAGGTGTTTTATGCAAATAGAAATGAAAGAAAGCTGTGACAGTTATGTCAGACAAAATAGACTTCAAAACAAAGACTGTAATAAAAGATGAAGATGGGCAATACATAATGATAAAGAGGTCAGTCCAGCAAGAAGACATATCATTTGTAAATATTTATGTACCCCAAATAGGAGTACCTGAATATATAAAGCAAATATTAACAGATCTAAAAGGGAATATTGGAAACAAATCATTAGTAGGGGACTTAAATACCCTACTTACCTTAATGGATAGATTATCAAGACAGAAAATCAACAAAGAAACATCAACCTGATGGATTTTATATATATGTATACATATATAGACATATATATACACATACATGTATAGTATGTATATATATATTGTATGTATATATATTTATATATATAATATAAAACATATATTTATAGTATTTATATACTTATAATATTTATATTATATATATATGATATTTTATCCAAAAGCAGCAGATGAAACATTCTCCAGGACAGATTATATATTAGGCCATAAAACAAGTCTCAACACATTTAAGAAGATTGATATCTTATTAAGCGTCTTTTTCAACCAAAATGGTATTAAACTAGAAATCAATTACAAGAGAAAACTGGAAAAAATCAGAAATATTTGGAGAGTAAACTACATGCTACTGATCAATAATGGGTCAGTGAAGAAATCAAAGAAGAAATATGATACTTTTAGGCAAAAGAACATGGAAATACAGCACACCAAAACTAATGGATGCAGCAAAGCAGCTCAAAGAGGGAAATTCTTAGTGATATAAGCCTATCTCTAGAAATAAAATTCCCAAATAATCCAACCTTACACCTAAAGAAACTAGGAAAAGAAGAACAAACAACTCCCTATGTCAGAAAAATGAAGGGAATAAAAGATCAAGGCAGAAATAAATGGAGTAGAGACTAAAAACACAGTAGCAAAATTGATAAAACTTAGAGCTGGTTATTTGAAAATATAAGCAAAATTGACATAACTTTAGCTAGAAAAAAGAGAGGGCCCAAATAAATAAAATCAGAAATAAAAGGGAGAAGTTTTAACTGATACTATAGAAATACAAATGATCACAAGAGACTACTATGAACCATTTTACAGACACAAATTGGACAACCTAGGAAACAAATGGATACATTCCTAGAAACATAACCTTCCAAAACTTATCAGGAAGAAATATAAAATTTGAATAGACCAGTTAGAAAAGAGATTGTATAAGGAATCACAAACCTACCAAAAAATAAAAAAAATTAGATCAGATGCTTTTACTGGTGAATTCTACCAAACATTCAAAAAAGATTTAATATCTGTCTCTCCTAAGCTCTTTCAGAATTTGAAGAGGAGAGAAATGCGTCTAAACTCCCTGTTAGGGCCAGCATTATCCTGATACTAAAACATACATGGATGGCATAAGAAAAACTACAGACCAATACTGCTCATAAACAATGATGCAAATATATTCAACAAAATATTAACACACCAAATTCAATTTAGCAGCAAAAGAATCATATACCATGATTAAATGGGATTTATTACATGGGTGCAGTGATGGTTCAACACCTGCAAATCGGCTAAGGTGATATACCATATTAACAAAATGAAAGAAAAATCATATAAACATCTCAATAGATGCAGAAAATGCATTGGACAAAATTCAACATCCATTTATGATAAAACCTCTCAACAAAGTGTGTATAAATGCAACAAAACTCAACATAATAAAGGCCATATGTGACAAGCCCACAGATAACATCATACTCAACTCTGAAAAGCTGAAAGTTTTTACTCTAAGATCTGGAACAAGACAAGGATGCCCATTTTCACCACTTTTATTCAATACAGTAATGAAAATTTTAGTCATAGAAACTAAGGAAATAAAATGTACCCAACTTGGAAAGGAAGAAGTAAAACTGTCACTATTAGTGGATGACATGATGTTATATATAGAAAACTCTAAAGACTCTGCCAAAAACTATTAGAGCTAATAAATGAACTCCGTAAAGTTACAGGGTACAAAATCAATATACAAGAATCTCTTATTTCTATACATTAACAATGAACTGTTAGATAAATTAAGAAAATTCCATTTATAATTGCGTGAAAATAAAATACCTTTGAATAAATTTAACCAAGGAGGTAAAAGATCACTACACTGACAACTGACACTGATGGAAGAAACTGAAGGAGATACAAATAAATGGAAGAATATTCCATGCTCATGAGTTGTAAGAACAAATATTGTTAAAGTATCCCTTCTATCCAAAGCAGTCTTCATGTTCAGTGCAATCCCTATAAAAATTCCAATGACATTGTTCAAAGAAATAGAATAAACGATCCTAAAATTTGTATGGAACCACAAAAGATCCTGAATAACCAATGCAATATTGAGAAGGAAGAACAAAGCTTGAAATATCATACTCCCTGATTTCGTACTATATTACAAAGCTATAGTAATCAAAATAGTATAGTATTCACATGAAAACAGACACATAGATTGATGGATTAGTATACAGAGATCCCACACATATGTGATCAGTTAATTTATGAAAAAGGAGTCAAGAACAGACAATGAGGAAAGGACAGCCTCTCCAGTAAATGGTGTTGGGGAACTGTATAGCCACATGCAAAAGAATGAAACCAGACTACTATCTTACACCATACAGAAGAACTAACTCAAAATGGATTAAAGACTTGAATGTGAGACATAAAACCATAACATTCCTAGAAAGAAAGCATAGGTGATAAGCTCCTTGTTATTAGTCTTGCTGGGGATTTATTGGATCTAACTCCAAAAGCAAAGACAACAAAAGAAAAAAAATAAATGGTGGAACTACATCAAACTGAAAAGCTTCTGTACAGCAAAGGAAACCATCAACAAAATGAAAAAGCAACCTATCAGATGGGACAAAAATATTTGCAAGTCATATATTTGATAGGGGGTTAATATTCAAAATATACAAAGTACTCATATGCTCAATAGCCAAAACAATAAATTAGGAAATGGGCAGAAAACCTGAATGGACATTTTCTTCCAAATATGACCTACAGATGGCAAATAGGCACATGAAGAATGCTCAGTATCGCACTAATCATCAGGGAAATGTAAATCAAAATCACAATGAGGTATCACCATATACCCGTCGAAATGGCTAGTATCAAAAATACCAATGCACGGTTGGGAATGTAAACTGGTACAGCCACTTTGGAAAACTGTATGGAAGTTCCTCAGAGAATTAAAAACTTTCACTTTTTTAATCCAGCAATTCCACTTTTGGGTCTTTATCCAAAGAAACAAAAGCACTAAATCAAAAAGATACATGCACCCCTATATTCATCACAGCATTATTTACAATAGCCAAGATATAGAGACAGTCTAAGTACCCACTGATGGATGAATAAAGAAGATACAGTGTGTGTGTGTGTGTGTGTGTGTACACACAATGGACTAATACTCAGGTATAAAAAATAAATCTTACCATTTACAATGACATGAATGTATCTTGAAGGTATTATGTTAAGTGAAATAAGTCAGCCAGAGAAAGACAAATACTTTATGATTTCACATATATGTGGAATCTAAAAAACAAAACAGAACTCATAGATACAGAGAACAGAATGGTGGTTACTAGAGGGGAAGGGGTTTGGGGATAGGTGAAATGAGTGAAGGGAGTCAGGAGGTACAAACTTGCAGCTATAAAATAAGTAAGCCTTAAGAATGTAACTTACAGCATGGTGACTACAGTCCATAATGTGTGTGCATATTTGAAAGTTGCCAAGAGAGCAAATCTGAAAAGTTCATATCATGAGAGGAAAAAAATTGTAACTGTGTGGTGATGGATGGTAACCAGATTTATTGTGGGGATCAATTCACATCTCGCAGGGTGTATAAATATTGAATCATTGTTATACACATGAAACTAATGTAATATGTGAAGTATACCTCAATATAGTCAGCAACATATTTTTAATATCTGTTCATTTTGCCACATATGGCTATGGTTTGTTTCCATTCATGTGAGGCATTCCTTTATGAATGTACACGGTTGTCAGGCACAGGTAGCAAGCAGGAGTAGAGCTTAAAATCCACCCAAGCTACTTGTCATCAAGTCCAAGCATCAGTCCAAAAAAGGGATGCTTTCTTGTTTTTGTCTGCCCAGAAGGAAGGTTCTTGAATTTTATGTGCAGTTGTCATATGAGGTATGAAATAAATGGGGGCTGATTCCACAATTGGCTTATTTATTCTCCTGTCCATTAATTTTTAAATTACTGGGTTTTGCCAGGTTTTTACTTTTGTTTTGAGAAACAGTGGTTTTATGAAATATCTTATACAGGTGTCCACATGCATCTGTTCTTTCCATGCGTAAACATGTCTACGCATGGTAGGTATACAATATTCAATATTGCAATATTGAATGAAACATGTCTACGTAATAAGGTATACAAATATTCAATATTACAAGAAAATATCAAATTGAGGTTTACTAATTTATATTTCCATCAACAGTTTGTAAACATTCCCATTGTTCTGTCACTTTCCCAGCTGTGATGTTGTCAATGCTTTTAATTTTTGCCAACTATTCAATTGGACCTGTTTTAATAAATTGATTGATCATTTTGTTAATTTCTATGAAAAATGCATTGAAATTTTTATTAGAACACCATTTAGTTTAGAGATCATTTGAGAGAGAATCAATAATACTATGATATTTAGGCAATCAGTCCAAGAAAGGAACAAATCTGTTTGTGTGTTTTTTGTATCTTCTTTATTGTTATTGCTCTAAAATGTTAGAACTTTTCTCCATGAAGATCCAGCATACCATTTTTAGGTTTATTCATATGTACCAAGTATTTAGTTATATTCATATGCATTTTTCACTTTTAAGAATTGCATTTTAATCTTTTTTTACTCTTATATGGATATATAATTGACTTGGAAGTATGACCTTACATCCATCTTCTTTGCTAAATTCTTATTCATTCTGGAATCTTTAGAGTTTTCTAAATACACAGCCAAAAAAAATCTTAATGGCTAACAATATGATTCTTGTCTAGGTTTTTAATATATTCAACTTTATTTTTTTATTTTTTTATTTTTTATTATACAGCTATGTATAGTACAATATTAAACAGAAGTAGTAAAATTTGGCATTTTTATCTGATCTGAATTTTTAAATAAAGCAAATAGGCATTTTTTTATTATTTTTTTATTTAATGTATTTGACCAGGTCTTGTTTTATTTTGTAGTTGTTTTATAAATATAAATATAATGCTACTCTGTGCCAATCACTTTTTTAAGTTTTTATATGTATTAACTTAATTATTTAAATAGACTTATAGGATAAGTACTGGCTTGCTAAAAGCTTTTTATTATAATACATATGGCATTTTATTTAAAACTTTATCTCACTCACTTGAAAAATATATCCTTTTACTCCTTAATCTGTTAATAAGTTAAATTATATTTATAGAGTTTTTAAGTGAAAGCATCCTTACAAATGACATAACCTTCAATTGGTCATGACATATTACATTTCATATATAATGATATACCATATATAGATATACTGTTCCTTAATAATTCCAACATAGAAAGTTTTTCCTCTATACTGAAAGTGACCACTGATTCTTCATTTGAACCACAGATAAATTGGCTTATGTTTACAAAGGATGTTACATGAAAAATACATACTTTTAAAGACTATACCAGGGTGCCTGGCTGGCTCAGTTGGTAAAGCATGAAGCACATGATGTCAGGGTCAGGAGTTCAAGCCGCTCATGGGGATAGAGCCTGCTTAATTAAAAAATAAAACTAAGAATAAATAAAGACTATACATATCCCACTCAGATGTCATTGTTATGAGATGAATACAGGCACTGAGACTAAAGAAGAGAAAATGTACATTTTTGTCTGCCAAATTGTGTTCTCTCTGGGACTCATGTTGATTAAGTAGAATATGGACAGATAATTTTTGCATTTATGTTACTAACATCTCTCTCACTTTAATTTTTTATTTGCTGCGTAAATGTATTTGATTTTGAGTAAATATTAAAAGGTACCTCGTTTTTGAGCTGCTGTTATGATTAAATAAGATTGACCTTGTGATATGTTTACAAGTTTCAGTAGTAAGTGCTTAATGAGTGTTGATTTTTCTTTCGGTATCAATAAAGTTTAAATTTCTCATTGACCCAGAAAATCAAATATAAATTTATCAATTCAAATAAGTTTATTACTTTACCATAATATTTTCAGTATTTCATTCACTTATTTATATTATTTAAGACCTTCATCTTAGATACAAATGCTTGAATTTTCATGTTATAAATAAGGGATGTTCCATTTGTAGATAATGAAGGAAAGTCAGTTATTATGTTCCTATGTGGATAGACTACACTTCAATCCACATTATTGAATTCTGTTATTCCTGATTTAAAGAAAATAGCTGCCATGAGTGCTCTACCTACTCAAGATATAGGTGTACCCCTGTGATTAAGAACACCTGGACTATCTGTGTTTAAATCTCGGCTCCACTACTTTCAACTTGATAACACGCACCTTGCTTAGTTGCATAATAACCAAAATATGGTGCCACATTAAATAAAGTAACAAATTAGTACATATCAGTAATGTGAAGAATTGAAGGTTGTTTCATAGACAGGGAAAGCTAGTTTGTCTATGCATCCACTTAAATTAAAGAAGAGAAAAACATTCGTGTTGTAATATGAGATCATTAGCTAAAAGATAAGGAGGTTTTCTTAATGTAAAGATTTGTTTATATTGGAATGGACTATCAACAAAAATGTGGGCTCTTTCTAGAAGAAGTGGTAGGGGATTCAATTTCATTTGCATTAGTTTAATAGTGTTGGTGTGGGTAGTTAATGGTCTTTTCCTCTAAAAAGATTTAGATTAAGTGATGATGGTATTACTTTAAAGCTCTTTGTCTTTGGGCCGTGCATGTAACCTCTGAATTTCAGTTTCTCATTGAGAAATTGTGCATAATAATATCATCCTACAGCATTGCTATGATTGAAAGAATTAAATATCTCAGTAATGTGCCTGGCATAAAATAATATTTGAGAAAACATTCCCTTATTTTCATAAAGGATGGGAGAGAAAGAATCTTTCCAGTCTCTTCTGGTTCTTTGATACTGTGATGTAGTTTTGAGAAAATTCAGTGTGTTTGTGTTAAGTGAGTTGGTTATATAAATACATATTATATATGTCAAGAAGTTATGATTATGGAAAATTTTGAAGATTTTTATTTAAGTTCTCATTAATCTGCATTTCCATTGTCTAATATCAAATGTAAACACATACCCCACAAAACAATCAAAAGTCCCCAAAGACTCTATGAAAACATGTCACATCTCTTAATCATTATGATCACTAACTTGATATGTACTGTTAGGCATCCAAGTTAAGATGTCTCATAATAGTAACTAAGAGTACAGTCTCAGGAATCAGACTATTTGGGCTTGAATTCTGCATTCTCCTCACATACATATTGTGTGTCTTGCTCACATACTGTGTGTCCCTGAGCAATTACCCTCTCTCTGTTACTAAGCTACTTTTGGGTAAAATTGAGATACTAATAGATTGCATCCATAGGGTTATTTTGGGATTTAATTTGACTATACATCTCTAGTGTTTGGCCTTATCTGGGCACTTAGTAAGTGCTCAATAAATATATTATCTATAGCTATTTAAAATAGGGACAGTAGATGCACCAATTTACCTTACAGGGTTGTCCTAAAATTTAAATTAAATATATATTTAAGCCAGTTTAATAACTGAGGACTAAATAAAAGGAAATATTATCGTTTTAACATTGCTTTGCATACAACTATTCTCAGATTGGAAACTTTTATTATTTCCTCTTTGTGTGATAATTTCATCCTTAGGACAGCATTTTTAGCATACGTAGTCATATGGTCTCTACTTATCTGTTTCCAGTGTCAAGAATATCCCTACCTTTCACAGAAACCTATTCCATTATACAATATAGTAGAAAATTTTTCTCCATATTGAATTATTGTATGCCTATTCATAACTTGGACTAATTACTCTTAGTTCGATTCTTGCAGTGGCACAAAAAATAGCAGTTAATGTATGTTCTGGTTACTATTAATGCTTAACAAACCAAACTTAACAGTGTGAAACAGACATTAATTTTTGCATGCAATTTTGTGAGTCAGGAATTCCAGGATGTTCTTTGGGCATGTTGTTGTTGTTGTTGTTGTTGTTGTTGTTCCCTGTGGCATCTGCTGAGGTCAGAGATATCCAGATGGTGGGTGGACTGGTCGGGAGAGCATGAGATGGCATTATTTACATGTCAGGCACATTAGTGGGGATGAACTGGGTTGTCATCCTGAGCATATGTATGTGGCCTCTCTAGCATGGTGGTTTCAGGGTGTAGTTGGACTTCTCACATGGTAACTGGCTTTACTCAGAGCAATCATCCCAACAGCATCAAGTTACATGGCTTTTTCGGGCTTTCTCTCAAAAGCCACTTAGCACTATACTCTATTGGTCAAAGTAGTCACAAACCCACACAGATTAAGAGGGAGGGAATATAGTCTTTGCCTTTCAATGAGAAGTGTATAAAACAATGGGAGGAGATCATATTTTAATACCACCACATTTGATCTGTTGGTGTGTCTCTGGCTGAGGGACTTAGCCCTTAGAGCAGAAAAGCCTCTGCATATGGCAAAGAGGCTTAAAAAACACTATTTAGAATGAATTTCAAGTCATAACCTATGCGCCGACAGATGACCACACATCAGCTGGTCCTCTCTGGAATGTATCATTCCTTGCCAGTGAGACTCTGGGCAGTGGCAGCCATAATTCTTTTCTATATTTAAAAAATGAAATCTTCAGAGCAGAACTGTTGTATTGTTTTGCATATAAATAACATACAAAAACCTAATTAGAAACAACACAATCTTAAGATTACTTATAATAACCAAATAAAAATAGGAAGTAGAGACACAGACTCATTCTTCCTAATTATAATTAACAAGTACACTTGCATAGGATTTTGTTTATGATGTCCAGAATTTAGGAATCTCAGCAATGAAAACTGGAAACATCTGTGTCCTAAAATGTACATATCTTTGTTGTTGTTGTTGTCACATAACATAAATGAATAACAACTGTGACATCGGCTCCCCATTTTTCCCTACGGTTCCACCAAGGCAGACTAAATACCTAAAATAGATTAGTACCCTATATTGTTGGTTTGGGCTGGAATCTGAAAAGAAATTAAGTTGGGCACCATACAGGCATTAGAGCCCATGTTAACAGATAATCAGAGGTTTGGGTCTTTTTTTTTTTTTTTTTTTTTTTTTTGAGAAGTTGAATGAGAGCCTTTTATGTGACTCTTCTCATTATTAAATTGCGGTTTAATTAAAAGAAAAAAAATCACTATTTTACTGGCTGAAATAACTGCAGCCTGATGGAGTTTGTGGGCTTTAACTTTGTGACTTTATTCTAGAGCATCATGTTTGTAAAAAGAAGGAAGAAAAAGAGAAAAAAAAAAATATATCACCCTCTTTTTTTTTTTCAGGGCTACATGGTGAATATCTAGGTCTTCTTCTGCCCCCACATATATATAAGCCTACCTTCCCACCCATGGGTTGGAGAAAATTTCATGATATTTACCAGATTTTCTAACTACATGTATCTCAGTGGGGTCACATAATAGTAAGTCTCAGTGGGAGACTGTGGAAGTCAAGTTGTATATCGGATATAAACATCTGTCTAGTTGGAGAGAGAGCATACTCATTTCACTTATGCCCCTCATTAACTTTCTGAGGTAGGGTTTATTGTTTTGGAAACTCTGGGTTAATGTGAATATTGTACATGATGATTTCATTTATATAGAGTGTAATATAATATGCCCATATACAGGCTATGATGTTGTACTTTCCAACCCGTACACAAACATTTAATCACTGTGTGTGGCTGTGTGTTTGGTGGTCTAGGCAGGAAACATGGTAAGTGCAGAGAACTCACATTAATTGAACACTTAGTATGTTCCAAGACTTTTTTTTTCTGTTCAGCTCATTTTATAAGTAGAAAACAATTAAATCTCATATTTTGAGTAGCTTGAAAATACACATGAAGGGGCGCCTGGGTGGCTCAGTTGGCTAAGCGTCCAATTCTTGATTTCAGCTCAGGTCATGATCTCACGGTTTGTGAGATCAAGTCCTGCACTGGGCTCTATGCTGACAACACAGAGCCTGGATGTGGTTCTCTTTCTTTCTCTCTGCCCCTCCCCTGGACTCTCTCACTCTGTCACATGTGTGTTTTCTCTCTTGCTCTCTGAAAATAAATAAACTTAAAAAAATACACATGAACATGAAAAAAAAACTGGCAATACAGTACACTGAATGTTCTATACCATGAGTGGTACAAATAGCAATGACAACAGGAGCCCACAGCAAGGAGATATTACCCCACATGGCAGTGATTTTGGAAGACTTCATGGAGGAGTAAAACCTTGGAAATGACTTGGATGGTGGGGTAGAATTAAATCTGCAGTTGACAGTGTGATCGTCTTAGGAAGAACTGAAGAAATATTTTCTCCTAAGAGATATCTTCATCAAATGGCTATATAAATAAACTCCCAGGACATCTGGTATTACAAATGGTAATATGTAAAAACGCATGTTCTTGTGCAGTAGTAGTTTGTTCTTGAGGTGTAGGGGGAGGGGGAGGAGGATGGAGGACCTGTAGAAATTTTTTCTTGCTTCACAGTTCTTCTCAAAAATGTCTCTGAAATCGTGTGGGTCATGGAGGGAAGCCTTGCCCCCTTTCTCCACTCTGTGTAAGTCATTGTAAAGCTCCACTGTGCAGGATGTAGGACAATAGGAGAGATTATTTCCAGGGAGTACTAGTGATGATACTGAGCATGAAAATAGTTAAACAGGACAAAAGAAAAACCTCAAACACATCAATTGGGCAGAGAGCTGATGTGCATATAAAAGAATTCCCATCTGGAAACCAGAGGGTTGAAGTTCTGAAGAAAACTTCAGGGCCCCAGCCAGACAGTGTCTGTCATGCAAAAGGCCTCAGTGATGGAAGGAACAGGAAATGTCATCAAAAAACTAATGAGACTGTCAAGTTTCAGCCAGAATTAGATGAAAGCCTTCTTCACTTGCAGGGGACAGTCCTAGTTAGAAGATGAGGAGCTATAACAGAGCTTGAAGAATTGGATGTTTAAGATAGATTTTTAAATCTCCTCTATTCGCCTATACCCTCTATACTACATTTAAGAACAATAACTTCAAAGTATCTGGCAACCCAGAATAGTTGGCATTTCTCTTTGGAGAACGACTGTTCAAAAAGGTACCTGGGACCTCCAGTTTCAAGGGGGAAAATTTACTTGCATCATGTACAATTTGGGAAACTGGGGCCTTGATTGGGCATAATTGTGGAATATAATTTCAAACAAAGAAATTAAAGTGTGTGTGTAACTGTATATGTGTGTATGTGTAAATTTGACCCAAATGTCAGCTTTGTAAATGCACTTGAAAATGTTAGTGACACAGCTTCTTGTGTACTTCTTCTTAAGGTTGCAGATTAAAAAGCACATATATAATTGATCTACTACTTCTAAAATTATCTAATACCTACATAAATTTCCTGTATATGACTTATTTTTCTGTAGTCATTATATAAAAGGTTACTAAAAGTATGTTGGGGTTCCTGGGTGGCTCAGTCAGTTAAGCTCCTGACTATTGATTTTGGCTCAGGTCATGATCTCATGGTTCCTGAGATCAAGCACTGCATTGGGTT
This sequence comes from Prionailurus viverrinus, assembly GCF_022837055.1. Classification (NCBI taxonomy): domain Eukaryota; kingdom Metazoa; phylum Chordata; class Mammalia; order Carnivora; family Felidae; genus Prionailurus; species Prionailurus viverrinus. Next base: position 83,762,314 of record NC_062570.1, read on the forward strand.
CGCACTCCATCATTCTCTCTCAAAAATAAACATTTTTTAAAAAGTGTGTTAATTGGCCATGTTTCTTCTTCTTCTTTTTTAAAAAGTTTATTTATTTATTTTGAGAGAGACAGAGAGTGAGAGTGGGGGAGGGGCAGAGAGAGGGAGAGAGAGACTCTCAAGCAGGCTCCACACTGTCAGCAGAGAGCCCGATGAGGGGCTTGAACTAACTAATCATGAGATCAGGACCTGAGTCAAAATCTAGAGTTGGTTGATTAACTGAGCCACTCAGGCACCCCCATGTTTCTCTTTTTGTGATTTATTTATAAGTGTCCTTAGATACCTTCTCAAGGTATTTATGTTGCTCACTATATATATATATATATATATATATATATATATATATGTATATGTATATATATACACACACACATATATATAGTTATATAGTTATATTTTTATATAGTTGTAGTTTTATATATAGTTATATATATAACATGAATATAAATTACCTGTTATATATACGTGTACGTGTTTGGTACCAATAAATTGTATTTTCAGAGAGTTTTAGGCTAGATCAGTTAATGCTTAAAATATTGAAGGGTATTATAGTCTTTCCATAAAAATCCCTGAGGTCAAGCCGTGATGGAGACCACACTTGTCTTTGATCCTCTTTGGTCTGCTTTCTACATCCATAGCTTTCGGCTCTGCCCTGCATCTCATTCCTCTTCAAGTTATGTTCTGCTACTGATATCCTCATTATGATTTCTGTGGTTTCATAAAGCCGTTTTCCCTTGTCAGAATGAAAATTGTTTTGATCCATCACTACCTCTCAGTTTTTGTTGGAGGTATGAATTTTCATTTTTTGTTTCCTTTGTCCTGTTTGTTGTTTTAGTGTGAAGTTGGAGGGGAAATGCATCGTAAGCTTCTCTCCATTTTCTCCTTTAACCTTGAGAACTTACAATTTTTGAAATCCGTTTTCTTTCTCTTTGTACAAACTTTTGAAGTCTTTGTTCTGGCCTATCATCATCTCTCACCTAGATATGGTATAGCTTCTAAATTTATCTCCTTCACTCTAGATTCTGTTCTTCTCAAAACTATCCTATACCATAATTCCCAAAGGGTAATCATTGTGAAACTCAAATATGATTGTGATATTCAGTTCAAGTCTTCCACAATGCCACATTACCTACATTATAAATACAAATGGAATAGGTAGGTATATAAAGCTGTTTACAGTCTGTTCTGAACCTCCTTCATCAGACTCCTCTTCTTTCATTCCTAAAAGACTTCTCTTTCTCCTTTCCCTCTGTTTCCAGATACTTGAAGGACTATCTCCATCTGTAGGACAACTTTTGTCCCCAAAACCATACCCTCTTTTTAAGAAATCAACACAATACAATAAAAGGAAGGAGAAAACTTTACCTGTCCTTTATTATTTATGCCTTGACTTAGAGTACCTTATACTCTAGCAGTCTGAGAGCTGGCAAAATCCCTTTGCTAAGTAAATGAGTAACTCTATAGAGCAACTATTGTACAGTTCTCTTTCTCCTTTTCTGGCTAAATTTATAACCCCAAAGATCACAACTTCTAGGGCACAACTGGGAAGAAAGCAGGTGGAAATGATTGCAATTGTGGAGATGGATTTGATTGGTGTCGTATCCCGGTTGGTGAACTCTTCACAATTAAAACACCGTTGGTATGACAGAAACAAGAAAAACCCTGGTGATGGTTTGTCTCTAAATTTTTATTTTATTTTTATCTTTTCCAACAATTCTTATATCAAAGAACCAGGTAGTAGATATGAGTTATCAGAGTTGCTTTAGAAAACTATATTCTAGAAGCAGATAATTGCATTGTCTAGCCCTCAAGCTGTAGAACTGAGAAAGAGATTCAAACAATACCCAAAGGCACAGGAAGTAGAGACGAGTAATCCTATAAGCAAACACAAGTGTTTCATCTGGGCAGAACGCATTTTATTGAAAAAGAAGGATAAGGAAAGAAAACAACTAAAAATGTGAGACTGGGAGGGAAAGTAATGCCATATAAGGGAAATAAAATAATATCTTACCTTAAAAATAAGAGGAAATAGATGCTTTTGAAAATAGTGTATTTCGGGTAGAAGAAGAAAATTTGTTTTATAGCCCCAGGGAAATTCAATAACAGAAGTATAACACACATGAAGAACAAAAAAGGTGAAATAAAGAGTTGGGGTGAGTTGAAAAATGAATAGATAAGAAAGAACTGCTAGAAAATTAACAATGAAAATACCTCATTAAGTGTCACATTGGACACAGGAAGAACACAATACTAGACAGATCAATTTGGATATATGTAGAGAAATTTGAGATAGACTCAAAAACAAAACTATGAGGTAGAAGGTCTGTATTTTAATAGATTGAGGACTTACTACATGCCTTGGCTTTATATAGCATTTACCTATTAGATCTAATTTGCACATATGATAATAGTTAATCCCAGGAGCACCTGGGTGGCTCAGTTGGTTGGGCATCCAACTTCGGCTCAGGTTATGATTTCGCGGTTCTAGGGTTCAAACCCCACGTTGGGCTCTGTGCTGACAGCTCAGCCTGGAGCCTGCTTCAGATTCTGTCTCCCTCTCTCCCTGTCCCTCCCCACTTGTGCTCTATCTCAAAAATAAATAAACATTAAAAAAGTTAATAGTTAATCCCAATAACAACTACGTGAGATAGACACTATTATCTTATTTTATTTACAAATGAGAAAAATATTAGAGTCCAGGCTGTTAACTTGCCCAAGTTTAGACAGATGGCAAGTAGAAGACTCTTGACTCCAGTTTAAATAAAATGTCATGAACTATTCTCCTTATAAAAATGAAAATGTCTGTTATAAAAAAGTAAAGCCATAGTTGAAAGGCAAATGACAAACAGAGCAATATATGTAAGACATATGACAACTGAATACACGTAATTAGTTTATTTCAACTATAAAAGAAAAACATAAGCAACATGAATACCATAAGAGAGATGATGTTCGGAGGACATTTATAGGCAAATTATAACAGAAGAAACATGACTAATTAACATACTTTTAGTAGAAAGCAAGCTTACTAGTTATAATTTCAAAATAAGACAATGGAATACATTTTTTCATGTTTTAAATCAGCAAAAAGAAAAATGATAGAGTGTCTGTGATGAGTGAGGACAAGAACACTTTGATTTACTGATGATGCTAATAAAAATGGGCATAAGTTCTTTGGAGAATAATTTAACAATGTGAGTTAAAAGCCTTAAAAACTAATATGACTTTTGGGGCACCTGGGTGGCGCAGTCGGTTAAGCATCCGACTTCAGCCAGGTCACGATCTCGCGGTCCGGGAGTTCGAGCCCCGCATCAGGCTCTGATGGCTCAGAGCCTGGAGCCTGTTTCTGATTCTGTGTCTCCCTCTCTCTCTGCCCCTCCCCCATTCATGCTCTGTCTCTCTCTGTCCCAAAAATAAATAAACGTTGAAAAAAAATTTTAAAAAAAAAAAAAAAAAAAAAAAAAAAACTAATATGACTTTTAAGCTAAAGGTCTACTATCAAGAATTCCCCATGGATAATTTTACAAATGCACAATAACATGTTTATCACAGCATACATTTATCATTGTATTCTTTATAATAGGGAAAAAGTTAACTGTTCTAATAAGGGACATTAAAGACATTATTGAATATACAGTGAATCACCCTTTAATAAACAATAATAATTATTATTATATTCCCAGATATTCATGTTATATCTGCCTGTTTAAATGGAAAAAGATGCTTCAATTATAATATGAAAAAAGTACAGAGAAGCATGTATACTCTATGATACTCTTCTGCTTATTTGTGTTTTGAATTCTTTCCATAAAGAACATTGATTATTCATGCTAAAGTAAATAAAATACTTGGAAAAAGATTCTTTGTTTTCCATAATATTAATGTAATAAAGTTCCTGTTCCAAAGGTAGCATCTTCCTCTTCTGATAACATCACTCTAAGTCAATACCAAGGAGAGTTACAAAAGATAGACTATAGCAGGACTGTCTGGAAGAAACTAGAACCATTTATAAAATGCATTCCCTAGCAGACTTGCCACCTGATGCTGAAAGGGAAGAGTAGAGACATCCCAGAGCCCCCGACCGCCACTCTACTTTTCTGTCCCCAACTTACTTTGCCTGGGACTTCTAGAAGTCTAATGCAGACAGAAGCCAGGTGATGTGGAAAGTTCATTAGCAGGAGAAAGATGTGAACTAGGCCTAAGGAAAGCAGGACACCAACCCCATGGGTAGATGCTACTTTGAGTTCTCTATAAGTCACCATCATTGAGAAGCACCTGGGCTGAGAAGTTCAAGGTTATGACTAATGAACAAATAAGAGAGCCACTGGGCTATAGGCAGGTTCATTCTGGTTTGCCTGAGATAGCCTTATTTTATGTTAGTTGTTTTAGGATAATTTTTGATAATGTTCTTTGTCACTCTTATAAATGTCTCACTTTAAGTGATAAATTATATCATTGCCCTAACTATAGTACATTCCTCCTTTCTCAAATTCTTTGGTTATTGTCTAGATTTCTTCTTCAAAATTAATAAAGGTAATAGCAAGAAAAAGGATATATACAACTACACAACTTATACAAATTGAGGGCCAAACAAAATGAAATCCCTGGGAATAGAAAATTCAACAAGCACAGAAAAGAATCTATGTGAAATGAAGTTTCCAATCCCAGCAACTATTTGAATCCTCATAGGCTGCTGCTAGAATATTAATCTGGAGATGAACTTTTGTTTAAGTACCTTGAAGCTTAAGATCTTTTTATTTACTGTATAATTACTTGTGATTTTTAATCAATACCAATTATAATTAATGATAATATTCTAAAGTTTGGAAGAATACACTGAAAATACTTGGAAAATAAGAATAATGGAGGGGGGGCAATGATGGAAGAGGCTTATAGCAGTAGACTTTACAGCATGTTAACAAAAGTTATCATAATTAAAGTAGGGTGAACTAGGTGCAGAAATAAATTTAAAAATTTGGAATGCACTTCATTATAAATGAAAGTATGTTACCTTAGAAAGTTGGCAAACCAAATCCATGGAGGAATGGAAGGCTTGTTGAATAAATGATGCTTTGAAGAAAATGACTAATCACAAAATAAATAATAATATATTAGTTTGCTTTGGGCTGCTTTAATGAAATACCACAGACTAGATGGTTTAGCCAACAGAGATTTATTTCTCATAGTTCTTGAGACTAGGAAATCAAAGATCAAAGTGCAGGCCAATACCATTTCTGGTGAGAGCTCTCTTCCCGGCTTCAGACGACCACCTTCTCACTGTATCCTCACATGATGGAGAGAGTGCTCTTGTGTCTATTCCTTTACATGTAAGGGCATCAGCCTAATTAGATGAAGGTCTCACATTTAGACTTCATTTCACCGTTATCAACTCCTCACAAACCCTATCTCCAAATATGGTTACACTGAGGGCTTCAACATATAAATTTTGAGGAGACACCAATATTCAATACATAACATGTAGTTAAGTGGTAAGTAAAGCAAAAATAATGTACCAAAATAGAAATAAAAATGTACCTAACCTCACAATAAGAAAGGCCTAAATCATATTAAGAGTGGAGCATAGGGGCGCCTGGGTGGCGCAGTTGGTTAAGCGTCCGACTTCAGCCAGGTCACGATCTCACGGTCCGGGAGTTCGAGCCCCGCGTCGGGCTCTGGGCTGATGGCTCGGAGCCTGGAGCCTGTTTCCGATTCTGTGTCTCCTTCTCTCTTTGCCCCTCCCCCGTTCATGCTTTGTCTCTCTCTGTCCCCAAAAAATAAATAAATAAACGTTGAAAAAAAATTAAAAAAAAAAAAAAGAATGGAGCATAAATAAAAGCACAAATTCTAAAAAGTTAACAGATTTCTAAGCGGTAAAATTTTGCTTGTTAATTTTATTCTTTCAGTTTTTGTATAACATCCATTTTCTCCATTGGATTTGAATAAATTTTATAATCTGAGATTAGGGTTGTTATAGGAATTTCATGAATGAATGAATCTAAACTCCTTAAGAAATGCCTAGCAGATGTTAAGAGCTCAATACGTTGATAATTGTATTTGTTTAAAATAATTTTATTTTTTAAGACTTTAATTTTTGTCCCAAATATAAAAGGGCCATTTTGACTAAAACCTCACCAGCATTTTGCTGTCCACAGATATAAAATTAATGAAAATGTTAACATTTTTTAATAAGACTTTTTTTTTTTAGATCAGTTTTAGAATTACAGCAAGATTGAAAGGGAGGTACAGAGATTTCCCATATACTCCCACTCCCACACATGCATAGCCTCCTCCATTATCAACAACACTTACCAGTATGGTACTTTTTTTTTTTTTTAAGAGTGTACCTACAGTGACACATCATAACCACTCAAAGTCTATAGTTTGCTTTAAAGTAACTTAATCTTACTTTACCTTACCTTTTTGGTGCTGTACGTTCTATGAGTTTAGACAAATGTATGATGATGTATATCTAGCATTATAGTATCATACAGAGTATTTTCACTGCCCTAAAAATACTCTTGGTTTTGTCTATTTATCCCTACACTCCTGACAACCACTGATATTTTTATTATCTTTATAATTTTGTCTACTCTAGAATTTAGAGTAGTTGGAATCTAGTTGGAATCGCAGAATATGTAGCCTTTTCAGATTAGCTTCCTTTCACTTAGTAAAATGCATTTACATTTCCTCCATGTCTTTTCCTGGCTTGATAGCTCATTTTGTTTAGCACTGAATAATATTTCATTATCTGATATACCAGTTTACTTACCCCTTCACCTACTGAAGGGCATCTTGGTTTCTTCCAAGTTTTGGCAATTATGAATACAGCTATAAACATCTGTTTGCATTTCTAGAAAATATACGGTTTTTTCAGGAAAACAATGAAGAAGAGAACATTTTTCATTCTTTCCAAAGGAGGCCAGCAGTCTTATTTTAAGATCATTAAAATTGCCTTGAGTTATCTGAGGTTCAGGTTGGGATGGTTTCATTTTATCTATAGGTAAATGTCAAAAAGAAAGGAAGTAGATTGGGAAATGAAAAGTGTGTGTTAAAAAAAAAAAGTGTGTGTTAACTGGATGTATGCAAAATGGTGACTGTTTTAATAGAGCTAAACTTTTTAAGAGAGGCTTTTTTTTTCTTGTGTCATGGTATCACCAATGCTCAAAACACATTAGATATTATTTTGGGTGAGGGATTGGCCTCATAGTCTATGGTATATTCTTTGAAACATCGTCATTGGCAGCAAATCTTCATCTTTCAAAGTTACATTTTATTTTTGCATATTGATAAATTCTTCCTGGATGAATAAAAAGATAGATTAAGCTAGGGAATACTAGTTTAGAGATGCATGTTTGGTCAGCTCTAAGAATATTGACTTTTTTTTTTTTTGTAGCATGAAAATTGGTTTGAGACATAATTCTGAAAAAAAGTAATATGGTAGGTTGAATTATAAGTTCATAAAGATTTATTTCCTTGTCACCCTTTCCTTCCTTCCCTGTAGGCATTGGTTTTAAGCTTTGTCATATGACATGTCCTGGCTAGTGCCATATAAGCAGACATAACTTTTTCCATATCTAAGCAGAATCTTTAACTGGGCTTTCATGGTTTGGCTATGCCTGTTTTGTTCCTGCCCTTTGTCCAGAGAGAACTGCATTTTCACATAGTGGCTGCCCCTTCAGTCTGTGCTCCAAAATTAGGAGAAACATGGAATCTCATCGAGTCCAGTTATTCCCAGGAGAAAGAACAAGAACTACAATCAACCCATTGTTCTTACGTTATATGGGAAAGGAAGTATTATTATTTTGTAGACCTCCAAGATATAGGAGTTGTCAATTACTACAAAGATGAACCAGTGAAATAAATGGTTTAAGAAGTGATATTATGCAAAAAATAAAAATAAAAACAATAAAATACAGAATGGGAAGTATATAGCAAGAAAACTGTTTTAGGAGGCAGGAAAAATAACAGTATTTATACATTGGTAAACTATTTTATAAAATGATTGCCTGAAATAAGTTGGAAGGACATAATTCATCTAATAATCTTATGACTTTAGGCAAAGAGATATTGAGAAAAATTTTCATAGCATGATTTGGTTGTTACTAGCTATATTTGGTTAGATATTATAAGACTATATTGGCCTGTTTCTGAGACTGAAGACAGAGAAGAGGGATGACTCCAGCATTTTAGACCTAGTGGGTTAAAGCATGCAATGTTTTCCATCTCCCATCAGTAAAATGTCCTCAAGTTAAGACAATCTCAGGACATAAAGACACTCAATGTTGTTATATGACACACTTGAAGACCTTTCTTTGGATTAAGGTGGAACCAGAAAATCCTTTCAGTTGGACAAAAGGTCTTAAAGACCCTGTATGGGTTGCTAGTCTCAAGGAATAATGTTAATCTCGAAGCAACCAAAATTAGCAATAGAACAGCACTGTCCAAAAGAATTTTAAATTTAGTTTTTAAAAGTGAAAAGCAGATGAAATTGTCTTCAATAACTTTACTAATTTTAAGAAGTGCATCCTTATTGAATACAATATGTAGAAAATAATACAATATCCATGTGCAATCCATGTAAAAATATTAATGAGACCTTTTCCATTCTTTTGTACTTAGTGTTGAAAAGCAGGTGTGTGCTTTACAGTTATAGCACATTTCAGTTTAAATAAGTCACATTTCAAATGCTCAATAGCTATATATGACTGATGATTCCTGTACTGGGAAGCAGAGTTTTAGAGAGTGAAGGATGGCAGAAAAATGTTTGTTAACATGGTTGCTGGTAAAGGAGATGAATAGAACAAAATACGGAAAAAAATTTTTTTTGAGAGGAATTTTATTGCTAGAATGAATTAAAGCAGACCATGACTCCTTGAGATATAAATTGACGCTTTAGATTTTGTATGGTATTCTGAGAACAATCTGAGAACTGTAATAACTATTCTGTTAAAATGTTGGAGTTGTTTGTTGCCATAGCAAAGCTAACAAATGCAAGGAATATTAAAAATATATATTTTTTAAAAACAAGACCTTTAATAAGATGGGCTTTTACTACTGCCAAACTGTGCATAAGCTATCCTTCTTAACCATGGTCTCTTTAACATTTATTGAAAAAGTGGAAGCTTATGTCATCCTATACCAGTAAAGACTTATAGAATGGGACATTGGAAAGAGCAGAAGGATTGTTATCAGAAAAACCTAGATTTGAATCTTAATCTTCCCACTCTCTAAATGTGTAATACTTAGACTAGATACTGTTACAGAAAACATAACACAAGTAGAATCTTGATAATCATTTGCATATTGGAGCTTCCTCTCTTGGATTGTGGCCACTATATCAAGAAGTTGAAGATAGCTTCATGGTAAAATGTGGCCTGGCCAATAGCCATCCCCACCAATCAAACATGGGAGTTAGCTACCTTAGCCCATTCAGCCTAGACAAGCCATCTGATGACTGCAGCCACATGCGTGACCCCAGTCAAGACTAACAGAAGACCTGCCCCTCTGAGCCCACCCCAAATTGCTAATCCAGAGAACTATGAGAAAATAAGTTATTTAACCTTCTTGATGAGTTTTCCCATCTATAAAACAAGGCTAATAATATCTGCCTCACTGTTGTTATGAGGAGGTGCCTGGCATGTAGCTACTAATTCTTGAAATTTCATATTTTATTCACCCTTCCTTCTTTCCTTTTTCTTTTTTTCTTACCCTGTTGCTTCTTCCTCACTCTCTCCTCCTCCCAGTAACATTGTAAAAGCAGTATTGTTGGAATCAATGTGTAGCCTACCAAGATGGCTGCTTCAAAGGGGCCAGCTTCATCTGGATAAATCAGTACTAAAAAGTTGGTATAAAATTGGGGCGCCTGGGTGGCGCAGTTGGTTAAGCGTCCGACTTCAGCCAGGTCACGATCTCGCGGTCCGGGAGTTCGAGCCCCGCGTCGGGCTCTGGGCTGATGGCTCAGAGCCTGGAGCCTGTTTCCGATTCTGTGTCTCCCTCTCTCTCTGCCCCTCCCCCGTTCATGCTCTGTCTCTCTCTGTCCCAAAAATAAATAAAAACGTTGAAAAAAAATTTTTTTTAAAAAAGTAGCTGCATCACATTACAGACACATATCATAAAAAATCTCATTAAATGCAGGGTAAAAGTATATATCCCTAGAGAAGTATACATTTTCCTATAAATATTGCACCAAAAGCTTCTACTAAGTGATAAGTTTCTCTACTAGTCATGTTTCTCATCAGTAGAATGAGATTTGTATACTTATGTTTCTAGTCTTGTTTTTATGCCAGAAAAAAAAAAAAAAACTGTCTTTGGCAAGACCAATAGACTAACAGGCATTCTTTATTCATCTAACTTAATCAAAACTTATAATTAGTGAATAAGAATCATTTGCCTCAAAGAAAAAAAAAAACTGGGTCTAGGCTTGAGTGACTCATGCAGGAACTTTATGATTTCGCTCTGTGCTTTATGAAGTAATTTCATAATCATATGTAATTATTTTAAATATTTTATAAACTACAGTGACTTTTTAATAAGGGTTTCTAATTATCCATACAGTTTCTAGAAAGATTTGCCAAATATGTAGTATATGTGTGATGAGTCATTTGTCATCCAAAAGCTTGTGAAGAAACCCTCATTCCTAAAAATAGGGCCCCCGTAGATTTGATACCAGCTGTAATTTTTCACTTCAGACATTTTCCTTTTATATCTGACTCCACTTTTGGTAAATCATGATACATAACTATATAAAACATCACATAATCTAAAAAAAGGGAATAAAGGTGCCAACTGTACCATTTCACACACAGTACACTAAGCACCAAAAAATTAAACCAGCAAGTGAATTTCAGGATAGGAAGGATTAAATTTTTAGTTTTCTTTACTCTTTTCTTCATTGTCTCCCACCTTACTGCACCCCCATTTCTTGCAAATTTATGAGATTTGGTATACACAATTAATAGGGGGAAATCAGTTATTAACAGAGTAAAAATAACTTTTAAACATTTCTTGGGATAAAGCTTTCACATCAGTAAAAGAACTCATTAATTTTTGTGTATCCAAAGGATAGGGTCTTAACAGAGTATCTTAACTTTGACATTTCCTATTTAGGAGACATGATCTATTGAGTTAAAAGGGACAGAAAGATCTCAGGCTGTTCAAGTGTGGGAATCTGAATTGATACAATTATAACATAAAATCCAGATAAAAAGCTGTGTGTGTTACAAATTGTCATGTCTTTTACACAAACCTAAAGAATAATATTGCAAGGTAATGAGATTCAAAGATTTGATCTATCTTAGGCTTTGATAGGTTTCCTTATTATGCTTTCACCAAAAATGTTATAGTCCAATCTAATTAAGTCAGTATTTTTAAATACTTTATTTTTAAAAACTCCGTTCTTGTCCTCCTTGACACAATTCTTTCAAGTTAACTGTGATATTTTTGCAAGACTTGCTGGATAACAGAGCACATGCTTGAGGTTTATACTTTATCCTGAAATGCCTGTTCCTGCCCAGGAAATGTTTTTTATGTCTGCCAATACGATAGTATCATAGATATGGTTTGAAGGCTTTCAAAATGATCCAAATTATCTCTGGTGAAAACTTCTGATCTGATAGATGGGAAACTAGTTTCTAAGAGGTTAGTATGTTTTCCCAAGGTCATGGAGCTTTGAGAACCCAAAATTAAAGACACAAACTAACATAACAGTATGTCTCTTGTTATAGTGATTCATTCAGAGTAGGCACATGACCAAAGTTTGGCCAGTTGGGATAACTTTGCTAGCCACAGTGATTACTTCAGGAATGCTTCACTGAAACACTATGGTATAATAAGAATAAATTCCAGAACCCATATAAAATCCACAAAAGATCCTTTTATTTCTTGTGCTGGATGCATTCTATACTTCTAGTGCAGCCATCTTGACACTTCAAGAGAACAAGCCACATGGATGAGGCTGAACAGAAAGGTTGTTTTTGTTCTCCAGTACTTACAGGTCTTCCTGAGATATCCCTAAGGATTTCAGCCATGTCAACTGATAGATTTCTTTTATTGATGGATGTATTTTGTTTTTGGTTTAAGTAAATTTGAGTTGGGTTTTCTGTCACATGGAAAGTGTCCTGATATGAATTCAATATAGTCAATTATAAAAAATAATAATAAGCATAATAATGGAAGACTTTTAGGGATTTCTAATATATTGATAATGTCGGAATGTCTATGTAGAAGTCATGATTTGTATTTCAGGATTATTTCCCTAAGAGATATATGAGATTCTTAATAATGGAATTCTTAAGTGTGGGGAAAAGATTCTTAAATGCAGAAATAGCAGGACAAGAAAAATGAATACTTTTAAGAAGCTTGATACTCATTTCCCAATTGCTTTCTAAAAATTAGCAAGCTTTATTTCTATTGGAAATAGCTATGGCTGATCTTTCTTATACAAATATTTTAGACTTGAATACTTTTATTTAATAAAAACATACACACTTGTTTCTATCTTGTGGCAAAGCTGGTGTCTTGTTTTCAGAAATGAAAGTTAATTGTTTAACTAGTGTGTTAGGTTTCTTTAGAATGGGTAATGTGAAAGTCATAGCAAAGACATTCAATTCTAAGCAGTTAAAGGGACAAAGGCTCTGTCTTTGCAACCAAAGTATCCCTACTGCAGGAAGAGGAAAACCCAGTCCTTTTGGGAAGTTGTGAGGTGGGGCAGAGAGCAGTAAAACTCACCAAAAGTAGGACATTTCTTGAAAATTAAATTTTACTTTTAAAAGTTGGTTTACATTTTCTTTCTACATAGGATCAGAGCTACATATATTTGTAATCTGAAAGTAAGGATTCAAATTTTCTTCTACTTTGGCTTCAAGTTATTTATAGTCAAACAGTTCAGTAATTCAAAAGGAATACAACTAGATAACCAGCTATTTTGAAATGTAGAAATAATACAAATCACTCCAGAAATAGAAGAAAGGTGTCTTCTGGAAATTTTAGCCATTTCAAAGAACAAATAAGTTAGAATTCAATATTCTTTTTTATTTTGACATAGTTTTATATGCTGATAAAAAAAGGTGTGCTATATAACTGATAACAAACCTCAGTGGCACAGGGGTAGCCAAATTGTAGGGCTCCCCCATTATTTCTATGTGTATATTTCATTTGGTAATTTTCAGTGGACATCTTGAATAACCATATATGGCAGTCTTGCCTGTTGATAAGAGAATATAAAATTAGTAACAGAGATATGAGAGAAGATGTGATTATTGACAATTTTAATCATATGTTGTAGGTAGCACAAACATCTGTGGGACAGGTTAATGATTATTTTCCTCAATATAGAGGGAAAAAGTCTTAGGTTATGCCTCTATATAACATGCTCAAGGTAGCAAAACAAAGCTCACAAACCCCTAGGTTGTTGTTGATGTTGTTCTTATTTTTTTGTGGTAAATTTTTTTTATTTTCTTAATTTTTGAGAGGCAGAGAGAGAGACAAAGCACGTGTGGGGGAGGGGCAAAGAGAGAGGGAGACACAGAATCCGAAGCAGGCTCCAGGCTCTGAGCTGTCAGCACAGAGCCCGATGCGGGGCCGAACTCACGAACCCGGACTCACTAACCGTGAGATCATGACTTGAGCTGAAGTTGGACGCTCAACTGACTGAGCCACCCAGGTGCCCCAGTTGATGTTGTTTTTAATCCTGTTACCTGCTTGCTACATACTATATACTTCATTTTATACAATTGAATTATTTATGGAAAAAAGAAACACATTCTTAATCTTATAATCATAATTTTAAGAGTCAATTATTCTTGGTGATGCTGTTTCTGTTGAAATATTCTTTTTGTGACACTGTCACAGCAGGTGATTTTCATGAACAGAAGACATTGTCCTTCTATAGGAAACAGAGCTTGTGCATCACCTGATCTAAGCTGGTGTTTTGTGACATTTGAATAAATTAGTAGTACTGTGCTTTTTGGGAAAAAAAAATATATCTTTCCTAACATGTAATTTTAAAAATCTCATTTAAGAAAAGCTCAGAATGGATATATTCTTTTTTTTTTAGATGCACTGACTTAATTGAGTAGGATCATTCTCTGATAATTCTGCACTGAATAATACTCATACTAATATCCTGATCATCCTCAAACAATAACCATTGTCATGGTAACTACTTATCTTGGGAAAACAAACTGTGCAAATGAGCTTCTTCCATAGCTTTAATTATGCAAATAGAAAATTGAAGGAGTACATTTTAAGGAGTCAGTTTCCTATTTAAGTATTGACTAAAGTAAATGACTCAAGCAGTTCTCCATATCTGACTGTTAATATGTTGAAGATGTTAACATGATTACATCTGTCTGGATTTGTGTTGACGTTCAGTACAAGAAATGATTTAAATTTATACTTAATATTTTACTTTAAAGCATAGTAATGGAGTCCAATTCAGTTCTTTAAATCAATTATTCTGACTACTATTTTCTGGATTTGGTACATGTGAATTAGTAAGTGACTACTATGAAGTGAACTACTGATTTTTCACTTCTAATACAATCACTTTGATAGTTGGACAGGAAAATTTAGGGCTACTGTTACAGATTTATTTATTCATTTGGTTTGTCACCACAGAGCACCTGGAATATGTACTGGGTACTGTTAAGGGTACTCAAGTGAAAACTAGATGTATACCCCCTTAGAACTTCGACTCAGTAGGAGATGTAAGATAAAACAAGTAAAATGCAAGGCAATATGAGCTATGTGCACTTCACTGGTATGAACGTTTGTGGTGAATGGAACATGTTCAATAACATGCTATCAATGTGAGGCTGTGAAAATTGGATAAATGGTTCAGAGTGGAAAGAAGTGTGAAATTAAGAAAGAAAAGACATATAAAGGAAGCTAGTGATTGAGAGGCTCATTAAAAGGCATTTTGATTCCCCATGAATGGGGTAATTATGGATAATTACAAATCAGTGCACTGGCTTTATTTTCCTTCTTCGAAGGGAGATTTTCTAGAGTGGTTTAGAAAATCAGAAAACCATAGAAAATAAGTTATGACTAAATAAAATGAGGGACTGACTGTGGCCAGCAATTCAAATAATTTTGGTATAACCCTCTTTGCAATTCTGAGCACCTAAGAGTAATATGGCTGACACACATGAATCAGGATGAAAAGAAAGACACAAAGATGGCATTGTTATGAAAGTGATTTATAGCCTACTTGATCAGATGGTTGATAAGTTCAAGGCTTTTCTAATAAGGATTGCAGACAGCATCACAGATGTAAGAGATAGTAGGAATGAAGGATGTAAGCATATGCTGTATGTATCATTCTACTAAAAACAGAGGATTTGATAAATGCTTAAATTCTAAAAATAATAAGAACATTGAGAAAATAGCTGTTTTGTGGTAATTATGATAACCAGGGATAGAATGAGTAGAAATGTAGATGTGACACAGCTCTTAGTAGAAAAGAGTCATGTTATATTGGAGAAACATATAGCAAAGAAGAAACTATTGAACATTACTGAAGATATTCTCATTTTCCTGAAAATACACTGTGAAAATATTAAGTATAAAGGCATGACTGTGTTCTGATGAAAGGAGTCTTAAAACATGGGTTCACCTGTATTTAGAAGTTTGATAAAATTGAGTTATTGATGTAATTATATATAGTCTAAAGCAAAGAGAAGTAAGATCTTGTAAAAAAAAAAGTATAACCTGTAGTTGGAAGGAGTCAATTATAATTTAAAAATATGGGAGCAGTTTGAATGAAAAGTATCTAGATGGGAAAAAAAACAGAAGAATTTGACATTTTCTTAATATGATACAGACATTTTGAACTCATGTTTTAGCTAAAAAGAGGAAGAAACATAGGATGGGTGTATTGCCTCTGGGAAGATAGAATAGTACTGAAAAATGGGAAGAAGAAAGCAGAACACAATAGTTCTTACTCTATCATTGACAATAATATTCAAACCAAAAGAGCAAAGAATATTTCATTAAGGAGTGAATGACGTTTACGATAACATCAAGTACACTGATGAACTATTCTAGGACCAGGGCTGTAAGAACTAGTTGAAGACATAGAGGATACTTGCCAGCAATCCCTGAAAAAATTATGGAGAAGAGAAGTGGTACACAAAGTTGGGATTAGGAAAATGTGCATATGTTGACAGACAAGGAATACATTTTTGAAATTTCTGTAAAGTTGATGCCATTTCCTGTTGATATTCTCCTTGAACTTATTAATGTGTGATTGGTATACTTTAGGAAAGATGGCAGTGATCACTATGCATTTACATTGGGAAAGACTATAGTTGTAAGAAAGTGAGGAGAGCTGTGGTTCCTCACCCTGGTTTATGCCTGCTGGACATCTTCCCGCCTCAAACCCAACACATTCAAAATTGAACACTTGATCCTGTCCCCTGTTGCTCTCTCTTTATCTTCTTGATGGCACTGACTGTCTACCTAATCCAGAAGGTTCCAAACAGGGTGGCATTAGTCCTTTCTTCTCCATTTTCATCTTTCTTCCATCCTAGCGTTAAGATTTCCCAATTTCATATTGTAAACATTTCTCATGTCATTTTATTCCTTCTTTCTTACCCCTACCACTCTCATAACCACTCCCTTTGAATACTGCTGAAGTTTCTAAACAGTCTTAGTTCTATTTTTTTTTAATCTCTCAAAGCCATTATCTTGCTGAGTGCCAAAGGAATCAGCCTAATCCACAAATCTGTCCTCATCCTCCTCTTGAATATCATCATTCAAAAGGTCTTCATTGCTGCAAGGAGGAACTCAGCTCCTTAATTTGACACCAGTATTCACCATCACACAACCATTGCTTAAGTCTCTGGATTCAACTTTCACTACTCCCTGACTCCTATGTATTTTTTTAAGTTTTTATTTAAATTCCAGTTAACATACAGTGTAATATTAGTTTCAGGTGTAGAATATTGTGATTCAACAATTACATACATTACCCAGTGCTCATCACAAGTGCACTCCTTAATCCCCATCACCTATTTAACCCATCCCAACCACCTATCTCCCCTCTAGTAACCATTAGTTTGTTCTCTATAGTTAAGAGACTGGTTCTTGTTTTGTCTCTCTCTATCTCTCTCTCTCTTTTTTTTCCTTTGCTCATTTGTTTCTTAAATTCCACATATGAGTGAAATCATATGGTATTTGTCTTTCTCTGACTGACTTATTTAGCTTAACATAATACTGTCTAGCTCCATCTGTGTTATTGTGTGTGTGTGGTGTGTGTGTATGTATACACCAATTTCCTTATGCGTTCATGAGTTAATAGACATTTGGGCTGTTTATTTTTAGCCGTTCTGATTGGTGTGGGGTAATATCTCATTGTAGTTTTGATTTGCATCTCCCTGATGATAAATGATGTTGAACATCTTTTCATGTGTATATCGCCCATCTGTATGTCCTCTTTGGAAAAATTTATATTCATGTCTTCTGCCCATTTTTAATTGGGTTATTTATTTTTGGGGTGTTTTGTTTTATAAGTTCTTTATATATTTTGGATACTAACCCTTTATCAGATATGTCGTTTGCAAATATCTTCTCCCATTCCATATGTTGCCTTTTAGTTTTGTTTATTGTTTCCTTCACTGTGCAAAAACTTTTTTATTTTGATGTAGTCCCAATAGTTTATTTTTGATTTTTGTTTCCCTTGCCTTAGCAGACATATCTAGAAAGAAGCTGCTATGGCCAATGTCAAAGTGGTTACTGCCTGTGCTCTCTTTTATGGTTTCAGGGCTAATAGTTAGATATCTCATCCATTTTGAATTTGTTTTTGTGTATGGTGTAAAAAGTGGTCAAGTTTCATTTTTTTGCATGCTGCTGTAAAGTTTTCCCAGCACCATTAAAGAGACTATATTTTTTTCTATTGGATATTGTTTCCTGTTTTGTCAAAGATTAATTAACCATGTAATGGTTTCATTTTGGGGTTTCCTATTCTGTTCTGTTGATCTATATTGAGCTGTGTGTCTATTTTTGTGTCACTACCATACTATTTTGATCATTACAGCTTTGTAATATAACTTGAAGTCTGGAATTGTGATGCCTCCAGCTTTGTTTTTCTTTTCAAGTTAGCTTTGGCTATTTAGGGTCTTTTGTGGTTGCATACAAATTTTAGGATTGTTTGTTCTAGCTCTGAAAAATACTGTTTGTATTTTGAAAGGGATGCATTAAAGGTGTAGATTGCTTTGGGTACTGCAGACAATTTAACAATATTTGTTCTCTCAATCCATGAGCAAGGAATGTCTTTCCATTTGTTTGTGTCATCTTCAATTTCTTTCATCAGTGTTTTATAGTTTTCAGAGTACAGCTCTTTCCCTTCTTTAGTTAGGTGTATTCCTAGGTATGGTATTATTTTCAGTGCTATTGTAAATGGGATTATTTTCTTTATTTCTCTTTCTGCTGCTTCATTAATGGTGTATAGAAATGCAACAGATTTCTATACGTTGGTTTTGTTACTGAACTTTTTTTAAAATCAGTTCTAATAGTTTCTTTGTGAAGTCTTTGGATTTTCTACATATAGTATCATGTTATCTGTAAATACTGAAACTTTTATTTCTTCCTTGCTGATTTGGAGGCCTTTTATTTCTTTTTGTTGTTTGATTGCTGTGGCTAGAACTTTCAGTACTATGTTGAATAAAAGTGGTGAAAGTGGACATCCTTGTCTTGTTCCTTACCACAAGGAAAAGTTCTCTATTTCTCCCCATTTAGGATGATATTATCTGTGGGGTTTTCATATATGCATTTATTATGTTGAACTATGTTCTCTCTAAACCTAATTTATTGAGGGTTTTTTTTATAATGAATAGATGTTATACTTTATGAAATACTTTTTCTGCATCTATTGAAATGATCATATGGTTATCCTTCCCTTATTGATAGAATGAATAATGTTGATTGATTTGTGAATATTAAACCACCTTTGCATCACAGGAATAAATCCCACTTTATCATGGTGAATGATGTTTTTAATGTATTGAATGTTGAATTTGGTTTGCTAGTATTTTATTGAGGATTTTTATATCTATGATCTTCAAGGATAGTGGCTTGTAGGTTTTTGTTTTATTTGTTTTTTGTCTTTTGTTTTGTTTTTATAGTGTCATTAGCTCATTTGGTGTCAGGATAATTCTAGCTTCATAGAATGAATTTGGACATTTTCCTTCCTTTTCTATATTTTGGAATAGTCTGAGATAAATAAGTATTAACTCTTTCTAATTTTTTATAGAATTAATCTGTGAAAACTTCTAGCCCTGGACTTTTGTTTGTTGAGAGTTTTTTCCTGGTTATTGGTCTGTTAAAGTTTTCTATTTCTTCCTGATTCCTTTTTGTAATGTCTGTATTTCTAGGAATCTATCCATTTCTTTTAAGTAGTAAATTTGTTGGCATATTGTTTTACATGATATTCTCTTATAATTGTTTGCATTTCTGTGGTGTTGGTTATTATTTCTCCTCTCTCATTTGTTATTTTATTTATTTGGGTCCTTTCTCTTTTCTTTTTGATAAGTCTAGCTAGAGGTTTATCAATTTTATTGTTTCTTTCAAAGAACCAGATCCTTGGTTTTTTAGTTTCTATGTAATTTTTTTCTGCTCTATCTAATCTTCATAATTCCTTTCCTTCTGCTGGCTTTAGGCTTTGTTTGTCATTCTTTTCTATCTTCTTTAGATGTAAGGTTAGGTTGTTTATTTGAAATTTTTCTTGCTTCTTGAGGTTTCCCTGTATTGCTATATATTTGTGTTCTAGGACTGCCTTTGCTGCTTTGTGTTTTCATTTTCATTTGTTTTCATGTATTTTTTACATTTCTTCTTTGATTTCCTGGTTGATCCCTCCATTGTTTAGTAGCATGTTATTGAACCTCCATGTATTTATAGTCTTTCCATATTTTTTTCTTTTGGTTGACTTCTACTTTCATAGCACTGTGGTCAGAAAATGTGCATGGTATGGCTGTAATCTCTTTGTATTTGCTGAGGCCTGTTTTGTGGCCTAACGTGATGTATTCTGGAGAATGTTCCATCTGCACTTGAAAAGAATGTGTATTCTACTGTTTGAGATATATTCACTAAATGCTGTGAATGTATCTGTTAAGTCCATCTGGTCCAATGTGCCATTCACTTATTCTTTTTTTGTTAAGACTTTTTTGTTTATTTATTTTTTTAATGTTTATTTTTGAGAGAGAGAGAAACAGTGTGAGCGAGGGAGGGTCAGAGAGAGAGGGAGACACAGAATCTGAAGCAGTCTCCAGGCTCTGAGCTGTCAGCACAGAGCTTGATGTGGGGCTTGCACTCACAAACTGTGAGATCATGACCTGAGCTGAAGTAGGACGCTAACTGACTGAGTCACCCAGGCGCCCCTGTTTATTTATTTTTTGACAGAAAGAGAGAAGGAGTGCAAGTGGGATATGGGCAGAGAGAGAGGGAGACAAAGAATCTGAAGCAGGCTCCAGGCTCTGAACTGTCAGCATAGAGCCCAATGTGGGGCTTGAACCCACAAGCAGTGAGATCATGACCTGAGCCACTCAGCTGCCCCAGCCAGTGTGCCATTCAAAACCAGTGTTTCCTTGTTTATTTTCTGTTTAGATAATCTGTCCATTGAAGTAAGTGGGGTGTTAAAGCCCCCTACTATTATTGTGTTATTATTAATGAATTTCTTTATGTTTGTAATTGTTTTCTATATTTGGGTGCTCTCATGTTGAGTCTCTGACTTATATTTGTATTCTAGAAATGTCCAACTGCTTATATTTCTTTGCACATAGCCTAGAAAAGTTTGTGTCATGCACTTAAAGCATATTGGATTAGACTAGTATCTGGGCTTTAGAGTTGAAGAACTGATTTCAAATCCTAGCTCTACTGGTTATCTAACAATATTCACCTATTTCTTGAAATCTCAGCTTCCTCATCTGTAAACTAGGAATAGCCATATCTTTTCCACCATGTGTTCTGGAAGTTAAATGAGATCATGCTAGCAAGGTGCAGTGTAGTGCATTGGCCAAATGAAAATGACAGTTCTGTTGTTTGTCTTTTCTGTCTGGAATGTCTTTTTATTAGTTAGGGTTTCCTAGAGAAACAAAACCCCTGGGATAGATATAGATATATAGAAAGAGATTCACTAAGAGAGACAGGTTCTTGTGATTATGGAGGTTGAGAATTACCATACCTGCCATCTACAAGTTGGAGGCCCAGGAATGCCAGTGGTATTATTCTAATCTAAACCCAAAGGCTTGAAAAACAGACAGCCAATGGTATAAATCCTAATCTGAGTCTGAATGCCAGAGAATCTGAGCACTGATGTCTAAGGGCAGAAGATGGATGTCTCAGCTCAAGCAAAGCATAATTTGCTCTTCTTTGCCTTTTTGTTCTATTCACACACTCAACAAATTAGATGATGTCCAACAAATTAGATGATTGATCTTCTTTGCTTAGTCTACAGATTAAGTGTTAATATCTTCCAGAAACACCTTCACAGACACACCCAAAAATATTTTTTTTTCTCAGCTTTCTGGGCATTCCTAAGCACAGTCAAGTGGACACAGAAAAATAACTATAACAGCATTTTTCTCCTATCTCTAGTCTGGATTATATTTCTTCTGTGCTATGACAGTACCTGACTCATTCCTTTATTATCACATTTTAACATTTGCTATAGACTTAATGTTTCTGTCTCCTCAGTGTTTATATATTGAAGCCCTAATCCCCAGTGTAATGGTGTTTAGAGATGAGGCCTTTGGGAGGAAATTAGGTCTAGATAAGGTCATGAAAATAGAACCCCCATGATGAGATTTGTGCTCTTATAAGAAGAGGAAGAAACCAGAACCTTCTGTTTCCACCATGTGAAGATGCGGCATGAAGACAGCCATCTGAAAACCAGGAGGAAGGCCTTTGCTGATACTGAATTTGCCTCCACCTTAATCTTGGACTTCCCAACCTCAAGAAGGGAGAAATAAAGGTTTGTTCTCTAAGCCACCCAGTCTATTTTGTTATAGCAGCTCAAACTAAGACAACGCTGTGTTACTTTTTTTTTTCTTTATACATTTAAATCCCCACTTAACTGCAAAAATTGCACCTGTTCATATGTTTAGACTTCATATATGGTTCCTGGCCCAGAACTAAGTATTCTGTGAATATTTTTGAATTAATAAATAAATTAATGAACACTGGAAATGCTGTCCTGCAGAAGAGGAAGTTGATTCATTCTCTGTTGCCACAGATGACGTAATGTTGAAAAGTAAGGAGACAGCTACAGTTTTCTAAAAAGAGCAATTACTGGGTATCAAGAGCTATGCAGAAGATATTATCCCTTTTTACAAATGAGTAATTTCAAGTTTAAGAAAGGCTAAACTAAGCTGTTCGTTGTGTCATAGGTAGGAAGTGGAAAGTTTGAAACATAATGCTTATATTCAGATATTAAAAGTCTATGAATGGGTCTTCTTTTCTATGGTACTTCTAGCACACAAGCAAGAATTTTTATAGTAATAAGATTTCTAGGAAATCATTTGTCTTCTTTAGGAAACCTCCAAGGAAAAAAATGAAAGACCAACAGGAATCAAATGTTTCTATTTCAATTGTCTTCCAACAAGGTAGTTAAAACAATGTAGAAATCTGTGAGTTTAGATTTAGCAAATTATTTATCCTAAACTAAGGAGATGTTAGCAAAGTAGGGAGAAAAATCCTACACATTACAGATTTTAAGTTGAAACTTTGGCACTTTGTGCTTCCAGAGGTAGAAGATATGCAGGTAGAATTTACACTTGAACACCAGAAGTATTTTTTCTCCCAAAATATCAACCTTTATCTGATAAATATTGAGGAGAAAATAAGTTTAAGATACAATGAAAGTGAAAAATAAAATAAAAACCTCTAATGTCCACATTATACAGGTATCATTTCATCAAGTTATCAACATTTCCAGAGAAACAACATAGAAAGTTGGATTTTAACAGAAATAAGCCCTGAGTTAAGAAAATGCTCATTATAAAGTCACTTATAGAATAAAGAAATCAGGATCTTTCATTGAGTCTTATATTTTGGGGGGTTTTATGCACGTAAGTGTATTTTTCCAATAAAATATTACTTTCAATATCCAATAGTGAATGTCTAATTACTACAGTATAAATTCTGTCAAAGTCATTTAAGCTGCTCAAAGACCAGGAGATACCCAGTGAACTGCCACTTAAAGTATGATGTATGGAACAGCAGGAATGGTATCCCGTAGAAGCTTGTTAGGAATGAAAACTCTTAGATTACACCCTGGATACATTGAATCCTGTTCTTGGGCACATCATTTAGTTATGGCCTCAGTTTTCCTTCCCTTCTGTCTAGATGTTTCTATATTATATACGTTCTCCCCACAACTGGCAGATTTCTGTACCTGATTTTTTTTTTTAATTTTTTTTTCAACGTTTATTTATTTTTTGGGACAGAGAGAGACAGAGCATGAACGGGGGAGGGGCAGAGAGAGAGGGAGACACAGAATCGGAAACAGGCTCCAGGCTCTGAGCCATCAGCCCAGAGCCTGACGCGGGGCTCGAACTCACGGACCACGAGATCGTGACCTGGCTGAAGTCGGACGCTTAACCGACTGCGCCACCCAGGCGCCCCAATGTACCTGATTTTTAAATGAACTCTTTGGGAAGAATATGCAATTGATTTTAGTTATAATTAAATGTGGTGGGCTCCAGGGATACTGCATGAAAGGCACATAGATCTCTTTGCATTCTGTAGTTCACAGATTCACTTTTTCAAATGCCTATTTTGAGATCAGATCTGGAGATGTGTATACAACATGCCAACACAAATTGAAAGGTAAAAAAAAAATCTAGCATAAATTTTCTTTGGTGTGGTACATGATACTAGGCAGTATTACAGACTCCTTTTGTCTTCAACCTTCTGGAGTTAGCATGAGACTCGGTGTTATGAGGAATCAGGTCACTGCTCTGGCAAGAAATATGATCTGCAGTATGACTCAGAACTCAACAGAAAATGATCCCTCTCACTTTAATCTCTGCAGCTTTGAGCTGGCTATACCATCTGTATCAGTCAAATGTTACTGTGTAACAAACACAGCAAATATAATTTATTAGCTCCTGACTCAGTGAGTAAATGATTTGGACAGGGATCAGTTGAGCCTTGCCTGGGTTCACTCAACCCACTGCAATTAGCTTGTGAATCATAGGAGAGTCGATTGATCCTGGATGGCCTATCTGTGTCTGGCTATTGGCTAGGGCGAATATGCTGCATGTAATTTAGCAGGCTAACTCAAGCTTTTTCACATGGCAAATGGGTTCCAGAAACAGTAAGTCCCAGGGCACAAGCACTTTTCAAGCTTCTGTTTGCATCATGCTTGCTAATGTTTTACTAGCTATACCAAGTTACAATGCAAATCCAGATTAAAGGAGTAAAAATAAAGATTTTCTCACTTGATAATAGACATTGTAAAATGCTGTGGCATTTTTTTTACTCAATTTACCACCTTATCTCTCTATTCCAAAATAATGAATAGGTGTTACAAAGTTGTACCTCTTTCTGTGTAAGCACATTTCTGTTCTCAGAAGACAACCACATGTCAGTGAAACTATTATTGGGCACAAATGCCATAAGAGCTCTAAGACCATAGAATATTGTGGGGAACAGGTGGCATGATTTCGAGCTAGATCAGGAAAGGGCACTTTGTTATTTACTCTGAAAGTCCACTTCCCTGCTTTTACTCTGGCAAATTTGCATTTGTGAGTGGATTTCTATTTTGACTTGTTTATTTCACTTCTGTTGCTTCAATAAAATCTGCACCTGTTTGTTCTGGCATGGAGAGCAGCTGTCTGATCTGTAGCAATATTTTCCACCTGAGTAGCTGAGCTGTCTCTCAGCGGCAGACACCTTTGTCAGCGTTGGTGGGAAATGAGCATCTTGGCTAATTTGGGTGCTTCCCTTTGGACTTAGTCAAACAGGACAGAACAGGAAGTATTTGACTTCCAAATTCATACTGTGAGAAGTATCCTAAGACACACAGTGGGTGAGAACAAAGTCAAAGAGGAAGTGGGTGGTGCATGATATGAAGAGGAATTAATAATTGATGTGAATTATGAGGTAGATAGAAGAAAATATACCAAGGGACTTTGATTGTGTCACAGTAACCATGTAAATAAAACTTTTGTATTTGATATAATGAAATATACTTGATAATATGTGAATATTTTTTTCTGATTGTTGCTATATACCTGATATATTGATATATCAAATTACCTGATCAACATAACAATGGGGATTATAATTTGGGTTGTTTTTGAGATTTTTCCATGTTATTGCATGTATCAGTAGTTTATTCCTTTTTATTGATGAGTAAATGCTCATATTGTATGAATATCCCACAATTTTTTTTCCATTATCAACTGAGATTTATGTTCTTTGTAGTTTTTGGCTAATCTGAATAAAATTGCTATGCATAATTATTTATGAATTTTTTATATGTAAATTTTAAGTTCTGTCAAGTAAGTAAGTATCTAGGAGTAGAATTTAGGTTATATAAGAAATATATAACCAACTTTTCAAGAAACTGCCATACTACTTTCCAAAGTGATTGTACAATTTTTCACCTTTAGCAGCTATGTATGAAAGCCTTGCTTGCTCTGTGTCATTAATTATACTTGACATTGCTACTCTTTTTGATTCTGGTTATTCTACTAAGTATGAATTAGCATCTTATAGTAGTTTTTTTTTTCTATGAGTGTTTTGGTGTATTTACTTTTGATAGTTTTATATCTGTTACATATATGTTTTTAAAATTTTAATTTTGGTATAGTTAACATATATTAGTTTTATGTTTATAATATAGTGATTCAACAGTTCTCTACAGTACTCAGTGCTCATCATGGTAAGTGTACTCTGAACCCTCCTTTTCTATCTCACCAATCCCCTCCCCCCACCTTCCCTCTGGTAGCCATCTGTTTGTTCTCTATGGTTAAGAGTATGTTTTTTGGTGTGTCTCTTTTTTTTCTTTGTTTATTTTGTTTCTTAAATTCCACAGGTGAGTTAAATCATATGGTATTTGTCTTTCAAAGAGGAAATCAAAAAAATACATGGAGACAAATGAGCATGAAAACACAGTGGTCCAAAATTTTTGGGATGGAGCAAAAGCTATTCTGATGCAGAAGTTTATAGCAATACAAGCCTACCTCAGGAAGCAAGAAAAATCTCAAACAAACTGTCTTTCTACTTAAATGAGCTAGAAAAAGAACAAACAAAACCCCAAACCAGTAGAAGGAAGAAAATAATAAAGATTAGATCAGAAATGAATAAAATAGAAAAATAGAAAATAGAAACTAAAAAAAAAATCAATAAAATCAGGAGCTAGTTCTTTGAAAAGATAACAAAATTGATAACCTTTAGCCCAACTCATCAAAAGAAAAAAAGGAATGAGAGATAAGACTCAAACAATATTCTATCCAACATTTGAAGAAAAGTTAGTACCTACTCTCTCAAACTAGTCTAAAAAATAGAATAGGAAGGAAAGCTTCCAAATTCATTCTATGAGGCCAGAATTACCCTGATACCAAAACCAGGTAAAGACTACCCTAAAAAAAGAGAACTCCAGGCCAGTATCTCTAATGAACATAGGTGTAAAAATCTTCAATAAAATATTAGCAACCTGAATCCAACAATACATCAAAAAAATCATTCACCATGATCAAGTGGGATTTATTCCAGGGATATAAGAGTAGTTCAATATTTGTAATTCAATCAATGTGATAGATCATATCAATAAAAGAAAGGATAAAAACCATATCATTTCCATAGATGTAGAAAAAGCATTTGACAAAGTGCAGCATCCATTTATGATCTCTCATAGTAGTTTTAATATGCATTTTAATGATCATTAACTATTTTGAGCTTATTTTCATGTAATTAATGGTCATTTTATATCTTCCTTCAAATATTTTGTGAATTTTTTTTAAAATTTTTTTTTTCAACGTTTATTTATTTTTGGGACAGAGAGAGACAGAGCATGAACGGGCAAGGGGCAGAGAGAGAGGGAGACACAGAATCGGAAACAGGCTCCAGGCTCTGAGCCATCAGCCCAGAGCCTGACGCGGGGCTCGAACTCACAGACCTGCGAGATCGTGACCTGGCTGAAGTCGGACACTTAACCGACTGCGCCACCCAGGCGCCCCATTGTGAATTTTTTATTGAGTTGTCTGTCTTCATTTTATTAAGTCGTAAGGTTATAGATTTGCATAAATCGCTTTACCACTTGTAAGAGTGTGTGTGTGTGTATGTATGTGTGTGTGTATATATATATGTGTGTGTGTGTGTGTGTGTGTGTGTGTGTGTGTGTGTGTATGTATACAGTCAACCTTAAAATAGCCATTTAGTTTACTAACAAAATAAGTTTGTCGGCAATAGCAGAGGAATTGACATTTAAGACATGCAAACTATGGCAAACTATAAGCAAGTCTGAAGAACAAAGGAGTGTTCTTAGAGGAAAGGAAGAAGTTAGGAGAATTCGGTGTTGTGGTAGTTTCTCATTGGCTGAGTTGCAGCATTCTTATTGATTGGGTTGTTTCTGAGCAAGGAGAAAATCTTCCTTTTGCTGGGATAATAAAGTAAGCTTGACAAGTGGTATATGAGTGAGAGATCTCCCTTCAGGACTTTCTGAATCCATTTTGAATGAAGTTTTCCTTTACTCATTTTTGCCATATCTATATCTATATCTATATCTATATCTATATCTATAGATATAGATATAGATATAGATATAGATATAGATATAGATATATAGATATATATATACACACATACATACACACACACACATCCATATATGTGACAAATCTTTTCTAATGGTCTTGACTTGCCTTTTCTTCTTTCCTCAATGATGTCATTGACAGTGTAGAAATTTTAAACTTCAATGGAATTCATAGTGTTACTTTTTTAATACTTACTGCTTTTTGTCTCTCAAGAAACCTTTGCATAATACAAGGCTGAAAAATTTTTTCCTGTGCTCTCTTCTACAAGGTTTGCAATTTTAGCTTTTGTGTTTAATTCTATATTGCATTTCAGGTTACTTTTTATGTAGAGTGTGAGGATGGAGTCAAAGTTCTGTCTTTAAACAAATATCCAGTCTTGGCAGAACGCTTTATTGAAAAGACTGTATTTTCACCATTGAAATTTATCAGCACCTTTGCCAAAAATCAATTGGCCATATATGTGCTGATTGTTTCCTCAAGTCTCTATTTTCTTCCACCGCTCTAGCTTCATACCTGTTCTGGCTTCAACAGCTGACACGTTTTGATAATTACAGACTTGAAATCAGCTTAAAAGCTTCCGTTTTTTCCTTCTTTTTCATAATTGTGTTGGCTATTGTGCAGTCCGTGAGATACCTTGCTAAATTTGCTTATGCAATCAAGAAGTTTGTTTTTTTATGTTCCTCAGAATATTCTACAGAGTCAATCATGTCATCTGTAAGTACATTAACATATGTCTTCCTGTCCTAACTTCATGTTTCTTTATTACTTTTTCTTTCTTTCTTACATTTCCAGTACCGTAGTTAATAAAAGTGGTGAGAATGAGCAGTATCTTTGCCTTGTTCCTATTTCTAAGGGGGGAAACATTGTCTTCAACCATTAAGGATGATATTAGCTATCGTTTTTTTTTTCTTTAAATGCTGTTTAACTAGTTGAAGAGGCTTCTTTCTTTTGCTAGTTTTCTTAAAAATGTTCTCATGAATTGGTGTTGAGTTTGAGATGACTATTTGACTATTCTCTTTGTTCTGTTATGGTAGTGAGTTACATGGATTGAGTTTTAAATGTTGAACCATCCTTGCATTAGTGCCATCAATTGCATTAGGAAATGATGTGTAATCCTTTTACATATATTGCTGGATTCAATATTATAATATTCTGGATTTAATTTGCTAACATTTTGTTGAGAAAACAGTTTGCAATATTATTTGGAGACTTTTTAGTTTTAGTCTGATGATTTTCTCCTAATGTAATATCTTTGTCAGGTTTTATATTTAAGTTATGTTGGCTTTATAAGATGAGTTGAGAATGTTTCTTCTGCCTCTGGTTTATAAGGAGCTATATTTGCATTTCCCTGATGATAAGTGATGTTGAGTATCTTTTCATGTGTCTGTTGGCCATCTGTGTTGTCTTCTTTGGAAAAATGCCTATTCAGTTTCACTGACCATTTTTTAATTGGATTTTTTATTTATTTATTGTTTTGGTGTTAAGCGTTAGAAGTTATTTATATATTTTTGGATATTAACCCAATATCAGATATATCATTTGCAAATATCTTCTTCCATTCAGTAAATTGCCTTTTTGCTTTATTGATTCCTTCATGGTGCAAACACTCTTTACTTTGGTGTAGTTCCAATAGTTTAATTTCGCTTTTGTTTCTCTTGACTAAAAAACCTATCTAGAAAAATGTTTTTATGGCAAAGAAATTACTGCCTATGTTTTCTTCTAGGAGTCTTATGGTTTTAGGTCTCACATTTAAGTCTTTAATCCATTTTGAACTTATTTTTGTGTCTGATATAAGAAAATTGTCCAGTTTTATTCTTTTTTCACTTAGCTGTCCAGTTTTCCAGCATTATTTATTGAAAAGACTATCTTTTCCCCATTGTATATTTTTGCCTTCTTTATTATAGATTGACCATTTAAGCATGGGTTTGTTTTGGAGGATCTCTATTCTATTCTATTGCCTTATGTGTTTGTTTTTGTGCCAGTACCATATTGTTTTGATTACTACAACATGGTAATATATCTTGAAATGTATGACTGTGGTATTTCCAGCTTTGTTCTTCCTCAAGATTGCTTTGGATATTCAGGGTCTTTTGTGGTTCCATAGAAATTTTAGAATTAATATAGTTCTGTGAAAAACGCTATAGGTATTTTGACAGGGATTGCATTAAATCTTTACTTCATAATATACTTCTGGTATTGAAAAAGCTCCCATAACAGCTTTTTATTTCAATCTATTTATATCTTTAGATATTAAGTGCATCTCTCATAAATAACATATAGTTTACTCTTGCTATTTCACTCTTGACATTTTCTTCATTTTAATCATTCTTTAGTCTGTTTACATTTAATGTCATTATCTATGTGATTGGGTTTGAGTGTGCCTCATTGTTATTTGTTTTCCACTTTTCCATTTTTTTATTCCTCTCTTTCTCCCTTCTTGACTTCTTTTAGTTATCAAATCAAAATCAAATAAAAGCAAAAAGTTATTTTACTTCATTTTATTTTGTCTGTTTCTTGTCTTTTCCTTATTTTATTATTTGCTGTAGGTCTCAAAATTTTCATTCTTATCAAAGGCCATTCAGAGTCCATATTATTTACCACCTCATACTTCTTTCTTCATACCTGACACTGCACATTTCCTACTAAATATTGTCCACTTTAAACAGTATATTTCCATTTATTCACCACTCTTTATTTTTGCTATCATTGTTATCTTTTCCTTGTACATATATTACAAAGCCTCTCTCACCAATGTTATTCTTATATCTTTTCTTTTTACTTTATTTATTTATTTATTTATTTATTTATTTATTTATTTATTTATTTATTATTTTGAGAGAAATACAGTGTAAGTAGGCAAGGGTCAGAGAGCGAATCCCAAGCAGGCTCCACACTGCCAGCAAAGAGTCGGGTGCAGGACTTGAACCCATGAAGAAGCCATGAGGTCATGACCTGAGCCAAAACCAAGAGTCTAATGCTTAACCAACTGAGCCATCCATGCACCCCTTTCTTATATCTTTAAACAATCATCTTTAAAAGAAATTACAAGAACAAAAAGGATTTTATATTTATCTGTTTGTAATGTCCTATGTTCTTCATTCCTTCCTTAGAACCGATTTCCTTTTTCTCATAATTTTTTATGGTTATTTATGAGAAGTCAATAATAACTTGGCCTGTAGTTTTCTTATCTTGTAAAGTCTTTGGTTGTGCTATTAGGGCAATGCTTGCCTCATAGGATAAATTAGAAAGTATTCTTTCTGATTTTTCTTCTCAGTGATATTGTGGAGAATTGGTACAACTTTTCTGATGGTAGAATTTACCAGTGAACTCCTTTTGGCCTAATGCTTTCTATTTTGGAAGGTTATTAATTATTGATTCATTTTATTAATTGATATAGGCCTATTTAAATTGTCTGTTTTTTCTTTTATCAGCTTCAAAGATTGTGTCTTTCAAGGAATAGGTCCATTTCATCTAAGTTAACAAATTCGTGGACATGGAGTTGTTCATGGTATTCCTTTACTATACTTTTAATGTCCATGGGATCTGTCATAATGTCCCCTCTTTCATTTTTGATATTAATAATTTGTGGCCTCCCTCATTTTTTTCTTAGGTGGCCTGTCTAGTGTCTTGTTGATTTTATTAAACTTTCAAAAAACAACTTTTGGTTGTTTGTGGATTTTCTATTGACTTTCTGTTTTTAATTTCATTGTCTTACGTTGTAATTTGTGTTATTTATTCTGCTTACTTTGGGTCTTATTTGCTCTTATTTTTCTAGTTTCCTAAGATGTAAACTTATTATTGATTTTACATCTTTTTTTCTTTTATAATATATACATTTAATGCTACAAATATCCATCAAAACACTACATTTGCTGCATTCCATAAATTCTGATAAGTTGTGTTTTCCATTTCATTTAACTCAAAGTGTTTTTAAATTTCTCTTGAGATTTCTTCTTTGCTCTATGTGTTACTTAGAAGTATGTTGTTAATCTCTCAAGGATTTTGGAATCTTCCAGCTATCTTTCTATTACTGATTTCAAGTTTAAATACATTGTGTCCTTACAGCAGACATTGTATGATTTCTGATATTTTAAATTTGTTATTATGTATACATTTATAAAAGTATGTTTTGTTTTGGTGAATGTGCCATGTGAATTTGAGAATAATGTGTACTCTACTGTTGGATGATGTAATCTGTACATGTCAGTTATATCTCACTGATTGATGGTACTGTCAACTATATTCTTACTGATTTTCTTCCTGTTCGATCTATCAATTTCTGATAGAAGATTGTTGAAATTCCAAGCTATAATAATGGATTTATCTATTTGTCCATGTAGTTTCATTAATTTTTACTTCATGTATTTTGACACTTTTAGGTACATATAAATTAAAAGTTGTTATGTCTTTTTGGATAATTGACCTCTTACTCATTAGGTAATACCGCTCATTATCCTTGATAGCTTTTCATGTCTGAACTCTGCTGTATCTGAGTTTAATACAGCTACTCTTGATTTCTTTGATTAGTTGTTAACATATTTTTCTCAGTTCATTTATTTTTTTAACCTATAAGTGTCTTTATGTTTAAAGTATGTCTTTTTGTGGGGTGCCTGAGTAGCTCAGTCAGTTAAGCATCCAACTGCTGATTTCAGCTCAGGTCATGATCTCATGGTTCATGGAAGAGAGACTGCTTGAGATTTTCTTTTTCTTTCTTTCTTTCTTTCTTTGTTTTTTTTCTTTCTTTTTTTCTTTTCTTTTCTTTTCTTTTCTTTTCTTTTCTTTTCTTTTTCTTTCTTCCCTCTCTGCCCTTCCCCCACTCACAGTCTCTCAAAATAAATAAAATAAACTTTAAAAAGTAAAAATAAAATAAAGTAGGTTTCTTGTATGCAACATGTTATTAGGTCTTACTTTTTGGTCCACTCTGAAGATCTTTGTCTTTTAATTGGTACATTTAGACCACTGACATTCAGGTGATCATTGGTATAGCTGGATTAATATCCACCGTATCTTTTTACTTTTACATTAGTTGCTTTTGTTATTTAGTTTCTATTTTTGTCTTTTATTCTTTCCCTGCCTTCTGTGGTTTTAATTGAGCATTTCATATAATTCAATTGTCTTTTCCTTGTTAGCATATCAGTTGCATTTCTTTTTACCTTTTTTACTTTTAGTGGCTGCCATAGAGTTTGCAATGTATACCTACAACTAATCTAAGTCCCCTTTCAAATAACACTATATCCCTTCATGGGTCATGTGAGTATTGTATAATAACAAAATAATCCAAATTCGTCCCTTTTATCCCTTGTTTTATTAATGTCATTAATTTCACTTATGTATAAGTGTGTATGTACACATACACTCTTATATTCAAGTAATACATATATAGTTTTTGAACAAACTGTTTTCTCTTTTTTAAGAATAAGAAAACAATAAGTTTCCATTTTTTTTTCATTTATTCCTTCTTTAATTCTCTTACTTTATGTAGATCTGAGTTTCTTGTCTATATCATTTTATTTCTCTCTAAAGAACTTCTAACATTTCTTGAAAGGCATTCTTGGGAGCAAATTTTTTAAATTTTTGTTTGTTTGAGAAAATCTTTGTTTTTTTTATTTTGAAGGATAATTTTACAGGATATAGAGTTCTTGCTTGGTGTTGTTTTGTTTTGTTTTGTTTTGTTTTGTTTTTCTCTGTCAGCATTAAAGTATTTCACCTCACTTTCTTCTCGCTTGCATGGGTTTTCAGGAGAAGTTTGATTTAATTCTATCTTTGCTCATGTATACGTAAGGTGTATATCTTACCTGTCTTCTTCCAGGATTGATTCTTTTTTGTTTTTACATAGTTTGAATATTATATGCCTAGATGTTGTTGTCTTTTGTGGGGGCGGTGTGGCATTTGTTCTGCTTTGCGTTCTCTGCACTTCCTCAACCTATCTGATTGATAGGTTTAATATCTGATATTAATTTAGGGGAAATTTTTGGTCATTATTGTTTTAAACTTTTCTTCTGTTTCTCTATTTCCTCTCCTTAGAGCATTCTCTTGATGTGTATGGTGCACTTTTTGTAGTTGTCCCAGAGCTCTTCAGTAGTCAATTGTGGTTTTGGTCCTTTTCATAATTGTTTTTTTTTTTTCTCTTTGCTTTTCAGTTTTGGCAGTTCCTATTGATATATCCTCAAGATCATAGATTCTTTCTTCAGCTCTGTCCAATCTACTAATAAGCCTATCAAAGGCATTCTTCCTGTTACAGTGGTTTTTTTTATCTCTAGCATTTCTTTTTGGTTTTTTCTTATAACTTCCATCACTCTTTTTACATTGTTCATCAGTTATAGCATACTGTCTACTTAATCCATTAGAGCCATTAGCATATTATTTATAGTTGTTTTAAATTTCTGGTCTAATAATTTTAACATCCCTGCTATATCTAAATCTGCTCTGACACTTGCTCTATCTCTTTAGATTATGGTTTTTTGTTTGTTTGTTTTGTTTTTTGCCTTTTAGTGTACCTTGTAATTTATTTTCTTGATAGCTGGACATGATGTACTGGGTAAAAGGAACTACTATAAATAAACCTTTAGGAATATGGTTGTGAGGTGTGGGAGGAGTGAGAGCATTCCCTAGTTCTATGATTAGGTCTCAGTATTTCAGTGAGCTTTTGCCTCTGGACTGTGGACTTCATAAGTGCTCCTCATTTGTTTTTCACCCCTTTAGATGGGATTGGATCAGTAGAGTGGGCTGTATTTGGATACTTTCCTTCTCCCATGTGAAATACTAGAGCCAAATGGAGTTAATTATGTCCCTTTCCCCACGTCAATTAGGCTCTGATAATATCCCAGCAGGTTAGGCTCTAGTTAACTAGTTTGCCTGTAGGGCCCGCGTTGTTAAGAGTAGAGTGCTCTGGTATATTTCAAAATGATTTCATTTCCCCTTTCCCTACCAGACGCAGGAGATTTTTCTGATATTCACTGTGAGAATATGTGACCAATTCTCCAAACTCATAAGAGTATGGAGGCTCCCCTATGACTGAGTTTCCCTAGATATTTAATCATTCAAATTTGTTTTTGTTGAATCTCTCTCTAGCAGTTTGTCAATTATTCAGTGTTTTCTTACTCTAGCACTGGTTCCTGCAGAGGTTTCTGCCTGTGAATTTTTGTTCTGTCCCAATGAAAATGTAGAATGCTTCATTCAGAGTGTCAACTTGCTCAAAAACTACATTCAAAAAATTATAATTGTTCAGTTCTGTTAGATAAAATGCTTTGGCTATTTTAGTACAGAGATAGCATATACCATAATCGTAATTAAAATATTGTTTTCTTAAAATGGGATTTACTACATTTTTTTTCCTTTCGTGTTTTCTCTAGTGGTTTCATGACAAGAACTGAAATTAAGATAAATGTGGATTAATTTAAAGAATATTGATTTTCCCACTATTAACCCATTCATGTAATATACCTGAAAGTGTATACTAACATTTTCTGGCAAAGATACTCAGAGTTTTATCCTTACAGAAGGCCTGTACTTCCTCTCAAAGATGTAATAAATATTTTCCCCTATGTTTTGCCATCATTATGGGATCTGCATATATATATAATATAATATATATATTACAAATATATATATAATATTTTTATATATAATATACACACATGCTACATATTGAAGCCAATATTGTATACAGATGACTAATAAATTATATATTAAGAAATAAAGTCAATTTATTCCACTCCAAAAAACATAGAAATAGCAATAACATTTATAAAACTTGGACCATATGTGGTAGATATTAAAATGGATGCAGAGACTCTGTCTTCTATAAAGTTATACATCTCCTAAGTAGTCAATAATGAATTTAAGTCTATTAAATCCCCAAAGCTCTATGTTTTATGGGTTAAAGCCAATTAGAAACCATAAAAGATTGCATGGTCATGAAAAAAAAACAAAATCCTTCTCAATTACCTGCTGTTATCATAAAACAAGAACATACTGGGTGGCTTCACAGCACTAAGTCATTTTGGCTTAATGCTGATTCCCAAGCCACATTAATTCTAATAATATTTGGAATGAAAATGATAAATAAGCATCATAAAGTAATTTCAAAGATTAGGATTATTTTATAATAATTCGATCACAAACAGGTTGAAGTGGTTAGTTGTTTAATTTCTAGTGTCATCCTCAACAGAGCCAGGTATTATTCTATACTACACTTCTCTAGGTGATGAAGCAGGCATTTACCAAAGAATTAGCCTCATGAAAAAAAGATTCACCTACTTTATTTGCATTGCCAATATTACATTTATCAGTCCTATTACATCATGGAAATAGTTTAGTTCTCAACTAAGAAATCAAAAAGAATTGTAGTTTCCTTTCTTTTTCTTTTCTTCTCTTTTCTTTTCTTTTCTTTTCTTTTCAGCAAGACACTGAAATATCTTATTTTAGCTTTCAGAGTGGCAATTAAGTTACTCAAAGTTAACATTTTGACACACGAACTTTTTTCCATAGTACCTGAAATAAGAGTGAACAAAACATCCCTTCTCTCCATAATTGCCTTGTAATTACATTGCAAACTTTAAGCATTTACATTTCATCAGCTACATAGGTAATTACATAATCCTGAATGTCCCTTAAATTCCACCTGTTTTGCTTCTTCTTTTGTTACAATTTAATCTCAAAGCCATTGCTCAAAAAGGATAAAAAAAAAAGATGGCCCAATACCATTTTTCCCCACTTTCTGAATTACGTTTTTTAATCATTTTCTTGGTATTAATTTTTGAATTTTTTTTCACATCAATTTGTTAATGAGGTTAGTAACGACAAGATTAGGAGAATACTATCTTTCTGGATTTGGGGGGGGGGTTGGATCATTACTGTATCATTCAGATAGATTTATTCTAGCATATATTTATTTTAGTATAGGTGTTCTTGTTTAGTTTATTTTTGTTGCATTGGTCATGGTCATCTGGGTTTCCCACCAGGGCCAGATTCCTGGGCATGCAGTCTATGTAGTCTCACAGAGCCCATGCTTGGGTTACTGCTCTGCTGTTGTTGTCTTAAAATTCTTAATACTTTTTAGACAGGGAGTCTGCACTTCCATTTTTCACTGGACCTCAAAAATTATGTGGCCAGCTCTGTCACACACACAACACACACACACACACACACACACACACACACACACACACACACACATTTACACATACATCATCTTAATTATCTTACTTTGCTATAACGAATTACTGGAGATTGGGTGGCTTAAACAACACTTGTTTCTCACAGTTCTGGAGATGGGAAAGTTCAGAATAATAGTGTCAGAAGATTTAGTGTCTGGTGAAGCCCTCCTTGGTTTGTATATGGCCACCTTCTTGCTATATCCTCCCATAGTAGAGAGATTGCTCATGTCTTTAGGTCTCTTTTTATAAGGTCACTAATCTCAATCATGAAGGTGGGGTCCTCATGACTTAATTACTTTCCAAGTGCCTCAAATTATCATTATAGTTGGGGGTTAGGGCTTCAACATATGAATTTTTGGAGAACACAAATATTCATTCCATAGCACATCCACAAAATGATATATGCTATGCTATGGTGTTTAAGGCATGAATCTTAGCATTGATTAAATTAAATTAAGCTAATTTGTGTTGCTCTAAAAGCTCTATTGTGGAATAACAAATGAAAATTTCAAACAAATAAATGACTTACTAGCCTACGCTCTTTATGCTGCTCTGAGAAGGAAGGAAACCAAAAGGAAAGAAGGAAAGAACTAAAGAAAAGCAAGAAAGCTAACTGGTTGATTTAATTTGGTACAACTTACTCATATAGATAAGTGAACTGAGCCCAAACTCAGTCAACAGTGTAAGTGAGCCCACTGGGTTTTTACATATGGTTTTAGTGTTCATATCAAGGCCTAAAATATCTTTGATTTTTACTCTAAGTCACCTGATAAGAAACCTTCTCCTTTATTCTGTGTTCACATGATGATTCAGTGAATTCAAAAGCTTCCTGTATTTTTTATGAGAGATCCTTATGTTTTTACAGAGAAGT
Source organism: Prionailurus viverrinus (assembly GCF_022837055.1). Lineage (NCBI taxonomy): Eukaryota > Metazoa > Chordata > Mammalia > Carnivora > Felidae > Prionailurus > Prionailurus viverrinus. The sequence continues at coordinate 83,800,137 of NC_062570.1, forward strand.
ACAAACAAAAATTGTTTACTTTGTATTTCTATATTATATTCAATTATACTGATATAATTGCATAAGTGCCAAGACTGAGATGTTGCACAGGCAAGTTTCTATATTTTTTGCTTTTCTTTGTGTCTACTACTATCTTGACACTTACTCTACATCCGAAATACATGACCCAAGTTTCCCTCTTTACAGGTTCCTGCAAAAGTTGTGGTGAGTAGAAGAGAGGATGCATGTCCAAACTTTTAGGATTAAACTTCGTAACCTCTGCATAACCCTGCTTTATCTTGTGTGATGTAAATAACTTACAGAAAGAGTCTATACTTGTAAAATAGTAACTGACCATCATCTTGCCTTCTATACTTGTGAGGAAGATCAGTACCTTTCCTTTGTGTACCTCTAATACCTTATAGAGTTGAGATATGATAGAAAGAAAGGTAAGGCTAGTCTGGCTCACAGAATTTTAAGATATTCTATTGATTCAGTGGCATGTGTCACCAAAATGGATAAAAATTATTGTTCTGTGTTTTAAGGCTGACTCAAAAAGTGGAAAATTTTCCTGAAACAACCTAAGATAGGCCCCTTTATATGTATTATATTATTTTCTACAATATCTTCCCATTTTTAATCACATTATCATAGCAAAATAACCATAATGCCCTTTTGGGAAACTTCCAGCATCTGATGCTCTATTTTATTAAAAAACAAAAGAACACGTGCAAAAATCCTGATGATCATTTACTTTATAAGATCACCCATTTATTTTTATTTGTTTTAATTTCTTTTTATAACTTAGGTCTGCTCCCAGGCAAAATAGAATAATAGAGCTGAATTTACCTATCTTCCATTTCCCTCTCCCACTGAGAGAGAAAGAGAGACAGAGAGAGAGAGAGAAAGACAAAGAGAGAGAAAGAGGAAGAGGAAGAGAGAGAATATAAAACTGATTTATAAACACTGGAGGTCAGTCAACAAAAGAGAATGACACCCCCTCCAGATGTGGTAAAGAAGATACATGATTGTCCCAGGTTAGTGTCCAGAAATTGTTTCTAGGCCAAAGCACAATGAGGAATAATTTAGGAGAATATTTGCTATTCTAGAGCTGAGGGAATTGATTTGAGTATCTGTAGAGGTAAAGTTAAAATTCTGAGGACAAAGTACTACAGAGAGAAGTGGAGAGATAAAATCCCAGAAACGCAGACTACTTGAGCATATTTATCAGTGCATACTTGTGAGGAAACTACCCAAGTCCAGGGAAAGAACCAGTTGAACATATTAAAGAGTTTTCAGCACTCACACAAGGCTGGGAGTAGTGTCTGTTACATCCAGCCAGATTACAAAACCTCATGATTGATAGACTACTGGAGAAATTCCCAGAGGGATCTTGCCTTAGTAGTGGAGAATATTTCATTCTAGACTAAATGCTGCTCAGATCCTGCCTAATATTAAAAAGAAAACTCCAAAGAGATCAAGCATCCCAGAATAAAGATTAACATTGCTTTTAAAAATATAATATCTAGTATTGAACAAGGTGAAACTCACAATGTTTACCATCCACTCAAAGATTCCCAGGTATGCAAGTAAATATGAATCATGATGAAAAAATACCAAAACTATTTCAAATCTGTGTTAATTAGAATTAGCAGAAATATATGAAATAGTTATTAGCTATATATTCCATAACTTAAAAAAAAATTAATAGGAGCGGCGCCTGGGTGGCTCAGTTGGTTGAGTGTCTGACTCTTAATTTCAGCTCAGTTCATGGTCTCACAGTTCATGAGTTTGAGCCCCACATTGGGCTCTGAGCTGACTGTGGAGCCGGCTTAGGATTCTCTCTCTCTTTCTCTCTCTCTCTCTCTCTCTCTCTCTCTCTCTCTCTCCCTCTCTCTCCCTCCCTCCCCTCTCTTTCTCTCTGCCCCTCTCTACACTCTCTCCCTTTCTCTCTGAAAATAAATAAACTGATTAAAAAAAATTAAGCAGACACATGGAAAATATAAAAAAAGGCCCAGTCAAACTTTTATAAATGAAAAGCCAGTGTGAGATAAACAATGTGCTAAGTGGGATTAATGATATATTACACATTGCAGAATAAAAGATTAGTAAATTTGGAGATATGACAATAGAAATTATCCAAAATGAAACGCATGGAGAAAAAAAATTTAAATGAAAAGAACATCAGTAAACTATGTGCCAACTTTAATTAGTCTATTATACATTTAATTGGAGTCTCTGAAAGAGTGGGCACAAAAACATTTGAGGACAAATGGCCAAAAATGTTTTAAATGTTATGAAAGCTATAAACCCAGAGATGCAAGATGTTTAATGAACCTCAAGCACAAGAAACATGAAGAAAACTACACCAATACACATTGTGATGTTTAATTTTTATCTGCCAACTAGATTAGACCATGGAGTATCCATATATTTGGTCATAAATTATTCTGGGTGTTTTTAGAAGGGTATTTTTGGGTAAGATTAACATTTAAATTGTAGTCTAATCAAAGCATATTGTCTTCCCTAATGTATGTGGGTCTTCTTAATCAGTTGAAGTCCTTAATGGAATAAAAAAAAGGCTGATTCTACTCTCAAATAAAAGAGAATTCTTCCTTCCTGACTGCCTTCTAACTAGAACATTGGCTTTTTCATGTCTTTGAACTCAAACTGAAACATTGGCTCTTCCTGGGTCTCCACTGGCCTTTGGACAAGAACCATTGGCTCTCCTGGGTCTCTAGCTTGCTCAATCACCCTGCAGATCTTGGGACTTGTCACCCTCTACAATCATGCGAGCCAGTTTCTCATAATAAGTATCTTTTTCTGTTTCTCTGGAGAACCCTCATTAATAGACTATGATCAAGTTGTCTAAAACCAATAATAAAAAGAAAATTGTAAAAACAGCCAGAGATAAAGGACATGTTACAGAGAGAGAAGCAAAAAGAAGACAGAATATTTTTGGCAGAAAATCCAAACAAGAAGACAGTAGAGCAACATCTTTCAATATTTAAGCCTAGATTTCTATACCTCTTGAAAATGTATTTCAAAATAAGGCCAAAATAAAAACTCTTTCAACCACACAAAAGTTGAAATAATTAATTTCCACAAGATACATATTACAAGAGATATTAAAGGTGGTAATTCAGGCAGAAGGAAAATGATGCCATATGGAAATAGGGACCAGCACAAAGCAATTAAAAGCACCAGAAATGGTAGCTGCATGGATTGGAAGAACAACTAGAATCATAAAAAATGAAAATTAAACTTTGATTTCTGATTATATTCTCCTAGGAGTCTTACCCAGAATGGGAAATGTCTTTTCCATCTTTATAATTCTCCTTACGTATACAGTATGGTTCTCTCAGGGACATTTATTCTAATTTTCTTAATTTGGAAAGATTCCTGACTTCATAAATCTATATACTTCTTGTTTAGCTCAAATTGATTTAGCTCTGATAGCCACTTCTGTTTCTAAAATGGATATTATTGACTTTTTCTTTAGAAGAAGAAACCTATCACATACTGGGTTCAAAGCTCACATATTTTCTTTTATGGCTCTTGGGATGTTCAGGTGTGTCCTTATCACTCAAATGGCTTTTCATGACATGATGTGGCAAACTGCTTTAGGGGACCAACCCTTCATGAGTGAGTCATCAGGTCTTCCAACAGCTTGCAGTAGGGTCTTGGACTAGAGGATAACTGTCTTCTTTGTCCCATACCACCAAATTTTGCATTTCCTCATCTGTAAAGCTGAGGAAATTAACCACTTATTCTGTGAGGTACAAGCTCTTCTAAAGTTCTCCCATGAGAAGCCTATATATATGATGTGGTTTTGTTGGTCCCAGATATTATTACTGCCTATTGTCATTCTGACTTCTACCTATGTTCTTATCTTTCTTACTGTCCTACAAACACATGAAGTCTCAGAAAGACAGAGGCAAGACCTTGGCCACATACTCCTCCTACCTGAGTGTGATGGTATTCCAGTGTGACCAGAACATTTTATCCATATGACTCCCAGCTTCTTCTGAAACTCAGAACAAGGCAAGGCCATCTCTGTGTTTGATAGCATATTTTATACCCATGCTGAGGCTTCTTGTAAACATTCTGAAGAATGCAGTAGTGGGGGTTCTGAGCAAGATTTTATGTAAGTAAACTCTGAAAGTTAAATACCAGATTGCTGTAACTTTGAAAATAAATGTGCCCCAGAACAGAGTGCTTTTCCAAGCATTGCAATCCCCTAATATTCACACAGTACTGGCAAACTGAGAATTGGGGAAAATAATTAGATATTTGTACATATTATAATCCTTAATTATAAATATATGGTCTGAAAAATTCCCTCTCTTTCTATGATAAAAAACTTACCAAACATATTTTAAATGTTACACGGAAATTTAAAAATATAATTTCTAAAATATTCTATGAAAGATGGTATTTGAGAAACAGTAGCAACACTTCAAAACTTTTGAGTCACAAGATTTGCTTTGAAACAAGAGAACGATGTCTAATACTCAGGGACTGAATTGTCTCACAGGTATAGAAACAATTTATATTGAATCTATAAGCTATAGCTTATCTTGTTAATATAATGATTAAAATTTAACATATCGTGGTAACTAAAAGATGGACATAAATTTTTTAACATTCCTTCCATGGAGAGATAGGGTCTATTTTTCTCCCTTTGAATTTTCTTAAATGTTTATTTATATTTGAGAGAGAGAGAGAGAGAGCGTGCAAGCAGGGCAGGGGCAGAGAGAGGGGGACAAAGGATCCAATGTGGGATCTGCACTGACAGCAGCAAGGCTGATGAGGGGCTCAAACTCTCAAACTGAGAGATCATGACCTGAGCTTAAGTCAGACGATCAACCAACTGAACCACCCAAGTGCCCCTATTTTTCTCCCTTTGAACTATACCGGCCTATAACTGCTTTGACCAGTAGAGTATGGCATATGTGATGCTATGTCATTACCAACCTTACAGGACAGTCAACTTCCATCTTGGTGTCTGGAAGACCTGAGCTGCCATATAACTAATTTGACCCTCACACCTCCTGCTAAAGAGAGCACATTGAAAGGACACATGGGGAGAGCAAGGAAGATCCAGCCAATCTGGGCAAGCAAAATTTCGAATAAAGTCATCTTGGACCCTCCAGAGTAGCATAGCTACTAGCTGAGTACCATCAAGTAATCTCAGTTGATGGCACATGAAACAGAAAAAAATTACCTAGCTAAACTCTTCCTGGATTTCTGACATACAAAATTGAGCTAATTTAATAAATATTTAATAAAACATTTAATAAAATGTTTGCTATTTTAAGGCAAAATTTGAAAAACAAAAAGGAATAAAGGGAGGTTATTAAAAAAATAGGGAAAAAAGATAGAAAAAAAGGGACTCTCTTCAGCTCAAGATTGTTTCATCATTTCTGTTATACCATTGAGTAAAATTATCTAGAAAGGCTATTCCCTGTGATACCATTGCCTAACAAACCTGCCTTAGAAACATTTGATGCTCCAGGGAGAGGGAGTTTTAACATACCATATTCTAATGGCCAGGGCCCAAGCTTTATAATGTTACATTATAGAAAAGTAATAGATTCAAATTACTTTTGTGTGACAGAAAAGCAGGTAAATTCTGTCCAGCAGAAAAGATAATCCCAAAGATTATGGTTTGATTGGACTGTAGACGATTAACAAGTTTTGTGCTTAATTGAACAATCTTATCTCAGCATTCTTTTCCTTATTGATTAAATGTGTCAGTTTCTTCCTCCTTGGAAGTACCTTTACTATTCTCTTTAAGTTAAATTAATCTCTGATAAGTACACATCTTAAAATTTTAAATGTAAATTCTCTTCTCCGTCTCCTAAAACCTGCTCCTCCAATCTCTACCTCCTTGACTACCATGCAGAGTATGGATGCTATTACTGTGTTTTATTTTTATCATTTTCCAAAATAAAAAAAAACAGATTTTTTTTGTTCATTCATGTGGAAAATTCAAAGTATAAGAAGTTTCAAAGTTTCTTAAACTGTAGCACTCAGTGTAAAATGTAAAACATATTTAGAGATTTTCCTAGGTATCTATCTACAAAAACATCATTATAACTATTGTCATGAAATATTTTATTCATTAACATTTTGACCTTTTTCTCTGTAAATGAACATACATATGTGTCATTCATTTTTTTTTATGTCTTCATAGGATGTTTATGATAACATGTGTTGTATTAGACTCTTCTTTTGTGGATGAACATTTAGCTTGTGTCCAAGGTTTGTTTGATAAATACTAAACATACTTGTGATACAATTTTATATGATATATCAGTGATCTTATAGGGATAATTCTTTAGAAGTAAAAAATTCTGGATCTAAATTTTGATTCGTATTAAGAAACTGCTGGGGTGCCTGGGTGGCGCAGTCGGTTAAGCGTCCGACTTCAGCCAGGTCACGATCTCGCGGTCTGTGAGTTCGAGCCCCGCGTCGGGCTCTGGGCTGATGGCTCGGAGCCTGGAGCCTGTTTCCGATTCTGTGTCTCCCTCTCTCTCTGCCCCTCCCCCGTTCATGCTCTGTCTCTCTCTGTCCCCAAAATAAATAAACATTGAAAAAAAATTAAAAAAAAAAAAAGAAACTGTTATCTAGGTATATTTTACCAATTGACACATTCTCACCAATAGGATATGAAAATGCTCATCTCCCCAAGTACTTGCCAAAATTGTAGTTACTAAGATTAATTTAGTCATTACTAAATAGATATAATTATTTTTATTTGAGTGATGCTGATTAAGAGTGATTTTGATTCTTCTTTTAAAAATGTTTTTGGGCATTAATATTTCTTCTGCAGAGTCTGTTTAAAACATATGTGTTTCTCTTTGGATATGTAGATATTAAGGGATCTAACCATGTGTCTGGTATATAACTATGTATCTACATCTGCATATATCTATAGCTGTTATCATCTATCTGTATATTTCATCTTTCTCTGCCTCTATTCCCTATTTGTTTTATTTTGGAGAGAGAGAGCACACAAGCAGGGGAGAGGGGCAGAGGGAGAGAAAGAGAATCTTAAATTCTCAGCACCAAGCCTGACATGGGTGTGATCCCATGACCCCAGGATCATGACCTGAGCTGAAATCAAGGGTCAGATGTTCAACTGAGCCACCCACATGCCCCATTTTTCTTGTGTTTTTGATTTTAGCCATTTTGACAAGTGTGAGGTGACAATTCATTATGGTTTTTATTTGCATTTCCATGATGATGAGTGATATTGAACATTTTTTCGTGTGTCTGTTGGCCATGTGTATGTCTCCCTTGGAGAAATGTCTGTTCATGTCTTCTATTTTTTAACTGGATTCTTTGTTGTTTGGAGTATTGAGTTGTATAAGTTCTTTATAAGTTTTGGATACTAATCCTTTATCATATATATCATCATAATATATTCTCCCATTCATTAGGGTGTATTTTAGTTTTGTTGATTGTTTGATTGTTTCCTTAACTGGACAAAAGCCTTTTATTTTGATATAGTCCTGATAATTTTTTTTTATTTTTGCTTTTTTTCCCTTCATGAGAAATATCTAGAAAAAAATTGTTATGGCCAATATCAGAGAAATTATTGCCTGTGTTCCCTTCTAGGATTTTTATGGTTTCAGGACTTACATTTAGGTTTTTAACCCACTTTGAGTTTATTTCTGTGTATGGTGTAATAAAGGTCCAGTTTCATGCTTTATATGTAGTTGTCCAGTTTTCCCAACACGATTTGTTCAAGAGACTTTTTCTTATTGCATGTTCTTGCCTGCTTTGTTGAAGATTAATTGACTATGTAATTATTGGTTTATTTCTGAGCTTTCTATTCTGTTCTATTGATGTATGTGTCTATCTTTGTGCCAGTACCATACTGCTTTGATTCCTACAGCTTTGTAATAAATCTTGAAGTCTGAGGTTGTGATACCTCCAGTTTTGATCTTCTTTTTAAAGATTGCTTTGGCTATTCAGGGTCTCTTGTAGTTCCATACAAAATTTAAGATTTTTTTCAAGTTCTGTCACAAATACTTATTGGTATATTGATGAGGATTGTATTAAATCTGTAGATTGCTTTGGATAGCATGGACATTTTAACAATATTTGTTCTTCCAACCCATGAACATGGAGTAGCTTTCCATTTCGTGCCATCTTCAATTTCTTTTGTCAGTGTTTTATAGATTTCAGAGTACAAGTCTTTCACTTCTTAGTTAAGTTTCTTCCTAGGTATACTATTCTTTTTGTTGTGATCGTAAATGGGATTTTCTTAATTTCTTTCTGCTACTCATTACTAGTTTATAGAAATGCGATGGATTTCTGTATCTTAATCTTGTATCTTGCAACTTTACTTAGTTCATTATTAGTTCTAATAGCTTTTTGATTTGTCTTTAGAGTAGTCTATGTATAGTATGTCATCTGCAAATAGTGAAAGTTTTACTTCCTCTTTACTGATTTGGATGCCATTTATGTATGTATGTATGTATGTATGTATGTATGTATGTATGTATGCATACATGTCTGATGGCTGTGGCTAGAACTCCTAACACTATATTGAATAAAAGTGGTGAAAGTGGACATCCTTGTCTTATTGCTGACCTTCTCAGAAAAGGTCTTCGTTTTTCACCATTAAGTATTATGTTAGTTGTGGATTTTTTCATATAAAGCCTTATTATGTTGAAGTATGTTTCCTGTAAAATTTTGTTGAGATTTTTTTGTATTTATGTTCATTGGAGACATTGGTCTGTAGTAGTTTGCTTTTTTAGTAGTGTCTTTATCTGGTTTTGGTATCAGAGTAATTCTGGCCCCCTAGAGCAAATTTGGAAGCATTTCTTCTTCCATTCTTTGCAATTGCTTGAAAAGAAGGGGCATTAACTCTTCAAATATTTCATAGAATTCACCAGTAAAGCCATCTGGTCCTGGACTTATGTTTGTTGGGAATTGTTTACTGAGCCAATTTCATTGCTGGTAATCAGCATGTTCAATTTTTTTTATTTCCTTCTGGTTGAATGTTGGAGGTTATATATTTGTAGGGATTTTCTATTTCTTCTAAGTTGTTCAATTTATTGACATAATTTTGCATAATATTCTCTTGTACTGCTTTGTATCTCTGTGGTGTTTGTTGTTTTTTCTCCTCCTTCATTTCTGATTTTGTTTATTTGAGTCCATTTTCCCCACTTTTTTTTTTTGTTGTTGAGTCTGGCTAAAGGTTTATCAATTATGTTGATCTTTTCAAAGAACCAGCTCCTAGTTTCATTAATTTGTTTTATTCTTTTCTTTTTTAATTTGTGTTTAATGTATTTCTGCTCTAAGCTTCATTATTTCCTTACTTCTACTGTTGTTGGGTTTTGCTTATGTTTCTTTTTTTTAAGTTCCTTTAAGTGTAAGTGTAGGTTGTTTATATGTTATCTTTCTTGCTTCTTGAGGTAGTCCTTTATTGCTTTAAACTTCTGTCTTAACACAGCTCTTGCTGCATCCCAAAGATATTAGACCATTGTGTTTTCATTTTTCTCTCCATGTATTTTTTTTATTTCTTCTTTGATGTCTTGGTTGACGTTAGTAGCAAGCTATTTAACCTCCAATACTTGTGTTGGTTCCAGATTTTTTCTTGTGGTTGATTTCTAGTTTCATAATATTGAGGTGAGGAAAGATGCATGTTATAGCTTGAATCTTTTTGAATTTGTTGAGATATGTTTTGTAGTCTATCATGTGATCTACTCTGGATAATGTTTCATGTACACTTGAAAAGAATGTGTATTCTGCTGTTTTAGGATAGAATGTTCTGTATATATCTGCTAGATCCATCTGGTCCAATGAGTCATTCAAAGCCACTGTTTCCTTGTTGACTTTTTATTTGGATGATCTATGCATTGATTTAAGTGGAATGTTAAAATTCCTTACACTCATTGTATTACTATTGATTTCACCTTTTTGTTTTTAATATGTGCTTTATGTTTTGGGTGCTCTCATGTTGAGTGCCTAAATATGTACAATTGTTATATCATCTTGCTGATTTTTTTTCTTTATGATTGTATAATGTCCTTCTTTGTTTCTTATTAGTCTTTGTTTTAAAATCCATTTTGTCCAAGGTAAGTATTGCTACCGCCAGCTTTCTCTTCACTTCCATTCACAAGATAAATTCTTTTCCATCCCTTCACTTTCAATATGCGTGTGTCTTTAGGTCTGATATAAGTCCCCTGTAGACAGCATATAGAAGGACATTGCTTTTTTATCCATTCTGTCACCCTATTTCTTTTGATTGGAACATTTAGTTCATTTACATTCAAAGTGATTATTGATGAGTATGTTCATATTGCCATTTTGTTACTTGTTTTATGGTTGTTTTTATAGTTCTTTGTTCCTTTATTTTCTCTCTACTCTCACAGTTTGCTGGCTTTCTTTAGTGATATACTTGGATTTATTTTCTTTATTTTTTTTTTGCATATCTATTACCAGTTTTTTGATTTGTACTTACCATTAGGTTTTTATATAACATTGGGTGCATATCACAGTCTATATTAAATTGTTAGTTACTTAAGATTGAATTCATTCTAAAAGCATTAAATTTTCACTTCTTTTTCTCTCACATATTAGGTATATGGTATCATACTTTACATCCTTTTATTTTGTGAATTCCTTCACTGATGTAAAAAAAAATGTTTATTTATATATTTTTTGAGAGACAGAGACAGAGTGTGAGTTGGGGAAGGGGAGAGACAGAGGGAGACACAGAATCTGAGGCTCCAGGCTCTGAGCTATCAGCACAGAGCCTGATGTGGTACTCAAATTCTGGAATGTCAAGATCATAGCCTAGACTGAAGATGGATGCTTAACTGACTGAGCCACCCAGGTGCCCCTCCTTTACTGATTTTTATAGATATATTTAATTTTATTACCTTTTTGATTATTTTATTATTCCTGCTATGGTCTTTCCTTTCCAGGCTAGTCCCCCTTAACATTGGTCATGAATTCATTTAACTTTTGTTTTTCTGGAAAACTCTTTATATCTTCTTCTATTCTGAATGATAGCCTTACATGGTAATACTCTACCCACTCTTGGCTGTGTGTTGTCCCCCTGCCCCTCCAACCCCAGCATTTTGAATATATCATGCTACTGTCCTCTGGCCTGTAAAGTTTGTGCTAAAAATTAGCTCATAGCTTTATGGGGTTTCCCATCTATGTAACTTAAAATTCTTTATCACTACTTTTTGCCATTTTAATTACTAAAATGTAGTAGACCTCCTTGTACTGATTTTGTTTGTTGTTCTCTGTATCGCTTGGATATGGCTTTCTATTTTATTTCTCAGATTCAGGAAGATTTCAGCTATTATTTTTTTCAAAAAAAATCATCCCCCCTTTTCTCTCTCATTCTGAGATCCCTGTAATGCAAATGTTATTATGCTTGATGGTGTCACTGAGTTCACTTATTCTATTTTCATTATTTTTTTAAATTTTTCTCTCCCTTTCAGCTTGATTAGTTTATATTACTCTGTCTTCTAGGTGGCTGATACATTCTTCTGCTTTCTTTAGTCCACTATTTATTCCCTCTAGTTTATTTTTAGTTTTAGTTATTGAGTTATTCATCTCTGAATGATTCTTTTTATGTTTTCTATCTCTTTGTTAAGAATCTCACTGAGGTCCTCCACTTTTTTCTCAAGTCCAGTGAGTATCTTTATGACCACTACTTTAAATTCACTATTTATTCATATTACTTATTTCCATTCTCTTTAGCTCACTTGCTGTGATTTTGTCCTGTTCCTTCATTTGGGATATATTCCTCTGCCTCCTCATTTGGTCTAACTCTCTGTGTCTGTTTTGATGTGTTGAGAAAGTCAGCTACATTTTCAGCTCTTGGAAGTAGTGTCCTTATGAAGAGAAGCCCCTATAGTGCCCTGCGTGCAATGTCTCCTATTCACCAGGGACTGGTGCTTCAGGGTTGTCTCCCATGTGTGTTGCATGCACCCTACAGTTGTGGCTGAGACGTTTTTACTTCAGTCCAGTCATCTGCAATGGCTGTCTGGCTGTTATGGACAGAGTTTGATCCCTGTGTTGTTAGTGGGCCAGTTTTGGGCTGTGTTTGCCAAAGATCAGTAACACCAAATGATTTCCCTGTGTTGCCCCCTGAGCAGACTTGTTTGTGGATGGGGCCTGCAGTACAGCTGAAGTCTGTCCCCAGCCTATTGCTGAGACTTCAGTCAGACTGGTATGTGTTATTATCTTTTTGTCTCCCCAATGTAAGAGTCATTTTGGAGTGACGCTGGCCCAGGTTTGTGGCACCACTTTGGATAGGCTCTAGCCAGAGGCAAATTAAGGGGGCAAGTCTGCAAGAAGATGTGGGGCAGGGCATGGGGTTTTATCAAGGTCTGTGCAGGTCTTCTGAGGGAAGGGACCTGCGGGGTCTGGGAAAATTGCTGCCAGGCTGCAGGGTGAAGGAAGCAGATTCATAGAAGCACGCAGGCTAAGGTATATTGTTAGCAAGCTAGGTGGAGAATGTTGCACTTTCCTGGTTCCTACAAGTGTAGGTGTATCTAGGCTTAGTGACAGGAGAAGGAAATGGTGCCTGCCAGCTCTTTTTGAAAAAGTTTACCAAACACCCTTGCTCCTCCAGCACATGCTCTGAGATTAGTATATAAATCTCACCATATACCCTAGACATTTTTCAAATTGCTTCTTCAATGCTGTATCTTAGTGGGGCTGTTTCTTGCACTATCCACTTAAGAATGAGGACTGTGCCCTCCGGGCTCTCCCAGAGCTGAGCCTGATGATTTTTATTTTATTTTATTTTATTTTATTTTATTTTATTTTATTTATTTATTTATTTATTTATTTATTTATTTATTTATTTATTTATTTTTCAGGTTGGAAAGCTTTTATTAATGTTACTACCTATTGGCTTTATGTGATATGAAATTATATGACAAGGTCTGTATCTTCAGTGAGCTTATAATCCTACTGGGATGTGAAATTTGTGCTTATAATACAGTAGAAGAATAGGAAATTTTAGAAGACTTAGCCTTCTCTTCCCTTAGTATTGATGTGGAATTCCATTAGAAGTGAAAGGGGTGACTGGGAACTCAACTCACAAGATCCACTGTGTTCTGCTTTAATATTGGTGTAGGATCCAAGTTCCAGATCTGCTTCCTTCCTTCTTGTGTTCTGCTGGTAATTGCTGTCTCCTTCACAGAGGTGTCTATTTAGTCTCACACATCAATACTAAGGGAGCCTGATGATTGTTAAAGTTCCAGGTATTAAACTCCACTGATGGTTAGCCTCCTCTGTTTTTCAAAGCCAAATTATATGGGGATTTGTCTTCTCCATCCCAGTCCCCTATGCCTGGGATGCCTGGCATGAAGATCTGCTCCTCTCCTCTCTCTGTGCCCACACATCCCTCCATCCCTCCATCCCTCTTGCAGATAGTTCCATGGTTCATTTAGATCCAGACTGGGTATTTGCCCTTCCTACTCTCTTTGGTATGACCTCTTCTCTACATTTAGCTGTGGAGAGTCTGTTCTGCCAGTCTTTTGGTGGTTTTCTGGGTTATTTACACTGACATGGGTATTATCTAGTTGTGTCTGTGGGCCAATATGAGTTTAGGATAAAATATGTTTGTTTTTTATAAGTCTTGCTGAGTTCAACTGTATTTGGCATTTTATGTTTTATTTACATGTGATTAAATCAAACCAATCTTACCAATTATGTTTGTTAATGAAACTGATATTACTCTATGAATAATAGTAATTCAATAGCCAGATCTAATGCCACATATATCACATGCTCATGAATTAATGGTGAACTGTCATCAGATGATTAGGTAAGAACATACAGGGGGGAATATTTCCTGTATCAACTATTTTAAGGGCTTATGTGTGACACTCAAAAATTTTCCTGAACTTCAGGAGTTAGAGGGTATTGATAACATTTATTATTGACTGAGTCTAGATTTGGTATGAGTACAAATCAGTAGTAATTCTTTAATTCATTTTTTCACCCCAATGTGTACATTATACTGTAGCCAAGAATGTATTTTATCCTGGACAGTGAGTATTTAATACCTCTAGAGTCCTGCATTGGTTTCTTGTTGAAATGCAGTTGTCCCATTCCAACAGGATCAGTTTCACAGCATGGGTCAAGTCAGCTCTCCACTGCATAATAAAATAGTACATTTTTGAAAGTCTTTTGATTTTTTAAAAAGCCCATGTTCGAATAAAACAAAATAGTTTCCTTGTATACCTCTAGAATTTACAAAGGAATCAACTGCTGGCTATGTTTTTGCTTTTTGTATGTATTTTGGTAATTTTGTAAATATAATTGCACTGTAAAAGCTGTGTATCAAATGATCAATCAGATTAAGTCAGACTGAAATTCTTAAATAACGAAACACAAGAGTAAGGGCATTTGGGGAATAGTGAAGGAGGCTGATGTGAACAACAACAAAAACAACCTTAGGACACACAGTTCTAATAAAGATGTTTTGAGAGATACATGCAGCTGCACATACTTGACACATTATGTAGAAAAAATATATTTATATTCCAGAGTATCTAGTTTTAATAAGATGAATTGAAAGACAAATAGATTTATAAGTAGAATGCTTCTTTTCATTGAAAAAGAAGCCTAATGACTCTTCTAACAATTGTACTGTTTTAAATCACAAGACTGGCTCGACACATTACAATTACCCTGTTTTCATGGTATTCCACTTTATGTTTTACCCCCAAGACTTTGCTCCACATCTGAATGTAACAGCTCAGACCAAGGCTTTGGAAACTTCCCACAGGAACAGTGTAGTCTATTCCCATCCTCCCTGGATAATGTGACAGGCTTATCCCTCACTACATCCACTATTATTTTTCAGTTCTCATTATTATACCTTTAATTCTATCTTACCCATTTATTTCTAGTTCTTTATAATTTCTATTCCCAGTTACAAACTATCATCTTCCTTTTATTATGATTTTTTTCCCTCATCATCTTCTATTATCTTTTATTTTAGTACTTGGCTTTCTCCCTTTGATGTCTTTTAATTTGAACTTCAGGTAATTTGACCCTTTTTGTTAATTCTTTGACTTATCATAGATCTATTATCTATTCTTTCCCCCATCTTTCATCTTTTTCTATATATTGAAATTCATACAATTGCATGGTTTAGCTGCAGCGGGCAGGGTGATGAACTGTGGAGAGCTGTCAGAAGGTGAACAAACAGGCTTTTATGATAAAAGGTAGAAGTAGAGCACGTTAAAAAAAATCATCTATTATAGGATTTAGAGAATTGCATGTGCATGACATTACCCCCCCCCAAAAAAAAGGAGAAAAAAAATATTGAATAGGTAATGACATCATGACATTGTGTTTCCCAAGAGGAAAGCACTATTTATCTCATCAAAGCTTAGTGAACTTAAATACTAAATCACATAAAGCATGTGTTTCAAAATAGTCTGTAGAAGGTTGAATCAGAAAATCAACATTTGAAGTCTGTATGCAGAAGTCAGAAGTACTGGGTATTGGAAATAGCACTGACTTGGGAAGCAGATTTTACTACTTGTTTAATCTTTCTCTCTTAACTTTTATATTTTTCTTCTATAAAATGCAATTAATAGACTTTATTGCAATAGTTATAAATCCTAGATTTATAGATTCTTGCCATTCATAGGACTGGAAGAAAAAAATTAAAAACCTTCTATTTAGATGTTCTTGGATTTAGACAGATTAAATACAAATGTGTTGCTCCTCACTGCTATCCTCAACTGCCTCAATTTTTGTATGTTAAAAAAAAAGATTTGACTATACACATTTATTCATTTAATCAAAACTCATATAACATGACAAATTATTTTGAAAAAACAAAACCCCTATTGCGAATCTAAAATTGGGGTGCCTGGGTGGCTCAGTCCGTTGAACACTGGACTCTTGATTTCAGATCAGGTCATGGTGCAAGGGTCATGGCATAGAGCCCCGTTTCAGGCTCTGCACTGAATGGGGAGCCCACTTAAAATTCCCTCTCTCTGGCTCTGCCCCTCTCCTCCACTTGTGTTCTCTCTCTCAAATGAGAAAAAAAAAGAATCTGTATACTCTCTTTGGCTCAGTAATTCTGCTTATAGAAATATATAAAAGAAAAACCCAAAATACAAGGAGAAGTTTTGAGGGCAAGAGAGAAAGTGAGAGCAAGTGAGAGGGGCAGAGGAAGAGAGAGAGAGAATCTTCAGCAGGCTCCATGCTCAGTGGGAAGCCCAATGCAGGGCTCACTCCCAAGACCCTGGGATCATGACCTGAGACAAAATCAAGAGGTGATACTCAACTGAGTGAGCCATCCAAGCACCCCACGAGGGAAAGTTTTAAACACAAAGATTTTCAATGCAGTTTTTCCTTAAAATAAAATAAGGACATTGTTTAAATGATGTAAATATCCAGTTATATGGAAATGGTTAAAAAAATTAACATAAACACATACGATTGCCATGAAGCACATTTAAGAAGAGTTTTAACATAAAAAATTGTTTATTTCATTTTTAAGTAAAAAGCAAGTTTCAACATTATGCAAATAATAGATCTTAACTGTTAAAATGCTTAGAAAGAAAATAAATGGAAAAATATAAATAGAAGTATTATAATTGTTTTGGAAATATAGATGTGTTTAAGTACTTCTATTTTGTATTCTATAAATTTTCTATTATAAAATTATTAATTTTTAATGGAGGAAAGAGCATTGTATTCTCATTTGATAAATCTAGTATGATTTATTATGAAATTCCCTGTATTCCTTCCTTGGGACAGAATTATATTTCTGAGAACTAAATGATATGCCAAAAGGGATGTTTGGGAGCTATAAATATGAAATCCAAACTAAACCAAACAAATCTCTACAAAGTCATATTTCACCTATTTAAGGGATTATACCTATTGCCCTGACATTATTTTGTATCATCTTATTGCCTATTTCATATTATAAGGAACAGTGAAGTAGTTGGCTTTTAGTTATCTGGAATTTTGTTTGCCTAGTTATGTCCCTGCTCTGGAGCCTGAAATTTTGCAGCCAGCTCTTGCATTTTTCCCTTATGCTTTTCATGATATTTTTCTACCCCCACTTCTCAGCCAAGCACATTGTTTGTCTACTGAAACAATTTTGTGGATAGAATGCTGTCTTTCTTGGACCTGTTGTCTGCCCAGGTTAAATAATTCTGAATATTTCTTGTTTGTAATGTCCTTTCCTGAAAAACAAATCATTAAATGAAGTGATGTGGGACAAAACAGGTGGAAGATAAGAGAGGAAGGAGGGGGCCTACATTACTACTATTCCAGGAAACATGGTAACACAGAAAATGAAAAAAAAAGAAAAAAAATATATTTTCTTATTTACTCTGATACTAACCAAAGTTATTGTTACCTTGGGAACCCTGTAAGCTGTAAGCTACTAAGCATCTAGTAGGTAGGGAAGAAAGCAATTACTTCACCCTCTTGCACTCTGCCATGGGGTCAGGAATAATTAAGTCATGTTAAGTATAGCTCACATTCTCCATACCTTTTTCAGATGGTTTTAGAATGATATAATTTCTTTAGCCATAGCATTCTCTCAAGTCATTTTTTTTCTTTTTCTTTTCTTAAATGGCACAACTAGTTAAGCAACTGTATTAGAAGCAGAAGAGGTTTTCATAAGAGCAAAGTAGAAAGCACAAACTAATTGAGATGATATGAACAGCATTTAAATCTCTTCTTCATTGTATTTAAAAATTCTTGGGAGTTTTCTCCTCATATTTTTGTTTTCAACTCACTGACATCTAGGAATTGAGCTATTGACTGGATAGTAGAAACTGCCAGTGTTTCTAGGACTTCCCTCTACTATGAATTTGAATATTCTACGGAATTGAGAGATTTTGGTTGAGATACTCCGCCTTCTGAGCAACAAGAAACATCTTCTTATGCAGGTGCTATCACATGTTGTAGAGAACCTTGTTACTCAGTATGGTCTGAGGAGCACTTACTCTTTGTGGGAGCTTATTGAGAAAAGTTGTGAATTCACAGGCCAACTTTAAACCAACTCAAGTTGTCTCATATTCCCCAGGCCCTCTGAACCCTAATTGGCATTGTATTTAGTTCCCTGGGTGATTTGAGTTGCACAATATAATTTAACATGCATTGGTAGAGTCCTAACACCATGTCTTGGCTCATGGTAGATACTCAAAAACTAACCATTCCTGTTCTTGCTTTTAAGAGTCCTTTACTCTTACTTCAAAACAGATGGGCCCTATTTTTAAGACTACATTCAAAACCTAGATGGCAATCCTTCAAACTTTTATCATTGTGGATTTTTCACAGAGTTCATGTTCCATTTTTCTGTGCAGTTGAAAACTTTAGCATCAAACTTAAAATATGTTCTGTTAGTAAAATTCTGTGAATTATTATCTAATCCAAATGATTAGCTTTTGGAGGTATTTATAACACATTATATTCCAATCTAAATACTGGAAAGCTAAAGATAACATATTTATGCTAAAATAACAATTAAATATTTGAAAAGTAAGTTAAAAAATTATATTTTTGGGTACTTTTCAAATCTTTACAAAGTTTGGAATGTTTAAGGGCTGTAGAATCACATTTCAATCCTGTCTTTTACTCTCTTTAGCAAGTTACTTGCTACCATTTAAAGAAAAAAAGGTAACAGAAATAATATGAACTATTTAATCCACAGTCAGTGACAATTGTTATATTTGTCTCTCTGTTATTAGATTTAGAATGGACAGGTGTCTGCATGGACCCACATACAAAGATACAAAAAGTCCTTCAATTCATTAAAAAATCCATGATCTCTCATTCTTCGCATCTCAGAAAAATTAGCAAAATGTTTGAATTGTTTAATAGATAAATTCAGGCAGATTATTATTTCCAAGTATGTACAGTGATGCAAATAAATCATTAACAAAGTGTTCCCAAGTAGAGATCCTTAGGGAACAGCTCTAATGAAAACTGAAAACACCTCTGTAATTAGCAGTCATGTATATTAAAATTTTATTTTCTTAAACCGTTTAAATGTGCTTTCTGCCAAACTTGTTTCATCTTAGTGATAACAGGATCCCTTCTTACCTGGTTAATGCCGGCGACAATCTATCTTCTCCCTCTTCTACCAGCTCACTGCAAGTAGCAGTGTCATCTGCACTAAAAGGTGTTAGTAGATATTGAAATCCCCACACACAAAAAGATAAGCCTGGATCAGAGTTGTACTGCCCTCGGCAATCTGATTCCCCCTCTCTTTTAAAGTGCCCCACTAATTGAGAAACATTTCAAGTGCAAACTTTAACCCAAGAAAAATTCTCTCACGTTCCAAATTAATACAATACAAACTGACAAACTTGTAAGTTAGAAAACTTGATAGTCACTTTCTTCAATGAATGACATTCCAGGAAAGACAAATATAATTATATAGTATAGACCCTCGAGCATTCCTTTCTCTGGCAAAAACTGTGCATTGAGTCAGGTGGTGCAGAGTCTAGTCCTGGCCCCCTGAGTCTTGTAGAGTGGGCTGGTTCATATAGCCACTCTCAGCTTGTGTTCTAGGGAGCAAGGACTCTGTCCTGTTCACAGCAGCTCAGTGCCTAGAAGGATAACTAACCTAAATGTTTGTTGAATAAACAAATCTATTTAAACAAAAAATCTGCTCTGTCTCTACAGAGAAAATTGAGGGCAGAGCTTACCAGCTGGAAAGGCCTGTCCCCACTGGTAGCCCTAAATGACTATAGGTCTGCTGAAATGTTCCCCTTTGCTCTGGGAGACAGTAGGGCAGGGCTTGGTGCAGCTGCATCTCTGGGGACTGACTGTCTCTTAGTGGCTTCTTCCATTAGTTCAGTGGTTATACTAATAAGATTATTATCATGTTCTATGTGTGTAATGGAGCAAAAAACACTGGAAAACCCTTCTTTAGAGCAAGAATGATAAACACAAAATATTCTACAAGGACAGTATGGACAATTTGATTGACTTGAGCCCGGTGTAAGGACCTGTTAGCTGATAGTTCTAGCTCTGGTTTAGAAAGTAAATACAATGAACATGAAAGTGTTATGTCTAACTGAAATTGATTAAATTAAATACTGAAAGCATCAGAAGCTTTACAGTCATAAAGTGTGGAAAATGAACATCTTCGTGGGATTAGTGTATTTGTGATTAGAGTCACACAAATATTGGTCTTGGACACTTAATTAGAATGTCATACTTTTCTGCCTCTGGATTTTATAACTTGATCCTTTAACCTTTTGAGCCTTTTTGCCACACTTACTTCACCTTTTCTACTACCATTTAGAGTTCATTTCTCTCACTTCTATTTCAAGCTTACAGATGTAAATGCCCACTCATGTTTGTGTCAGAATTTTTATTTTGTAGCCTCATATGTGTTTTAGTTCATAATAACCATAACTTCTTTTCTGTCATCTTTTATGCAACTGTCTGTAAAACACCAAGCATTATAATAAAGTCTAGGGAAAATGATTAATATGATATTATCTGTGTCTTAAAAAGCTTACATTTTAGTAGAAGGAGACCTTATGATATACTTTTAATTAAAAGAATAATGAATTTTTATTGAGCACTAACTGGGTACTAGGAATTATTCTAAGCAATTTTGCATGTATTATCTCATTTGATCCTCATGAAATATATGTTTAGTCCCTATGTGCTGATCTAAAATTTCCAAAATCTACCACATGGATGCCAATCTTCTAAGATGGGAAATGCCAAGATGCTGGACAGTCCTGATCCATTTTCATGATAGTTTCTTAGTATATGCACTCAGCCACCTTTCCCCTCCTGGTGTCTCTAATTTCAAACCCAAAGGTACTTACAGAGTGATGATCTATGCATATCTAAGGGTTTATACATGCCTCCATACTTCCAATATGTCAGAGAATCTCAGGATATGTGTGTGTGTGTGTGTGCATGCATGTTTACACACATAAATGCTAATTTATTAAGAGCTATCTATGAACAAGGGATTCTTTGTATCTGTCACCATATCCCTGAAAGATGAGAATAATAATTTCCATTTTAAAAACAAGGCTAAAAGGGAAAAAACAATTTGTCCAAGATCACGTAGACAGAGTACCAAAGCTTAGATTTCTATCCATATGTCATAGATTGATTGATTGATTGATTTCTCATATGTGACTTTAAAATCATGGTTTTTAGCCATTGCCTCTCTGTTACTTAAAATTATTTAGTCCAATTGTTCATCTGATACTCAAAACCCATCTGTAACTTACCTGGCAAATAGTATACAAACCTTTTATGTCTTCAAAATGGAAGTGACAAGAGCCAAAGCATAGGAGACTCTTTTTTTTTTGTTTGTTTGTTTTTTTAATTTTTTTTCAACGTTTATTTATTTTTGGGACAGAGAGAGACAGAACATGAACGGGGGAGGGGCAGAGAGAGAGGGAGACACAGAATCGGAAACAGGCTCCAGGCTCTGAGCCATCAGCCCAAAGCCTGACTCGGGCCTCGAACTCCCTGACCGCGAGATCATGACCTGGCTGAAGTCGGACGCTTAACCGACTGCGCTACGCAGGCGCCCCAAGAGACTCTTAAAAACTGAGAACAAACTGAGGGTTGATGGGGGGTGGGAGGGAGGGGAGGGTGGGTGATGGGTATTGAGGAGGGCACCTTTTGGGATGAGCACTGGGTGTTGTATGGAAACCAATTTGACAATAAACTTCATATATTGAAAAAAAAAAAGATTCCTATTTCATCCAAAGGCACTTTGGACAGCTCTGAGCTTTGAAAATTTGAAATCTTTTAAAAAGATAGATCTTTTATTTCAATGAAGATTGTTGAAATTCTATTCCTTGAACCATGAACCCATTCACTTTTTTCTTTCTTACCAATCCTCTTGTCATCTCTGAACTTTGCTTTTTCAGAATATATGCCTCTAGTTCTTCGTCTTGTTTTCATTGTGCAGACTTTCACCTCTTGTCCTTTTCCCTATTACTCTCTGAACATGTCCAAAGTTAACGTATTGAGGGGCACCTGGGTGGCTCAGTCGGTTGAGCATCCGACTTCGGCTCAGGTCATGATCTCACAGCTCCTGACTTCGAGCCCCAAGTCGGGCTCTGTGCTGACAGCTTGGAGCCTGAAGCCTGCTTCCGATTCTGTCTCCCTCTCTCTCTGCCCCTAACCCACTTGCATTCTGTCTCTGTCTCTCTCAAAAATAAACATTAAGGGGCGCCTGGGTGGCTCAGTAGGTTGAGCATCCAACTTCAACTTCAGCTCAGGTCATGATCTCGCAGTCTGTGATTTCGAAGACCCCATCGGGCTTTGTGCTGACAGCTCAGACTCTGGAGCCTGCTTCGGATTCTGTGTCTCCCTATCTCTCTGCCCCTCCCCTGCTCATGCGCTGTCTCTTTCTCCCTGTCAAAAATAAATAAATGTTTAAAAAATTAAAAAATAAACATTAAAAAAAGAAAAAGAAAAAGATTTTTCAAAGTTAATGTATTGCATATGATGTGTTCAGCTAGCTCTTCCATTCTCTTTCTTCTAGGAATGAATTCTACTCTATCCCACACTCTGTGCAGCTACTGGCAATAAGAGTGATCATATGACAAAATCATGGCCAACAGTATTACCCCAACTCCCTGACAATAGTGATTGGGACAAAGGTTTTCTTACGACTACAGTATGTCAAGTCAGAATTCTTCTTGGGGATTGGTGAAAAGAAGCTTTATCTTTCAGATGAACAGCTAAACTGAGCCTGTTGGTGGTCGCCCCTTTGACAGGTGGTAAAGGCCTGTACGAAACAGTAGAGGATGAGACCAATGTGCAAAATGAAGCAATGATAAATAGAGATGAGAGACTGAAAACCTAGAGTTTTGATGGCTCTGAGAAGTTATTTCTCATTTCTGTTCTAGGTTTTAGGAGTTCTTTCTTCAGGCCTTTGAGAATTCTGTTCAGATCTATAAACCAAAAGATCCTTTTTTTTTTTTTTTTTTGCATAAAGAGTTTCTTTCGTTAACAAAGGGAAAGAATCCTGATAGATGTATCCCATAATAAGATGTAGAGTTTGTAACTTAAAATACTGAAACAGCAAGCAGGCCACCTCCCTTTCTTCAGGTGGTCTTATCTCGCAATATGACCTGAGAACCTCTTTAATTTTCTTAGCTGCCAGGTCAACACTACTGACTCACCAGGAGTTTAAGAAATAAAATATCTATGAATTTTATATTTAATCTACAATACTAATAAGTTTATATTCTTTTAGAATTTGTTTCTGTAATCTAACATATTTGTTCCTTCTCCAATTTCATGTAATTTGCAAATATGGGAAGATTAAACATCCTTTCTATAACTTGGTGATCTTGGGCAAATATTTCAATTTAGGTGATGTAAATTTTGAGGAATATCTTTCTAGTTGGTCATTATTTTGTTCTTTTTTTTAAATGTTTATTTATTTTTGAGACAGAGACAGAGCATGAATGGGGGAGGGTCAGAGAGAGAGGGAGACACAGAATCCAAAGCAGGCTCCAGGCTCTGAGCTATCAGCACAGAGCCCGATGCGGGGCTCGAACTCACGGACTGTGAGATCATGACCTGAGTCGAAGTCGGACGCCCAACCAACCGAGCCACCCAGGCACCCTTCTAGTTGGTCATTATGAGGATAAAATTCAGGTCAAGGAATTAGCACAATGATTAGCACATAGTAATTGCTGAAATGTGGCAGCTATTGTTAAAAAGAAAGAAAAGAGACATTGAAAAAACTATGCTCTGAGATTTAATCCATTAATTGTTTAGGCACTTATGGATCTATTTCCCTACACAATTATCCAGTTTATGTTTCTATCATGACTGTCAAATGCCTTGCTAAATCTGGATAAATACAATCCCCCTTTTTAAAATTCTTGTCGAAAGGAGAATGAAGCCAGTCTTACCTGACTCATTCTTTGTTTACTCATCCTAGTTCTAGCTGATCTCTACTTTCACTTTAAGTGTTCACAAACTATTTCCTTTTCTTTTTCTCTTCCTCCTTCCCTTCCTGGCTTAACCCCTTTACCGCCTTCTTCCTGACTTCTATTTTTCTATCTGAGTATAGTGTACTTTATTTATGGTACATGACAAGGTAGGACTTCTGAAGCCCCTCCCCTTTTTCAGGAGGTCTGGGATGGAAACTGTTGAGGATGGAAGAATCTCAGTATGTTGGGGGATTGAATTAGGGCCAGGAATCCCCAACAGTTGAGGGCCACTTTCTTTCTTCTCATGCTTTCACTGAGGCTAGTGGTCCAGGGGGCTCTTACTCCTTGGAGGTCATGTGGGCCATTAGGTCCAAAACTCTGTTGGTTTAATCAAATTTGTTGTCAGACCAGGAAATGAAATTGACAAAGGGATTGTTTGTGGAACATCTAGGGATTGTTTCCCCCAGCACATATAAGGTGGAAGACTCACCATTAAAGTTGTAGGAGACAGTCTGGTCATCAGTATAGACACCCTTTGGGGGTCCTCAAATGTATCCTTCACCACCTTTTTCATGTCATATTTCAGAGCCTTCTCCAGCATTCACTTCAGAGGTGATCTTGCCCGCAGCTTTTGTAGAAGCAGGGATGATACTCTGGGAAGCCCCCCTACCATGATATCACAGCTTCCCAGAAGGCCATCAATAGCATCACCCCATTTGATGTTGGAAGGGTCTCATTCCTGGAGAATGTAAATAGGCCTTCCATTGATGACAAGCTTTATATTCTTAGTCATTATTGTGCCATTGAACTTGACAAAGGTGGACTCATATACAAAGTGTAATCCATGAGGTCAATGAAAGGGTCATGGATGGTGACAGTAACTATACCAGAGTTAAAAGCAGCTCTGGTGACCAGGTGCTCAAATCCATTCATGCTGACCTTCACCATAGTATCTCAGGGATTTTGCTGACACTGAATAAGAAGATTTGGATGACAGGGAAGAACAGAGTATCATTTCTTTAACAATTATCAAATTATGCTTAAGATTCACTTTGGGCTTAGAAGCCTAAAGTGTTTGTGTAGCTGATTACTGGTATTTTTTTAAAAAAAAAACAATAAGAACCACCACTGTTTATCTACAGCCTTGTGGCATGAAACTCATTTCTCTATGATGGTTCAATACCACTGAAAACATCACAGTAATTTCACACACAGGTTTTCAGTAGCCTGAAATGTAGCCTTATTTAACTCAGCAGGTGCTTTATTATAATTAATCCAACTACCCATAATGGGAATTCCTTACTGATAATGTTTATTATGCTTTTGTTTTACGTCTGAAAATCATTCTCAATGCATAAAAACCATGGGTATGGATAAATATTTTTGTATCAGTTGATAAAAGATATCATTTAGTGTCAAAATCTCAAGTTTACTTTATTACCCATACTCTGAAAATTGGTGTACATGCATCTGTCACTATAAATGTTATTCCTTGTTTGTACCCAATTGGTTTAATAAGTGAATCACTGGAAACCACCTACACTTTGCTCTCATATCAGGCCTGCAGTCCTCCATAATAGCAATCAGTTCCACAAGTTTATCTGTGTATTTTTTTTCTTTTCTTGCCATATCCAATTTAATCATTTGATTGCTCCGGGTAGAATTTGGACAAATATATTCTTTCCTGAAGTTATGAAAGTCACTTTAACTTAGCTTGTTGAGGCTTATCTTAAAAGCACCTATATTCATACAAAGGAAGATGGTCAATCATTACACTAAATCCCTATTCATTAAGATTTCCAAATTTATTAGTGCTCCTTAAATACGATTTTATTTTCAAATTTTGTCAAGTTTTTCTCAGCTGAGTCACAAATTTCCCTTGCATGTAGCTTTAATTCAATAAACCTTATTAAATTGGGGTAGGGAGGACATTATCAATCTCTCTTTGTCTAGGCAAGGTGCCTCAGACATTTCAGTTACAGAACCATTTAGTTGTTCCGGACACTTTGTTTATCAAGCTAAATATACATTAGATAGTTGGCAAACATAAAACTATAATCTAAGAAAATAATTTAATAAAGTTATCATAAGGAAGTATTATGATGATGTTCTCATGCACATGAGACTTTCTCTTTTTCTTTTTTTCCCTTGTGCTTTCAGATAATCTGGAGTTCAGGATAACTGCTATTATGCCTCATTATTATACTCTTTATGTTTTGTAACCTTCTTCACCTTTCTGCTTACTTCACCATTCCCACAGCTTTAGGTGGGTGCAGGTATAATGCCTCTCATTGCCATTGCTTGTGAATTTGGAATATGAGTGGAATTTGGAATATGACTGGAATTTGGAATAAAAACTCTTCAAAGTTTTTATACCATTCAGCTAAAGTATCAAATACAAATACAAAACACAAAGTATTGTCACATAGGACTTATCTACACTTTGGTTAGGAAGTAAAGAAGAAAAAGAGAAATGTTATGGAGGCATATTTCTCTCCTAAAAATCTGGATCTTTTTTTTTTAGAATGAAACTGAATGAAGAGTCAATGCTAAGAAAGAAATTACTTAATTTTTTGTTCCCAAGTGTCCTTTCTGAATTCAGATTGAATTCTTTTATTCTTACCTTTGATATTAAACAAATACTCTTTTGGTCCCATTTTCTGGTTATACCACTCTGATCTTCCCTTGAGTGTCACTTTCCCACTTTCTCAGTCTATGGGATTTGGATAAACATTGAACGCAGGAATTGCTTTCTTCTGGCTACAGAGATTGGTATATAATACTTGACCCAAGTTGGTCCATTTAGAGCTAGTACTGAGAGCTTCTTATAAAAAGAACAGAAAAGAGATTCTTTCTCATGCAGTTGCTGAGAAAATATAATGCAGAGTTGGAACCGTTGACATATATTTTGCCAGGAAGAGGCAGTATGCAGTCCAAGAAGGAAGATCCCACAGAGCAACACATGGCCAAGAGATAAAAAAAGCCAGTCGTAGTCTTGATAAGTACTTTTGAATACCTGGATTCAGCTGCTCCTGGAGCCATTGATTCCTAAGAATTTAGAGGACTGAAGTCCTGTCGTGGTTTAAACCTGTGGAGATGGGAAGTTTCTTATCTGTTACAAATGAGAAGTCCTATCTAATACATCATTTTTCTCCAAAAACGTCTCTTTTCATTTTCCTGGTCACCAAAAGGCATATAACTTATCTGCTCTTATTTTTTCCTGTTTATTTATTTTTTAAGTTTCTTTTTAAATTTTTATTTATTTTGAAAGAGAGAACAAGCAGGAAGGAAGGGACAGAGAGAGACAGAGAGATAATCCCAAACAGGCTCTGCGCTATGAGCTCAGAGCTGGAGAGACTCTGAGATCATGACCTGAGCTGAAATCAAGAGTCTGATGCTTAACAGACTGAGCCACCCAGTTGCCCCATAGTTTTTCTTCCTTAAAGAAAGTATACTTTTAGACCTGTTTGTCTCTATTGCATCTTCGCATTAGCATCATTCTTACATCACATTCATTTTGTTTTTCAATTTTAGCACTGTATTCCTTCTGCCCTGAAAAATGATTGGCACAATAGTAAGTTCTTCTCCAATTTCTGCATTTCCTATATTGGAAATTTCCTCTCATAGAGGCTTTAGCTCACTAGTACCTTCTAGAAGTTTTTTTTTTCTTTTTAAATAAATGAGTTATATAATCTTTAATAGATGTTTGTGAAATCTGGTTATTTGACTTTATGTTTATGTGTAATGTAAAGATAAAGGCCTTGTGGGGTGCCTGGATGGCTCAGTCGGTTGAGCATCCGACTTTGGCTCAGGTCATGATCTCGCGGTCTGTGAGTTTGAGCCCCGCATGGGGCTCTGTGCTGACAGCTCAGAGCCTGGAGCCTGCTTCAGATTCTGTGTCTCCCTCTCTCTCTGCCCCTCCCTGCTCATGCTCTGTCTCTCTCTCTGTCTCAGAAATAAATAAAACATTAAAAAAAAACTTAACAACCATAAAAAGATAAAGGCCTTGTAGATTAAGGAGGAAAATAAAATCAATGTCTATTATGAGTGACGGGGACTGGAGAAGTTCAGTGTCCTAAATATCAAGAATTGGCTTCCTCACCAGCTAAGACCTTAGCATTAGTATTTAATATCTGTAGTGTATTCAAAATAAAATTCTGGCATACTAAAAGTACTACAGTTTATGCATGTATTTTAAAAATGTATATCTTATATATCCAGTTGTTTATTAACTATTAAAAGCATAGAAGTGTCTCTATTAAAAAAATACCTAAACACTTTTGTGAGGCAGAAATCACAGATACTTCCATTCACACTTCCCTTTGGATGTGTTCTTTCCCAACCCCGCCCCCACCACCACCTTCTTTACCTGACTTGAGGAAGTCTTTCCTCCAAAGGGCTATTCTTCAATTTGTGCTGCAACATATTTCTTTTACAAACTGGTGGTAAAACAGGAATATTTTTCTTATTCATTTCATCTATTTGTCCATGATTTGCATCTCAATGAGCTGTTATCATATGTAAACAGCTTGGACCCTTGAGATGTTCTGGAATGAAGATAATTTATACACATTGTGATTGTTAATGGAGAATTTGGTGTACAACATAGATTCTTTACAACACAGTGAGGATAATTACAATTGGAGACACAAAATAAAACCTGCTTCAGCTAGGAAATTGTTCATAAACACATGTTATTTTTATGGGTGTCCTTGAGAAGGGGCAGTCCACTGTCAATAATTTACATATGATATTTAAGTCAAACAAAATAATATCAACCTTCAGGTGAACATGTTTAACAACCTATTCAAATTACATTTTAAACATTTTCCTTTAAGTGAGAATATATCATTTTTAATATCCTGAGGCAGTTTGTAAAGTTGGTTAAGGGTGAAGAGCTAAGAAACGCTTTAAAAGGATAATGTCTGCATTGTATGTAAATTATGGTAGCAAACCAAGTCTGGAAAAATGTACATGGAAAGAATAGGAAAAAATAAAACAGTTGAGGGGAACTAGGAGGAAAATTCAGTGACAGAGTGGTAAAGGGTCTTTTTTTTTAATTGTGGGAAATATACTCCCTTATGAAAGAGCCAGTTGAGATAGGAATACAAAGAAAAGAAAAACATGCAAACATATCATCTTTCTATTCAACCAGTGTAAGGGATACTGTGGTGAGCCACCCCATCCCTTCTCAGGACCATAGGAATTATGACCCCAGCTGCTGAGTCTACTAGTTGTTGACCACTCTTACTTGTGGTACCCTCTCCAGGAAGTGGGCTGGAGAGAGCTGCTTCCTGGTAAGAACATCCTGTGTCGAATGACTGGCTGTACCTAGAGGCTGGAAGTCCAGATTCTTTGATGCAATGTAGGGGAACTCTGGAGGGTTATCCTAGCTTCCCTGTGGAGACAGCTGTAGTGTTTGCTAAGAGTGAACCAATTTTTCTCTCTGCCCAGCTCCGTTCTCCTCTGGCCCATTTCCCTCCATGGGTGCTATTCCTGAGAGTGCCCCCAAATCAACTTGCTACATGTTACTCTTCATCTCAGAGTATACTTTCTAGGAAACCCAACTTGGCAAAACCTGTAAAATTATTTCTCTGGTGCTGATGTTTATTGAGCAAATTTATGTGTTAGTTATCATGTATGCACTCTACGTAGATTATTTAATTGTATCCTCACAATTTGTAAGGGAGATAAATAATCATCCACAATTTTAAGCTAAGAACACTGAGTTGAAGTAAAGTTAAAGCATGTGTTTTAGTTCCATGAGTGAACAGAGTTGAAGTCCAGAGCTGGAATCCAGTACACTCTCTCTAGAGGAAGAAATTTCCCAGCAAGTTGCTGATGACAAAGCTTCAGAGATATTGGCTCTAGAGTAGAATTAAAAGTTAACATTCAGGAGAAGATTTAAAGTCCAATTTAAGGGGCACCTGGGTGGCTCAGTTGGGTAAGCATCTGACTTTGGCTCAGTCATGATCTCATGGCTCGTGGGTTCAAGCCCTGCATCTGGCTCTGTGCTGACAGCTTGGAGACTGGAACCTGCTTTGGATTCTGTGTCTCCATCTCTCTCTGCCCTTCCCTGCTCGGACTCTCTCTCTCTCTCTTAAAAATTAATAAATATTTAAATAATAAAGTCCAATTTAAGTAGGTAATTGTAACTCTTTTTGAATTAGAATAATAAAGGATTTTTTTCCTTTTTCTTTTCAGTTTTATTGAGATATCACTGACCTCTAACACTATATAAGTTTAAGGTGTACAGCATAATGACTTGATTTTCATGTACTGTGAAATGATTACCATAATATGTTTAGTTAACATCAATCATCTCATGAAAGTATAAAAAAAGAAGAAATAATTCCTTTTTGATGAGAACTTTCAGGGTTTATTCTCTTAGCAACTTCCAAATATACCATACAACAGTATTAATGCAACCATCATATTTTACATTATATCCCCAGTAATTACATCTTATAACTAGAAACTTGTACCTTTTGACTACATTCATTCATTCATTCATTCACCCACTTCCAACTCCTGCTACTGGTAATCACAAATCTGATCTCTCTTTTTTTTATAATGTTTGTTTTTGTTTTTATTTTTATATTCCAGATATAAGTTAGATCACAGAGTATTTGTCTTTTTCTCTCCGACTTATTTCACTTAAAATCTTTCTAATTCCATCTATATTATTGCAAATACACACACACACACACACACACACACACACACACACACTTGTTATTCATTCATCCATTTGTGGACACTTGGGTTTCTTCCATATCTTGACTGTTGTAAATAATACTACAGTGAACATAAGTGTGCATCTATCTTTTTGAACTAGTGTCTTATTTTCTTTGGGTAAATACCCAGTGGTAGAATTACTGGATCATATGATATTTCTATTTTTTATTTTTTTTAAATATTTTTAATGTTTATTTTTGAGAGAGAGATAGAGCATGAGCATGGGAGGAGCAGAGAGAGAGAGGGAGACACAGAATCTAAAGCAGGCTCCAGGTTCTGAGCTGTCAGCAGAAAGCCAGATGCAGGGCTGGAACCCATAAACCGTGAGATCACAACCTGGGCCAAAGTTGGATGCTTAACCAACTGAGCCACCCAGGGGCCCCATCTATTTTTAGTTCTTTTGAGAAAACTTCATATTGTTTTCTACAGTGGTTGTGTTAGGTAGAAGGGGAATGATGGAGACATGAGCTGGAGGCAAGGATGGTGATAAATGAACTACATATTAAAAGCCTGAGGTCATGACATCCTGATGCGGCTTCTAAGACCTTGCAGTTGACAGATAAAGAGCCACAGGTGAGAAGCTTGCACTCTCCTCTTCCACCTCTGCCCTAAGGTAACCCCT
This sequence comes from Prionailurus viverrinus, assembly GCF_022837055.1. NCBI lineage: Eukaryota > Metazoa > Chordata > Mammalia > Carnivora > Felidae > Prionailurus > Prionailurus viverrinus. Next base: position 83,831,400 of record NC_062570.1, read on the forward strand.
AGACTTATTATAATACATTTGCATTGTAGGTGCAGCATCCCCTGCCCTCCATAGAGAAAGGCTGCCAGGATGGTTCCAGTACAAATCTTGTAAGGTCAAAAACTTCCCTTCCCAACCTGTGGGGGGAGTTCCCCAAATGAGTGGAAGCAGCCTCCATTAGAGACCAGCCCATGTACTTCACAGCTCCTCCTAGCCCAGAGAGAGGAAATAAATATTCAATCCAAAAACAACCTAGAGCCAGTCCCACCTGGTAGAACCTGCCTGCTCTCCCACCTTGAGAATGTACTTTCACTGTGACAAATGCTTTGTGCTTGCTACTTTCCTTCTGGCTGTCTTTATTGCAGCACAGATCCTCACCTAAGTCTTCTTGAGGAATCCAAGGACTGAGACCTCCACTCACACAACATAGTCTCTCCCTCCAGTAACAGTTGCACCAATTTGCATTCCCGCCAACAGTACATAAAGGTTCCCTTTTCTCCACATCATCTTATTTGGAAAAGGTCCTCTGCCCATTTTTAATCAGATCATTTTTTTACTGTTGAGTTGTAGGAGTTCTTTATATGTTTTGGATAGTAATGCTATATCAGATATATCACTTGTAAATATCTTCTCCCATTCAGTAAGTTGCCTTTTATGTTTTATTGATGGTTTCCTTTGCTGTGCTTTTTATTTTGGTGTAGTTCATTTTGCTTTTGTTTCCCTTGCCTGAGGCGACATTTGCATAAATATGTTGCTAAGGCCAATATCCAAGAGGTCCAAGCCTCTGGTTTCTTTTGGGAGTTTTATGGTTTCAGGTAATATATTTAGGTCTCTAATGCATTTTGTGCTTATGTTTGTGTCTGGTGTAAGAAAATGGTCTACTTTCATTCTTTTCATGAGGCTGTCCAGTTTTCCCAGCACCATTTATTGAAGATAATGTCTTCCCCATTGTGTATTATTGCCTTCTTTACACTAGATTAATGAACCGAATAAACATGGGCCTATTTTTAGGTTCTCTATCCTATTCCATTGATCTAAGTATCTGCTTTTATGTCAGTATCATAGTGTTAGATTTCTATAGGTTTAAAATCTGGAATTGTGGTACTTCCGGTTTTGTTCTTTCTCAAGATTGCTTTGGCTACTTGAGGTCGTTTGTGGTTCCATGCAAACACACACAGTCTTCCAAAACTGAATTGGGAAAAAAAATAGAAAATTTAAACAGACCAGTTGCTAACAACAAAATTGAATCAGTAATCGAAACTTCCAATAAACAAAAGTTCAGGACCAAATGACTTCATAGGTGAACTTTACCAAACGTTTAAAGGACAATTAATACCTACTCTTCTCAAACAAGTCAAAAAAATAGAAGAGAAAGGAAAGCTTCCAAACTTATTCTACAAGGTCACTGTTACCTCAATACCAAAACCAGATGAAGACACTACAAAAAAAAAAAAATTAAAACTACAGGCCGATATGCCAATGAACTTCGATGTAAAAATTCTCAATAAAATATTAGCAAACCACATTCAACAATGCATTAAAAAGGTCATTTACCACAATAAAATGGGATTTATTCAAGGGATGGTTCAATATTCACAAATCAATATGAAATACCATGTTAATAAGAGGAAAGTTTAAAACCATATGATCATCTCAGTAGATGCAGTAAAAGCTTTTGACAAAATACAACACCCATTCATGATGAAAACACTCAATGAAATGGGTTTAGAGGGAACATACCTCAACATAATAAATGCCATATATTAAAAAAAACCTACAGCTAACATCATAATGGCGAAAAACTGAAAAGTTTTCCTCTAAGATCAGGAACAAGATGAGATGTCCAGTTTTGCCACTTATATTCAACATAGTATTAGAAACCCTAGCTGTTGCACTCAGACAAGAAAAAAAATAAAAGGCATCTAAATTGGTAAGGAAGAAGATGTCACTACCTGCAGATGACACACTATACAAAGAATACTCTAAAGAGTCCACCAAAAAACTGTTAGAATAAATGGATTCACTGTAGTTGCAGGACACAAAATTAACATACAGAAATCCATTGCATTTCTATATACTAATAGCAAAGTAACAGAAAAAGAAATTGAACATACAATACCACTTACAATTGCATCAAAAAGAATAAAATACCTAGGAATAAATTTAAGGAAAACAATATTTAAGGAATATTTAATATTTTAAACAATTATTTAACAATTTATTTAATATTTAAATGCTAAATATTAAATATTGTTTGTTTAAATATTTATTTATTATTTATTTAAATATTAAATATTATTTAATATTTAAAACAGTTTATTTATTTAATATTTAAACAATATTTAAGGAAAACAAGGAAAATTTAGGGAAAACAAACTATGAAAAAACTTAAAATGACACAAACAAATGGAAAGATATACCATTCTCATGAATTGAAAGAATTAGTATTGTGAAAACGTCCATACTACCCTATGTAATCTACAGATTCAACACAATCCCTGAATACATTTTGATGATAGCCATTCTAACAGACATGAAGTGATATCTCCTCATGATTTTGATTTGCATTTCTTTAATGATTCTTGGTGTTGAATACCTTTTAGTGTACCAATTGCTCATTTGAAATTTTCAAGGGTAAAATTGATTAATAACAAATAAAAATATCTGATTATACCCCTGAATTTAGAGCTCTAAGTTTCAATCACCATTCAACCTTGAAATATAGTTCTTTTCTAAGAATGCTGCAGATAACTTTTTATAGAAATATTAATTTCTCATATGGAAGTTTAGAGTTTTTATTATAAATTATTTTTTTAAGTTTATTTATTTATCTTGACAGAGAGAGAGCAAGACAGCATGAGCCAGGGAGGGGTAGAGGGAGAGAAGAGAGAGAATCCTAACCAGGCTCAGCTCAGCTATGACCTGATGTAGGGCTCAATCTCACGAACCATGAGATCACAACATGAGCCAAAATCAAGGTTAGATGTTTAACTGACTGAGCCACTCGGGTTCCTCTTATTATAAATTATTAAGTAACGTTTGAGATAACACTTAATCTAAGAAAATTCAGAAATTCTACCACTCTGTTTAACTCAGTATTGGCCTTGTACTAGAGGAGAAAGAAATCCCTTTAAAAATTTTTTTGCTTCCCTTCTAAATGTAGTATGTAACCATGATTAATAAGGGATGGAAATATAGAATCTAAAAAAATACAGTTTTGTTATGTTTCTTTTAAAAAAAATGTAATGTTTATTTTTGAGAAAGAGAGAGAAACAGAGCACAAGTGGGGGAGGGGCAGGGAGAGAGGTAGAATCTGACGTAGGCTCCAGGCTCTGAGCTGTCAGCACAAAGCCTGATGTGGGGCTCAAAGTCATAGACTGTGAGATCATGACCTGAGCTGAATGAAGTCAGACGCTTAACTGACGGAGCCACCCAGGTGCCCTTTTGTTATGTTTCTTAATATTTGTTTTTTAAGCTTGTGATTATGTTAGCAGCTTCACATTTTTTAAACTTAATATGAGTTATTTTTCACTTATACGGGCACTTCATATAAATTTTAATGTTTTCACAATGTCCCACTGGGCAGGTGTATAATTTTAGCTTGAATGAGAAATGGGACCCTGAACCCAGAGGTCACTTAGGGAAAGTCAGCTAGCCCTGAAGATCCAATCTACTCAAGGCAATATTTGACTTGATCCCAGTATCAAAATGGTAAGAATTAAATAGAAACAGGAGAACCCATGAATCACTTTACAATGAAGAACTTACATAGAAGAGCAAAGTGTGACTAGTGAGTGTGGATTCGGAGCCATGGAAATTAGTTATGTGATAGTAGTGGTGGTGTCATGGCCCTTACCTTTGAGAATATGTCTGTTCAACAAACCAGATTAGATTATATGTCAACCAAAGACTCTGTTGGTGTCATTACCTTTCTTAAAACCCTTTAATGGTTTCCATTACTGTTAGATTAAAATATAATATCTCTTTTGATAATTTTGTTCCTAACCATCTTTTATATCTCATTTCCTGCCACTCCCATCTTGCTCCATATAATCTATATACAATGTACTTTTTCTCAGTTCCCTGAACTCATTAAACCCTTTGCCCTTGGAAGATGCCACTCTCTTGACCAAGAATGACCTCTTCCCTAACTTTTCCACCCCATCTATCAGTTCAACTTCCATTTATCATTCATGGTTCCTCTGGAATGTCATTTCCTCAGAAAGTCTCTGAGTAACAGATTAGTGAAATTTGCATTCTCTGTCTCTCTGTTCCTTTCTATCTCTGTCTCTCTCTCATCACCCAGGCTTCCTTTGGGACACTTGTCTCACTTGCAATTAAACAATTACATGCATAGTTTTCTGTGGATCAAGTATATATTTAAAGCAAAAGTTGATATGGTAAAATCATGTGCAGTGAGTTATGTGAGGTCAAGGACCATATCTCTCTTATTTACCACTGTGACTTTAGTGCTGAGCTGTGGAGTTGGCACATATTAAATATGTGTTGAAATCACAAACTTCTTTCTCTGCCTTTTTCTCTTCTCTGCTTGCATTTTTAACCAAAACATTTTTCTTCCCTTTCTTTGTTAAGATAAACACACATACACACAGGCACACACACACACACACACACACGTCTGTGTGTATCTGTGTGTGTCTGTGTGTATATGTTTCTATAAAATCTCCAAATTCAGGTTAAAATTAACTTTTTGTCTCTGAGTAAACAGTCTGTTTAAATTGACTTTATATATTTCTGCTTTGATATGAAAATAGAGACTCTATTTTTAAGATTTCAGGATATGTCTTTACAGTTTCTTCTAGTTATATAAGTAGTTGGCCATTTCCAAAATCTTTGGACAATTATGTTCAATTATTTTTTCTACTATATACAATTCTGTAATGAACTTATACTTAGAGAACAAATACTTATTTTTGTATTTTCTAGTTGATTTTTCCTAAGATATACCAAAGAAATGCTTGTAAGAGATGAATAAGCCCTTCCTGAGATAAAATTTTAAAAAATTAAAGTTTTGTGACAATGGATTTTTATTTGATTTTTTTAAATTTTGAGTTCTCTGAGTTCTCAGTTTATTATGAAGATTCATGTAAAAGTAAAAACATTACCAAACTAGAAAATGAGTGTGGCTAGCTGGGTTTGGTTTCCTTCAGTCTTTCAGGAAATGACAAAATGTTCAACCTTTTGAGAGAACTTAACTTTATGTTCCCGTATTCAATGCTGACACTGCTAAGAATGAATCATTAAATGTGAGAGGAAGGCTAAAAGGAAAAATGTTTAACCAACTGTCCTTTCCTGGTGCTACATTTAGAAAAACTATTTTTTGAATATACAGAATATGTTTCAATGGCTAGGATACAATAGGACCAAAAAAGATATTTGTCAATTGTTGGAATTTATTTATGAAAGGATTTTACATACTTACAGAATCAAATTCTGGAGTCTGGAATAAAATGTGGAGGGAGGAGAGAGGAGAGTTTCTTTATTAGTTAATGGGATGAAAAATTTCTTGTAAAGTAAAATAATAGAGCTCCTTACATACCTCAACAAGAGGAATTGAATTCAACATGAAAGGAAGAAACTACTTCATCCCTCTTGTAAATTCAGGAGCTTCAGTTGCAGGAAGTAATAACCTTAATCACATAGAATTAAAAGGGGCATTCAGCTAATCAGATTTGTTCCTAGAATTCAACTTTGGAGGGAAAAAAAAGACCCAAAGACCAGCCTATTAATACATATTTGGTTCTTATTATTGACTAATAGTTGCATCCTGAGGTATGGATCCACACTACTAAATGTGTATTTATGTGTTTTATGCTAGACTATGAGGAATGACACTTGGGATGATTTATTTTTTTGAAAAAAATATTTTTGGATGTCTATAATGTGTCAAGTGTTGGGATAAACACTTTAGACTAAATGGTAAACCAAAATAGATATTATCTCTGTTCTCGTAGACTAAGAATCTAGTGGAGGACATAGACATGGGAAAAATTGTTTTAAAAAAATAGGTAAATTAAAGCTCAGATAAGCACTACATGAAAAGTGACATAATGCTTTAAGAGTGTGTAATAGAACTGTTTGAACTAACTAGGAAGGTAAGAGAATGTTTTCCTAACAAAGGTGTGGTTGGGCAGTGAGAATAAGAATTATATAATTATTAGTTAAGAAAGAAGAATTTCTGAAGAAATAAGCTTTACAGTTTTTTATATTGCCCTCTATATGAAAAATACATATGACAGGAAGCATGATAACTTTTTTTTAAATTGGAGTACAATTGATATATTAGTTTCAGGTGTGAAACACAGTGATTTTATATTTGTATATATTGCAAAATGATCACCACAGTGTCTAGTCAGCATCTGTTACCACACAGTTACAAATTTTTTTCTTCTTGTGATGAAAACTTTTAAGATTTACTCTCTTAGCATTACTCTTAGCATTCAAATGTGCACTAAAGTATTAACTACAGTCACCATGCTGTACATTATATCTTCTCAACTTATTTTATAACTGAAAATGTGTACTTTTACCCGTTTTGCCTATGCTCTACCCCTCACCTGTGACAACCACTAATCTATTTCTGTGCTTATAAGCTTGCTTTCTTTTTGTCTTTCTCTGACTTCTCTCACTTAACATAACGCCCTCAAGGTCCATCGATATTGTCACAAATGGCATGATTTCATTCTTTTTTATGAGTGAATAATATTCCTATGTGTGTGTACATGTCTGTGTGTGTATATCACAATTTCTTTATCCATTCATCCATTGGTAGACATTTAGGTTATTTCTATCTCTTGTCTATTGTAAATAATAGAATAATGATACCGTTATTAGTTTAAGAAAGAAGAATTTCTGAAAAGATGAGCTTTAAAATTTACTCCTTGATATTGCCCTGCATATGAAAAATACATATGACTGGAAGCATGATGACTTTTAAGTGATAAAAATACTCCCATTTGAAGAGTTTTATTTTATTATTCTTTCAACAAATTATCAATTATTGTCTAGTTGTAGTAAGAAACACTCTTGATTGTGGTAATGTGGTAATAAATAAGAAAGACAAACTTTCTTACCTGTGGAGCTGAACTCTGGTAACCCAAGTTAACCAAAAAATATATAACATTTTTAATAAGTGCTGTATGGAAAACAAACCTAGGTAAGGTAACAGACCTAGTGAGTGTGACAGGAGGGGATTTTGTTTGATGTATGTGTAAGTGTTTGGGGTGTGTACACATTCAATAATTTTGGATACACTGGCCAGGATATATAGAAATAACTGACATTAAAGGACGAACTTGAAAATTGAGAAACATTTATGAGAAAATGTTAGCATAGGGAGGTTCATATGGAACATTAACAAGGGTTGAACAATAATTGTAATGGCCTTGGACCAGACATTTCATTCTCAAAAGCCAGGGCACTTGGAATATGGTGAATGTAGGAGAGAATGCTAGACAGTGTGAATCTCAGTGTCATGGTCAAACATAGATTGCCTAAGGCAATCATGTGCCTTCTTCCTTAATATTTGCTCACCCATCTATCCACTCTTTTATTCCAATATTGAATACTTAGTTTGTGCCTTTCTAGAAGCACTGTCCTGTGGGCACACAAAGATGAGAAAGACAGACTAGGTCCTTGCCTTACTGAAGCTTCCATTTTATTTATTATTTATTTATTTATTTATTTATTTATTATGTTTATTTATGTATTTAGTTATGTATTTTGAGAGAGAGAGAGAGAAAGAGAGAGGAAATGAGTGGGGAAGAGGCAGAGAGAGAGAGAGAGAGAGAGAGAGAGAGAGAGAGAGAGAGAATGCTCAGCCCAAAGCCCTATACAGGGCTCGATCCCACCAACCCTGAGATCAGGACCTGAGCCAAAAGCAAGATTCAGATGCTTAACGAACTGAGCTACCCAGGTGCCCCTGAAACTTCCATTTTAAATAGGAGCAGATAGACTGGTAAGCAAATGAGTAAATAAAATGCTACAGTTTGTGATAAGTGGGATGAAGGAAATAAAGAAGCTCCTGTGATAATAAATCATGGTACCTAAGTTAACTAGGATGATCAGGGAAGGATTCTTTGGGCTGGAATCAAAGCCATTATCTGTAGAACTTCATGAGTCCTTCATGGAGTCAGGCAGGTATTTAAGGAACCTGGAAGAGACCTTTAAATCAGCTGTGTGTGTGTGTGTGTGTGTGTGTGTGTGTGTGTGTGTGTGTGTGTTTTATTTCTTGATTACCTACCAAATGAGAACTCAGAGCTCTGGTATGACTAGGAGATTTTATTGAAGATTCTTGAGAAGAAAATCACTACCACCATCTTCCCTGACCCCTCCACTGTAAAGGATTAATTCATTTTGATCTCTCTTTCAGTGTAATTTATTCAAAATAATTTTTATACTCCTAGTGGTTATAAAAGAAACACAAATTACAGTTAATTACATTATAAAAATACAGAATGTGTAATTTCCAATCCTTTGATTATTTCCTCTCTGAAATATACATTATCGACAGTTTTGCATACTATTCTGCCTTTTTATATACATATGTTTATATATATTTTTTCCTTTTTAACAAAAAAAGGAACACTACTCAATATATTCCTATGGAGCTTGTATGTTTTTGTTTTGATTTGTTTTTATTTTTCTCTTTATAACAATATCTTGTGAGCTTTCCCTGCCAACATATATGAGACTTTTTATTGTTTTTAATAGCCACATAATAATCAATTTGTGTATCTATCATTGTTTAACAGTTTCTGTATTTAAGAATATTTAGTTTTATTCCATTTTTTTCTACCATTTTATAGATGATGAATGAAAAAGCCTAGGCAATTGTAGAGTTTTTGTAAAAAAAGATAGTAGAAATGTTAGGTCAAATGTATATGCATATTTTAAATTTACTAGATATTTCCGTGTTGGCATTCCAAAAGTTTGTAGCATTTTTGTTATTTAAGGAAACAAAGCAGTAGAGAACCCATTTAGTTTTCTCTGAAAACTAAAGGTTACATATCAATATAACCTTTTTATGTTCAGTTCTTTGATAATCAATGAAGTTTATATTGATACTGTCACCCTACAAAAGAAATTGATTTCTCCTTTCTAAATTACAAATAGCAATACTTTAATGGCCGTTTGTCTTACCATTCTAAATTTCTTTCTGAACTTTATGTAGTTTTATTGCCCAAACATGACTCAGATATGCAAAACCCCAAACCAAAACGGCTTTAAAACTTAAAGGTGATAGTAGCATTTTCAACAGTGAACACAATTTGGAATATGAGAAACACTTTACATGTGCTAGGCTAATGTTGGTGCAGGGAAAAGACAGCAGCAGAAGTGAACATTGGAGTACTCTGCTAGTGGCAGTGAATTCCAGCAGTTCCCATTTGAAACCATAGCACAGAGATCCTAAAAAAGTGGAACATTAAACTGTATACAAGGATCATCAAGAATTATATTTCACTATAATGGCTTAGTGGCACTTATATAGGTATGGAATTTAGTGAGGTTTTCCTCACTAAAGAGGTTTTCCTTTAAACATACAATGAATTTTCCTGAGTATTTCATGAATATTTAGAATCTGTAGTTTTGGGGTTTCATCTATTAATTCTACTTTATTAATTGTATTGTTCTTATCCTTTACATGTTCTATCTTAAACTGGGGCAATGTGTCCTAATGAAGAATAAGCAAACCACAAGCAATGTATGACATTTTTCTGAAGTGTTGATATCAGTATAAAACACTGGAAAATTCTGTTAGAGTTTGATTTTGGGAAGCACCACTGTTATGTATATTTAATATACTTGAGTAATTTTTCTATCATATACAGATACAGATAATAGCTTCATAAGCGTCCACTGTTGTGTTTCTATCAAACATTTTATCTAGGCATCTCTAACTTTTTTTTCTTTATGTCTTTTTGTGCTTTTTTTTTCTTTTAATTTGGCATTTAGATATTTATTACTTTTAGGTCTTTAATTTGGATGTAGTTTATATCAATTTAAAATGATCCTCACCTTCCCTTTTACTTACATTTTAATTTATCTATAGAATTTTTGTTTTATTATTCTCCAATAAACATTTAGCACTCCTTTTATTTTTTACTAGTTTTATTTTCCTTTAGAGTTCCATATAAGTAGAAAAGCAGATACAGTGTATCTTATTCAATTTCAAGAGATTATAATGGTTGAAATCACTGTCTATATTTATTCATGGAAATCTGTTAATTTCAAATTTCTGCAAACTCTTGGTAACTTATTAAGTAAAAAAAATCTGGAGGATTTGAAAACATAATGAAAAAATTTGACCATATTGACATATAGAGAATATTGTATTCAACATCTGCAGAATACACATTCCTTTGACTACACATACAGAATTTCCTAAAAAAAATGATCATATTCTAGACTATGAAACAACTCTCAACAGCTTTCCTATGTCTTAAATCACATTAAAAATCCAAGGACTTAATAACACAATGGAACTAGGTTAGACATGAATAAACAGTACAAAATCCACAAAATGTGGGAACCCTCTTGCACTGTCAATGGGAATGCAAACTGGTGCAACCTTTCTGGAAAACAGTATGGAGGTTCCTCAAAAAATTAAAAATAGAACTACTCTATCACCCAGCAATAACACTGCTAGGAATTTATCCAAAGAATACAGGAGAGCTGATTCATAGGTACACATGTACCCCAATGTTTATAGCAGTGTTTTCAACAATAGCCAAATTATGGAAAAACCTAAATGTCCATCAACTGATGAATGGATAAAGAAGATGTGGTTTATATATACAATGGAATACTACTAGGCAATGAGAAAGAACGAAATCCTGCCATTTGCAGCAACGTGGATGGAATTAGAGGGTATTATGCTAAGTGAAATAAGTCAATCAGAGAAAGACAAATATCGTGATTTCACTCACATGTGGAACTTGAGAAACTTAACAGAAGGCCATGGCGGGGAGGGAAGGGGGAAAAATAGTTACAGAGAGGGAGGGAGGAAAGCCATAAGAGACTCTTAAATACAAGGAACAAACTGAGGGTTGTTAGGGGGGTGGGGGAGAGGGGAAAATGGGTGATGGGCATTGAGGAGGGCACTTGCTGAGATGAGCACTGGGTGTTGTATGTAAACAATGAATCATGGGAATATAACCCCAAAACCAACAGGACACTGTATACAGTGTATGTTAGCTAACTTGACAATAAATTATATTACAAAAAATTCACAAAATGTGGAAATTAAGCAACTTACTTCTAGGTAATACAATGGAATACAATATTTGGATCTTACATCAACCTAAAAATATCTAATTAAACCAATGGAAGAAGATGGGAAAAATTATTAAGAATAAAACTAATAAAATAGGAATAAAAGGTTCAGTAGAGAGGATCAATAAACCAAGAGTTGGATTCTTTGAAAATTGATAAAATGTACAACCTCTTGGTAAGTCTGTCCGTAAGAGTTGGTCAAAAATAACAAAGAAGACCACAATACAGATCATACAGAAAATAAAAAGATGTTATAAACATAATTTTGAATATATAGAGGAAACGAACACATGTCTAGGAGACCGGAATCTACTTAAACTGACATAAGAAGAAAGGTAATATCTGAATAATATTACTATACACTAAAGAAATTGAATATGTAATTAAAAATCATTCTATAAATAAAAGTCCAAACTTAGCTTCACCAGTGTAGGACCAATCCAGTCATGTCCAAACTCTTTCTGAAAACTAAAAAAAAAAAAAAAAAAAAAAAAAAAAATTGAGAGCAAGTTCTGAGTCATTTCATGAGGCTGACATAACCTTGACATGAAATCTGACAAAGACATTACAAGATAGGATATCATAATTCCTCTGACACATAAATATAAAAAAATTTCTAAAAATAGTTCCTGATTCCAGTGAAATGGGTTGATTCCATGAATATAAGGTTGCTTTAATGTTTGAAAATTTGTATTAGTGGCCACACATTAATAGTAAAAGAAGAAAAAAATCCTTTCAAAGGTTGCAAAAGCACTCAAAATAATGATCTATTTATGCTTTAAAAAATAGTAAACTAACAATAAAAGAAAATTTCATCTAATAATGAACATCTGTTGGCAAACATTTTACTTAATGGAGAGATATTGAAAATGTATCCCCTAAATTAAGGAAGGAGAAAGGAGGTGCTATTGTTACCATTCATATTCAATATTCTACTACATAGTCTAACAAATGGAATAAGACACGAAAATAAATAAAAGATACACAGACTAGAAAGGAATGAATAATAAAACTCATTCAGAGACCTCAATACATAAAAATATTCCAAAAAGAATTTATAGATAAACCAGTAGAGTTGATGAACAATTTTATCAAAGACACAATCTAGATTGTGGCTACATGGGCACTTTCATTTTGTGATCATTTATTGCATTGCATAGTTATGATTTATTCAATATTTTATCTATATGTTATACTTCATTAAAAGGTATTAGAAGAAAATGTAGAGTAATAGGGCTATAACCTTGGCATAAAGCACCCCCCCCAGAGAATTTGTAAATTGAGTAAAGTAAGATAGATAATTTTGATTTCACAAATCTCCAGTCTTCTATATTATAGATAATGTAAGGCAAGTAGTACTCTGAGAAAATATTTCTCATAATAAAATAAAACACAACATTGTTATCCAGATTATAAAAAATTCAAATATTAAGTAGAAAAGGCAGAGAAAGACATAGATATAGTAAAAATCTATGATCAGGCAACTCACAGAAGAAATATAATTGACCGATAAACATATGGGAATGATTTCAACTTCAGTATGACTTAGAAAAATGCAAAGTAAAACAAATAATATACTTTTAAAAAATGTTTGTCAGTATAAAATGTTGGCTAATATGTGGTGAAATTGATGGGAGTGTAAATGTGTGCAGCCTTTTGGGAGACCAATGTGATAATGCCTATCCACAATAAAGGTAAATATTGTTCTTTGAGCTAGCAAGTATATTTTAATGTGCCTTACCTGCATGATTATACACATGCTCACAATCAGTCATGTGCATGGATTCTCACTAATAGGAATAATCAGAAACAATCTTCATATAAATGTAGTGATAAGAGTAGATCCTAAGTCAAACTGGAAGATAAAAATAGTAAGTTACAGAGTAATGAATCTGATTGGTTTCCATTTTTTTCTTAATGTTTATTTATTTTTGAGAAAGAGAGAGACAAAGTGTGAGTGGGGCAGGGGCAGAGAGAGAGGGAGACACAGAATCTGAATCAGGCTTCAGGCTCTGAGCTGTCGGCACAGAGCCTGACGTGGGGCTCAAACTCACGAACCATGTGATCATGACCAGAGTCGGATGGTTAACTGACTGTGCCACCCAGGTGCCCCAATTTACATTTCTTTATTAAAGAAAATAAGCTGCGAGCATATAAAAGATTGTACATCTATGTGTTTCTTTTGTTTTTGTAAAAGAAAAGGTATAGAGAAATATACAACAAAAAATTAGAGTGGCAATTCTGTGGAAGGAATTAAGAAGACCAAATTAAGGAGTTTTGCTTTTTTCCTACTGCTGGAATTTGTTACAAATTTTTTATATAAAGACTCTAACCTGGGGGACCTGAATGGCTTAGTCGGTTGAGCATCCAACTCTTGATTTCCACTCAGGTCATGATCCCAGGTTCATGTGATTGAACCCATGTTGGGCTCCATGCTGGGCGTGGAGCCTGCTTGGGATTCTCTCTCTGCCTCTCTCTCTCTGCCCCTCCCCTAGTTGTGTTCTCTCCCCGCCATAAAAAAAAAAAATCTATTCCTGCCTACTTGAGTAATTAAAAGACAAGAAGAAAACAATAAAAAGCCCAGTACAAATGTGTCTACTGGTTTTTATTATAATATCCATGTTTTTCAAATATCATTCTTTAGTGGTATGTTGAAGGGTGTAGTATTTGCACAAATACTAGCCATCCAGGAACCCAAGAGATTCAGAGGTGATAAATGAAATCCCCACTTGTCATAACTACAAGGAAAGATCTTGGTGAAATTACACAAGAAATGCCAGGAAAGACATCTGAGTGTTAGACACAATACTAGTAGGGAATACAGAAAAAAAATCAACATTTTTATGGCCCTTACTTACTGTACATGCTTTTCAATTGCCCTTAATTATTTTTCTCTCTCTCAGGAAGACATTAAAAAAAGAAGTAGTTTCTTGCCACAAAGAAACTACTTTAAAAAGCTTTGCTAGAATGCTAAATACAGATTTTGATGAGTATCTAAAGAATTCTCAAAGCCAAGGCACATTTATCTGAGCATACAGTGTATGTATTTTAATGAAATTCAGTGAAATTTCTAAACATCTGACATCTGTTTACTAGTAAACATTTAATTAAGTATTTGAACACAACAATGCTAAATGAAATGTTTTAAAGAAGCCATTAGAACTCGGGAGTTCTAACTGTAATCCTAACTAACTCATAGGAGAGCAATAGAATCTGCTACTACAGTCAGGGACAATAGAACCCGTTTGCTCTGTGTTCTTTTATTCTGTTATTTCTTTGACTGTTGCCTGCTTTTTCTTGCCATCTCTCTCTCAGTGATGATGCATTATTCATCAAGCCTTATGTATGAGAAGGTTAGCATCTTGTAATCAGAGCAGTGGGTCTGAAGGTTTTCACTCAGAGACCATTGTGCCTATACACATTTGAAAATCATTTGTTTTCCCAGTAAAAAAAGTAAAGCATGCGTCTCATTAAATGTTTTCACTTGGGGCATTGCCTTCTCTTGGTAGTTACAAAACTGACTTTTATCTGGCGATGAAATATGAATTCGGCATTGCAGCTTTAGCAGATTCCATGTAAACATAGCAGGCAGAGAAACCCTTTTATCCTGTGCCATGCTGTTTTTAGGAGAGGATGTGTGAGAGTAGGTACATGGGAAAGAGGCTTCTCAAGTAGTGGGAATTTTCACACAGCTGTTGTGACCTCTCAGGACAAAGCTGTAGAGGGGTTTCTGTAACCTCTCCTATGGGACACTCTATTACATTCTGGCACCCTGTTGGCCTAGGGCCCTACTATTTCCCAGTTCAAAGAGGGCCACTTGGGACTTCCCAGCGTGGTACTCCTGAGATCCCAGGCCTCCAAAGCAGCCATCATTATGCAGACTTTCCCAGATCCCACTCTCCTTATTGAATATCAGAATTCACTCTTGTTCATTCTTGTTCCCCTAAGATAAACCTACATTAATGCAGTTTATCTGTGGAAAGAGGAAATAAAATTGTGATGTTAGAAGCTGATAAATGACTTAACCAGGTCTCCTTTCAAATAATACCAGTATTTGGAAAATAATTTTTAATGTCTTTGTACAGCATGAAATATTGCATGCAAACACCTAGAATGCTGTGCCTGGCAACTACTAAAGTGGCTATCATTATTGTGCTGTTATAAAGAACACAGGAGTAGCAGGCAGAGAGGCTCATTTTAAGATCCAACTTCTTTATCTGCGATGCTTACTAGCTCTCTGGTTTGTATTCTCTAAATGTCAGCTCAATGTCTAGTTACATTCTGACCTAATATCCTCAACAGCAACAACATGTAATCTTCTCACTGTGTTTATCCTGATTCTAGAAAGGCTGAAACACTATTTTCCTCTAATAATAATGACAGTGATGGCTAATATTCATTGATATCATACTCTATGCCAAGCACTGCACTAAGCCCTTTATATGGATTATCCCGTTTGATCAATACAACAATTCCATGAGGAAGTTGTTATTATTCCATTTTTATAGATAAGGAATCCATGGGTCAGAGAAGTTAAGTAATTTTTCAAAGGTCAAGTAGCTTCTAAATAACACAATTAGAGTCCAAACCCAAACTGTTAACTAGTAAAATATTCTGCTTCTATCACTCCTGGAATAGTCTCCTCCTCCCACCCATACATTGCCTTCCCTAGCCTGTTGCTGATCTTTGTCTGGCAGAGTCTATTTCTTCCACCCATGAAATGGGAAATCAGTACCTTTGCAACTTATGTCCTTTTTCAATGAAGTTGCCTTCCTCATTTTCCTTTTATTTTTTTTTTTTAATTTTTTTTCAACGTTTATTTATTTTTGGGACAGAGAGAGACAGAGCATGAACGGGGGAGGGGCAGAGAGAGAGGGAGACCCAGAATCGGAAACAGGCTCCAGGCTGCGAGCCATCAGCCCAGAGCCTGACGCGGGGCTCGAACTCACGGACCCATCAGCCCAGAGCCTGACGCGGGGCTCGAACTCACGGACCGCGAGATCGTGACCTGGCTGAAGTCGGACGCTTAACCGACTGCGCCACCCAGGTGCCCCCTCATTTTCCTTTTAAAAAGCATTAATCACCATCAGAGTGCTGTACAGGATCAGAACAAAGGCATTCATTCAACAAATGAGCTTCTACTAAGTGTCAGGCACTATTCTAGGTAATGCAGATATTGCAAAATAAAATATCTGGCTTAATGGTACTTATAGGCTAGAATGGGAAGACAGGATGAAAACAAATAAATGATCAAGATAACTTTTGTCAGTGATACATGCTTTGAAGAAAATAAAACAGAATACTAAAAGCAAGTGACCTAAGAAAAGCTACTCTACTTTAGGCTGTATCAAAAGATGGGTAAAACACCAGTGACCAACAGTAGGGGATTTATTCAATGGACTATGCTCTATCCACATAATAGAGTACTAATCAGCTGCAAAAAGTAACAAGGGAGGATCTCTAAGTACTGATGTGGAATGATTACCAGAATAGTTTCTTATTTAACATACTACCTTTTGTGTAAGAAAGGGGAGACATGAACATATATGTATATATATCTATTATACATGCATACACACAAATATATACGTATATTAAAAGTGTATATTTTGCTTGCATTTTTTTAAATAAGAGTGGCTGAGAGAAAACTGATGAAAAATTTACCAATAGGAGAGAAGGGAAAAGAGAAGAATGAAAAGGAATAGCAGTGAATTTTCTGTGAATGTGTGTTCTTTGGTATATAATTGAGGCAAATTATTCTTTTCATAATTTAAAGAAAGTTATTGATTCCAGAAATTGCAGAAAAGAATGGAAACAAGATTCAATGAGATGCTTTAAAAAATATTAGTAGATGCCATCAACACTGTTTTCTTACTGGTTCTTCAGTATATCACATATATTCCTGCCTCAGGGGCTTTGAATTCAACATGCTCTTTTTAGAGTGGTCTCTGTATCCCATAGCTTGTTCACTCTATTAGGCATCTGATGATATATTCTGAGTCGTCTGTCCAAAGTAGCACCTTCACTTTTTTATGACATTTATTACCATTTGTCAAACCATGAGATACAGGAAATACATAGCTGGATCACTGTGGAAGAGAGTTAATCTTTGGTAATATCTGTATTCTTTTCTTTCCAAGCTAAAAGCTACATTAGATTCCCAGGCTCCCTTGTAATTAATTGTATGTAACCAGTCATGTGGGTAGACTGAGTTCTAGCCAGTTTACTATGAGCAGAAGTGATGCAGACAATCCCACACAATTATTCTTCCCAGTCCTCTATCCTTTCTGTCTCCCCATATACCATTGAGTAGGGAAGACTCCAAAGACTTAGATAAGGTCAGAATTTCAAAAGCAAAGGATCTTGAACCCAAATGCCTGCTGGAGAAGGGCTCCTGCATTTTTCTGTGAAAAGAGCATGGTATAAACTTTATTTTGTTAAGCCCTTTTATCTGTTGAAGTCTAAACAGGTAAATGGAAAACACATGAAGTACATAGACCAAAAACATGGAGAATTGGTTGAAATACATGATGGAGGAGATGAGAGTCAGATAAGGGACTGAGTCATAAACCAGAGGTTAGTATCAGCAAGAGACTACTACCATCCTAGCCAAGGGAGACAAATGGAGGTGTGGTGATCATAGAGCTTAGGGCTTGGTGGGCGCCAGGACCATGGAAAGCCTGCTCTGTGGGAGGTACAGGAAAGAGACAGAAATATATTGATTGGAGTTTCCCTTTCCAACCCTCCAATCCACTGGCAGTGCCCTCTGTTATTGGATTGATCTAGAAGTGAGTTCACAAAGGAACCTTTGAAGAGCAGCTTGCACAGATCAGCTCACTTGCAATCAGAGCAGAGTAGGAAGAGGGTAAGTCTCAGGCTATCCCTGATGTTGGCTTTTGGGTTTCTTTAGGTTATGGTAACTATGCTAGCTTTTATGTCCTGCGTAATCAAAAACCTCTTGAGGATTGTGAGCAGAATAATACAATGATCTGATATACAATATGATAGCATTGCTCTGGCAGCGATAGGGAGAATCTACTATAAACTGGTTAGGAAAAGAAACAGAGAATAGTAGCCTATTGCACAAATCTAAGCAAAAGATGAAGAGTACTTGAACAGCATGGAAGTAGTGGAGGGAATGAGAAGCAATTGAATATCGGAAGTTTGAGCCAACAGTGTTTTAGATAGGTTGGATATGAGGTATGAGAGAAAGAGAGAAGTCAATGAAAGCTTCCAGATTTTTGATCTGAATAATTAGGTGAATGATAGTACAAGTTACTATACTGGGGAACACTTAGGTTTAGAATTTGGAGGAAGGAGTGAGGAATTACTGGATTTTTGAGATGCCTATAGGAATGACAGTTTTTGTTGGATGCTTTAGACACCCACTACATTTTTTTTAATGTTTTAATGTTTATTTATTTTTGTGAGAGAGTCAGAGCATGAGTGGGGAGGGGAGGTGCAGAGAGAGAGGGAGATGCAGAATCCGAAGCAGTCTCCAGGCTCCGAGTTGTCAGCACAGGGCCTGATGCCGGGCTCCAACTCACCACTGTGAGATCATGACCTAAGCCAAAGTCAGATGATTAACTGACTGAGCCAACCAGGCACCCCACCCACTACATTTTTAATGGTGGGCAGTGGCTACTTGGAAGTACTGGAAAGTCTCATTTCATTGGCATTATCTATTTGGATCACCACCATCCTTTTATGTAAAACAAGCAAACAACAACAAAACCTTGTATATGGTGCATAGAAACCTAGTTTTCATAATGTCACCATTGTACCATGTTACTATGTCATAGTAACACCAAACTAAATATGAATTCCTTTGGTTAATAGATTAGCATTCCCACTTTTTTTTTTCCATAAAAAAACTGAAATCAGATCTGAGTCTTGGAATGGGAGGGAAGGATCTTAGGAAGGAAAAAAGAAAATTCGATTTTAGACCAAAATACAACTGAGTCATAAAATTTGAAAATTCCAAGTAATGACTTTGTGGTTCTGAAGAATTGAGACTAACCAATAACTGTTATATAATTATAATCTCACCTTAAATACTAAACTTAAAATAAATATATGACTATAAGACTCACCTATAAAGTATTAAAATTTTATTATACTGATGATGATGGGAGTTATTACACAATATTTAAAAAAAATTTAGGGGCACCTAGGAGACTCAGGTGGTTAAGTGACTAACTTAGGCTCAGGTCATGATCTCATGGTTTGTGGGTTCGAGCTCTGCATCAGGCTCTGTGCTGACAACTCAGAGCCTGGAGCCTGTTTTGGATTCTCTCTCTCTCTCTCTCTCTCTCTCTCTCTCTCTCTCTCTCTCTCTTTCTCTCTCTCTCCCTCTCTCCCTCTCTCCCTCTCTCTCTCCCTCATTCTCCTTCTCCCACACTCATGCTCTGTCTCTCTCAAAAATAAATATTTTAAAAATTTAAATTGTTTAGTTTATTTATTTTGAGAGACAGATAGAGTGAGTGGGGGAGGGACAAAGATGGAGAGAGAATCCCAAGCAGACTCCATCCACGCTGTTGGCACGAAGCCTGAAGCGGGCTTGAACTCGCCAACCGTGAGACCATGACCTGAGCTGAAACCAAGAGTCAGACATTTAACCTACTGAGCAACCCAGGAGTCCCATTTCACCATATTTTTTAAAAGTATTCTCACATCTTTTCCTTTGGATTGCCCTTAAAATAGCTTCTTATGTTAGCATGGCTGAAATTAGAAATAAGAAATGGCTTTCAGTCTGTCACACTGTAGTCTCCTTTTGAGGGTGTTCAACATTAGTCAGTGTTGAAATAATGAATACTGTCTTGAAATGGACACAATACTCCTGATGAAATCTAAGTAAGGTACGGCACAGAGACACTATGGTTTCCATGATCTGGACACATGTCCAGATAATGACAGTATGACCTGGTGATTACAACTGGTCTGCTTGGGTTTGAACCCCTTCTTGGGTTTCAGCTACTCACTGGTGATGTGATTTTGAGTATGTTATTTGTTTTTAAGTCTTCTTGTTGGAAAAAAAAAGAATGTTCTAGGAGGCATTGCATCTTAGCAATTGGGTTGTAACCCTCTTCACTTAGCCATCCCTTTCTGTGTACTTTCCCAAAGCAAAATGGAAACTGTATTATTCAGAATAAAATCTATAAAAACCAAATCTCCAAATAAACACAATGATCTATAATGGAAATGATCATTATTTATCCCTGGGACAAAAAATTAAATAGATTATGAGTCATATTTTGCTGAAATTTCAGGTTGAGGAGTCCTGTGACTCCCTTCCCATATATTACCCAACACTGTCCCTGGTGTGAATTATTGATAACTTTTTTGGTGGATTCTCCTAAGATTGAAGTTTACAGGTGAAGCAAATATTCACAAAATGTGATAGCTATTGTGGGGGTGGGACATGTATAGATTGAGTCAGAATGGGGAGACACCTGTTTCTTTAGTAACAAACAACATACGAGATATTGGCTTCATTAATTTCACTGCCTTTGTAAACTTAATTAACAAACATCAGCATCCTGCTATCTATTCCCCAGGGTCCCGACATTTTCCACATCTTCAAATACCTTAATTTTTATTGATTGAACATTTCCCAAGCAGCTATTCTGACAAAGTTACCAATAGGTGAAATGTCAAGAGTAAAACTATACTTCTTGAGGCTTTTAATTGGCTAGAATACCAGTGCAATTTTTGACCACTAATCATGGGGTGTGGAAGAAAAACTGGGTACATTGCATTGGTTTTTTTTCTTACTGTCCAATTCCACAGATGTCAGCAAAAAATTCAAGATCACTTCAGTGTCTGTAGTGCATATATAACTAAGTTCATATCAATTCAGTTTGTTTTAAAAATAACCAGTGATTCACTACGCAGATCTTAGATGTATTTTTATATTCCCAGGCATATTCTTTTGTCCTTTTGGTGCCCCTTCAACATCCACCCAGGGTTTGATCTTCCTCAGTAGTGGCAGATTTATGGCTGTGATTACAAGGAATGGGGAAATCTGTCTGCTTCTCTTTCATATGAATGGAAGGCCTAGATGTGGATTTTGATGGAGCTGGGCAAAATTATTTTACCTCCTAAAGGCCTCAGGTGAGTGAGTTTGTGGCAAAAGATAACTGTGTCTAAGAGCCCTCTGAACTAGCCCATTTCTCTTAAAGTTATTTCAAAGGATGTCCCTGGCAACCAGCTGATTGCTCAGCCTGCATTATCAATAGCCTGCGTAGGTGCCACAATTTAAATTGGCTCCCTGGCTTCTTAGGTTGATAGTTAATATTTTCGAGGGATGCATCTCAGTGCCAATGGAATACTGTTTGGAAATGGAAAATTACAGACATATAGGTAAAAAATTATTCATTTTTATAGAAGGAAATGTGTTCTTTTAATATGCTGCGATTATTTTTAGATGTCGAGATGAGAGCATGACTCACCACCTTCCATTTCATCCACCACTTGTGCCGGCCCCCACTCATCTTTCCTGACACATTGTGCTGATGAAGGGAGTGACAGCCTGTTCTTCACAATGTGGCCATCACCACATGTTGCAGCCACTTTGGGAAAATATGGGGTGCTCTATTTCTTGGATACATATCCCCTGACTTAACATCAGTATTCTGTGGGTCAGTCCACCCTGTGACCTAGAGTATGTATCATCACATAGGGTATCAATCAGTGTACTTCTTAGGTTTCAGAATATATTAGACATCTGGGTTCAGATCTAGGTCTCACCTCTTAAAAGTTGTTGACACTGAATACATTTTGTAACAACTTTGAACATCTCCTTTTCTATGAGGGAATGAATAATACCAACCCAATAGAGTTATTTGAAACATTAAACAGGATTGTGATTATTAAGAACTTATTACTGTGATTTACACAGAATATAAAGCCATTGCTCTGCTAATAGTGAAGATCATTATTATAATCATAGTTATTCCAACTATGGCCTCTCCCATTTTCTCAGCTGTAAAATTAAAATATGCCTATAGCATCCATTAGAATACCATCAAGCTAAATTTCTACATATTCATATGAGCATGGTGTGCTTTTGGGGAAGAATCCTAAGAAAATCCAATTTGCTACTACTGATATTTACATCCGGGGGGATTTTTGATTGGTGGTATCAAAAAAGAAATTTCCTTTGCCGTTTGATTTTTCTTATGCTCAAGAGGCAATTATTTATTTGTAGTCAGTTTTATCAAGCCTTAGGCATGATTCATGTTCTATCCCATCCTTGGCCAAGATTTCTGCCCACTGGCTCCCCACACACCCCAGTTCTGCCTCATTGCTAGTCCATTGCTCATATTTTCAGAATTACCCTTCACCAATTTTCCTATTATTCCTCTACTTACCTTCTTCTAAAAGCAATTGGTTTTTAGACTATTTTTACTGATTGATCAGAAGAAATATAAGAACTGTAAAACACTTTAAAAAGGGGGAGGATAACAGAAGAGTGCTCAAAATATCCTTCTCATAAATATCCATTATCATAAATATCCTTCTCATAAATATCCATTATCCTTCTCATGTGAAATCCCTCTCCAACGTCTCTGATTTTCATTGCTCGTATGACTGGTGAGTAGACACATCTTAGAATCTTTGTCAAGCCAGCTAGGGGACAGATGATTGTAGTAGATTTATATCAAATTGTTATTATTTCAGAAGAATTTAAGCCACAATGTGTAGTTCTTCTTTCTTAGTCAGACATTATGTTTCTTGATATAAAGTTCAGAAGATTATAGGGGACATTTT
Source organism: Prionailurus viverrinus (assembly GCF_022837055.1). Lineage (NCBI taxonomy): Eukaryota > Metazoa > Chordata > Mammalia > Carnivora > Felidae > Prionailurus > Prionailurus viverrinus. Next base: position 83,854,446 of record NC_062570.1, read on the forward strand.
AGGGGGGAAAAAGCATGTCCGTAGTGATTTGTCTGGTGATCTCTTCTTTTCTCACCTCCTTTTCTCTCTTGGCAAATAGAAAGGGAGAGAAAAGAAGATTCTCAAAACTACATATTGAAAATAAAATTGACAAACTGCCATCTTTCTAAGGGGAGGGTGAAAATATCAGTTGACTGTTATTCAGAAATGAAATTTTTGTATGTGCAAGTCCATTATAGAAGGAGGGATGGAAAATGTGAAGTTAAGAAGAAGTAATTTAAAGAAAATGATTACTCTAGTTCTTACATTGGTGTGGATATCTATGTGGTAAAATGAGGAAGACAATGACCTAAATATAATATAGGTTTCCCAATGTTGCTACTGGTGCTTAGGATCTAAGAATCTCTAAACAATGCCTTTAAAATGAGTCTATTCTACTTCTAGATCAGAGCCAGATTAAGATAGTGTAAATTTCTAGAAGTCTTAAGTAATAATAATAATGATAATGATGATAATGATAATAATAATAATAATAATAATGATGATGATGATGATAAGTCAGTCCCCACTGTCCCAGACTTGTCACATCCAGTTAAACACAATACATCCCCCCACACACCTCCCCTCTGGTAACCATCAATTTGTTCTTCATAGTTAAGAGTCTGTGTCTTAATGGTACCCTATATATAAGCTTAGTGTGAAAACTTGCATTGCCTTAAACTTTAACAGATATGAAGTGACAGGTTGTAAATAGTTATAAGTTTCAGCTTTAGGATAAATCTCTACTCTTTATTTTGAAACCTGGGAAAATTTCTCTAAGCTTCAATGTTTTATAAGTGACGTGAATGATAATAGAAGCAAAGAATTAGTGTATTAATTAACTGAGATAACGTTCAGTACATTTTAATCATTATTATAAAAATTATATGAGTGCCCACCTCTTAGGTGCTCATGAACAACGGGACAAATACCTGATCCACTCATATCTCTTCTGTAAAAAAAGGAATGGATAGCAGCAAAATGGGAGTAATGAAGAGTAGTATTGTGGAGAGATAGAAAAAATCATGTTATTAAAAAACAAAGCAAAACACAAGTCTGACACATAATAGACATGTAGTAAATCTTCATTCTCTTTTATCAGTATGCCTTACCAGCACCAATGCTGTTCAATGGATTATTTGTTTGTTTGTTTGTTTCTTTGTTTGTTTCTGGGAATGTAGCAGAAGTTATATGAGTGTTGCTGAGGAGGAGAGGACAAGGAGAAATCAGGAAATTCTTTTTCTTCATTTTCTTCAAGTCATCCTGACAATTGAACTCTACTTTACCAAAGAGAATTTGGAATGGACGATAAGGGTTCATTCTCACTCCGAGATTTTATAGGATTTTGAGTAGAGAAACTGTTTCATAATAGTATAGGACATTTAACCAGGAATTGGTTAGCAAAATATGAAGATCTTAAAAGGACAATTTTCTTAAACGGAAATCAAACACTAACCCCATCAGTTAGTGGCACCATTGCAGAGGCTGTACAGAATCTGAAAATGTAGTCAAAATAAGAGGTTGCTGGCACAAAAGAATTATCTTAAGTCTTTCCTTATTTTCTTGGTTGTTTTTATTTTGTATTGATTAATACTTACTTCACTGGGTTATTTGATTAAAACCATCAAAATCTGGGAGTATGATGAATGTTAAAAAATAATCTATATATCTAATACTCATACGAGGACACTTGCAATAAAATCTAGCCATGCATGATACATGCTTATCAAGATTGTACTAAATAAATTATAAAAGCAAATCTCAAATATTTTCATCTACAAATATTGTGTATAAATTACTTCTATAGCAAACTTACTGCTTGTCAGTTTCTGTTATGAACACTATATATTTACAAATATGTTTACAAACTCAGTGCCTGTTTTAATTGTTTTGTTGTGTTTCCTCCCAATAGAATAAACATGAATAAAAGAGTTTTCTCCAAACCCATTTTAACTTTGAACCAAAAATGTTAATTTATGGGAGAAAAGGTGTTGAGGTCTCCCAATTCAAATCATAATCATCCAAGGAGTCAAAAAATTGACAAAATAATGAAATAATCGTTTTTAAAATACTGGATGAATGAATGAACGATGCTTAACCCTGAGAGATGGAAAACAAAAAAGATGAGCCAAACAAATTTCACAATTACTAATTTGAGAGCATATCTAGGCAACGGTATGTGGAGGAGAAAATTATGTGGGGCCAAAGGAGTCTTGAGTTAAGGAAACAGTGCTGAGAGTCTAGGAAGACAAAGGCAGCTAGAGTATAGGACAAATTATCAGAAAGAGTACAAAGAAAGAACACTCCTGAGATCTGTAAGTGTCTCCCTTCAGTATTCAGCTGCACATGCATGTGAGAAAACTACTCAGGACTATGGAAACAATTACCAAAAGGAATAGAGTAACGATGTCTAACATGAAGTAGGAATAATGCCTGCTTGCATCAGGCAGATTGAAAAATCTCATGATTTACAGGGACTTGGGAAGTATTTAAGGAGATCTTGCCTTGATAGTGCAAAATAATTATTTCTAGATTGACCATTGACCCAGAAACAACTAACAATCATTAAAGCAGGACAATTTCCAAGTGACTTAATTGAGTACCAGGAAGAAATCCAATAATATTTATAGGAATACAATAGTACTCAATACCCAATAAAGTAAAATTTGTAATATCTGGCATTCAATAAAAGATTACTACATATGTAAGAAAATATTCCTATTGAGGAGAAAAATCAATCCATTGAAACCATTTCAGGTCTGAGCCAGATGCTAGAATTCATTGACCAGGGTGTTCAAAACAGTTATTATAGATAATTTAAATATGTTTAAAAAGTAGAGCTATAGAAGATATGAAAAAGACCCATATCAAACTTGGTGACATGAAAACTACAACATGTGGGATGGAATATATAGGATGTTGAGTAGATATGATTAATTGCAGATTAGACAGTGTAGAAGAAAAGATGAGTGAATTTGAATATATAATAAGAACTGTCTCAAGGAAAACACAGAAAAATATTTTTTAAAAAATAAAGACAGTATATTCTAGTGTTGAATCATTATATTGAACACCTGAAACTACTATTACAGTATATGTTAACAAACTGGAATTTAAATTAAAACTTTAAAAAATAATGAAGAGAATATTACTGAACTGTGAGACTTCAAATGACATAATGTATATTTGGAGTCCCTAAAGGAGTAGGAGCTGGGGAAAGGAAAATATTTGGAGAAATTGATATGGAAACGTTTCCCAAATTTGGTGAAAATTATAAACCTATGGTACCAAGAAGCTCAACAATTCCCAGACAAAAAAAAAAATGGAGAAAACCTTAGCAAAGTACATTATACTAAATCACTCACAACCAGTGACCAAAAGAAAAATTTAAAAACAAACAGAATAAAAGTAAATATAAAAGTTCAAAAATAAGTATGATGGAAGGTTTCTCATAAAAAAACAATACAATTGAGAAAATAGTGGAGCAGAGCCACTGGGCGCTACATTTGCTTAAGTGTTCAACTCTTGATTTCAGCTCAGGCCATGATCTCATGGTCATGGAATCGAGCACCGCATCAGGGTCCATGCTGTCAGTATGGGAGCCTGCTTGGGATTCTCTCTCTCTACTCTCTCTGCTCCCATACCTGTTCACATGCTCTCTCTCTCTCTTCTCTCCCTCTTTCTGTGTGTGTGTGTGTGTGTGTGTGTGTGTGTGTGTATTAATGAAGACATTGGAACAATATCTTGAAAATACTGAGGGACAAAGCTGTTAAACATGAATTTTATATCCATTACTATATTTTTCATATATGAAAGTGAGATTAAAACTTTTAGGCAAAGGTGAAAGAATTCGTTGCCAGAAGACTTGCACTATCGGAAATGTTAAAGAAAGTTCTTCAGAAAGATAATTAAGCCAGAAGGAAATATGAATTTATGCAAAGTATGAGGAACACTAAAAGTGGTAACCACATGAATTCCATTCCTAGGACACTCCTCAGTAATCCTCTTGCATATAAATCTCAGCATATCAAATTATACAATCTATAGTAATAAAAGGAAAGATGATAATGATTAAACTCCAGTGTCTGAGCTAGTATTGGCAAAGAATATTAAGACTAGTGGCAAATTAGTTAATTGAGTAATGTTTACTATGTATTCTCAATTATGCTATTTGTTTATTTGAAATTCCTCTGGGAAAGAGAATGTATGGAGTTGGATTTCACAAATATGTGATAATTACATAAATGTGATATTTCCTTAACAAGGATCAAGTTCAGATTGCTTTCAGATATTAGCTTTTCTCAAGAAGGCAAGGAATCCATGTCAAAAAATTTGTCCTTTGGGGGTGCCTGAGTGGGTCAGTTGGTTAAGCATCAGATTCTTGGTGTCAGCTCAGATCATGATCTCATGGTTTGTGAGTTTCAGCCTCTCATCGGGCTCTGTGCTGAGAGTAGGGAGACTGCTTAGGATCTTGTCTCCTCCTCGCTCTCTGCCCCTCCCCCACTTGTGTTTTTTCCCTCTCTCTCTCTCTCTCTCTCTCTCCCTCTCTCTCAAAATAAATAAGTAGGGGCGCCTGGGTGGCTTGGTCGGTTAAGCGTCTGACTTCGGCTCCGGTCATGATCTCACGGTCCGTGAGTTCAAGCCCCACGTCGGGCTCTGTGCTGACAGCTCAGAGCCTGGAGCCTGTTTCAGATTCTGTGTCTCCCTCTCTCTCTGCTACTCCCCTGTTCATGCTGTCTCTCTCTGTCTCAAAAATAAATAAACGTTAAAAAAATAATAATAAATAAGTAAACTTAAAATCATCTTTTGCATTAGAAAAACAAATTTGAGTAATCCAGGATTTACTAATAAATCTTGTTTCCTATTTATAGACTTCCCAAATTTGCTCTAAATCATATATATACTTCTATATATAATTATACATATGAACATATATCTATCTATATATAACTATATAGAGAGAGAGCAAGAGAGAAAGAGTGCTAAGTTTATATATATATATGTGTGTATATATATGTATATATATATATATATATATACACACACACACACATATATATATATGTATATATATTTCTGGTATAACATAAAATGTTCATTTATGCTTAAGCATATATATATATATATGTCTATAAACAAACATGGCAGTTAGGGATGCTAATTCACTATACAGTCAAAAATATGCCTGTATTAAGGGAATCAATAACTTTTGATTCCCCCAAAAAGTAACTACCAATAGCTTATATACTGTGGACTGGTAACCTTACCAATAATATAAATAGTCAATTCACACATACTTTGTATAATTAGATGTATTATATGCTGTATTTTTACAATAAAGTAAGATAGAGAAGATGTTATTAAGAAAAAAGGAAAATATTTTTACTTTGCTGTATGTTTCTCAAAAAAATCCATGTATAAGTGGACTCATATAGTTCAAACCTGTGTTGTTCAAGGGTCAACTGTGTGTGTGTGTGTGTGTGTGTGTGTGTGTGTGTGTGTTAAGTGCATATATATGTAATTTGTAAGTATAATATAGAGATATTCCATAGTTATATTTGCTTAAGTTATATATAAATATGCACATATAAATGTATAATTTATGGGAGTATAAATATATAAATATATATCCTACAAACTATATTTGCTTCAGTTATATATACATATATATACATATATGTATCATATATACACAAACATATAGGTTTTTTTTAATGTTTATTTATTTTTGAGTAGAGAGACAGAGGATGATCAGGGGAGGGGCAGAGAAAGAGAGGGAGACACAGAATCCAAAGCAGGCTCCAGGCTCTGAGCTGTCAGCATACAGCCCAACACAGGTCTCCAACTCACAAACCGTGAGATCGTGACCTGAGCCAAAGCTGGATGCTTAACTGACTGAGCCACCCAGGCACCCCAAAACATATAGTTTTTATATATAGTTGTGTGTGAGTGAGTGAGTGTGTGTGTGTGTGTGTATGTCTATATAGTCATATATAAAACTTATGATTCCATAGGCACAAACTTTGAGATAATACACAAGACACTGTTAGCAGTGGTTGCATCTGGGGAGGGATATTGTGAATCAATACCTTTTGTACTATATGAGTTATGTTTTTTTCATTATTTGTTTGTTTTCTGTTATATACTACAATGCTTGGCTGGTTGCAGAATCCTGCTGTCTAAAACAATAGTCCTATGTGGCTGTTAATCATTTGAAAGTGGTTAGTCCAAACTGAGATGTGCTATAAAGTATGATACACACTGGATTTTGAATACTTAGTATCAAAAAATTTAAAAAAGTGAGTTTTACTAATATAATGATTATATGCTGAAACAGTAATATTGTGGATATATTGTCTAAGTAAAACATGCTTATTAAAATAAATAATACCTGTCAATTGTGTTGGGTGTACATTCAGAGTTGATACTTTTCATAAGGAATAGTATTTTCAGTACTTATGCATACCAGTATTTCTTACAGTATGCCTTGAAAGTGTCTTGTTGTGTGTTACTTTCCCCATTTTACAAATGACAAGATAGAAGCAGAAAAGTGTATGGAAATTTTTGAAAATTTCAGAGTGAATAAAATTTAACGTCATGAGTTAATTTTTTCAGTTGGCAATTTAAATATATGAGGAATTAAATTTTCTGGGAAAGATAGCTGAAATAGAAACATGAAACATTTAATCCAGTTCATTACTCTACCATTTAGAGGAAGACTTGTAATGTCACTTCCACATAGAGGCATAGAGGTCTTTCCTTTATCCCAAACTAGGTTAGGTGACCGGTATGTATGTAGATCTCTTCAATCCTGTCATAATTTTAATTAATTACTTTTCTCCTATTAAACTATGGACCAAGAGAGCAATACCTCTCTGTTTTGTCCATCACTTTATGTCCTGTCATTAGAGAACCAGGAAACTAGTTGATACTCAGCACCTATTTATTTAATCAATCAACCACTCCTGGAAATCAGGAAATTGTTTGTTTTACAAATATGATGTATCTCTTTGCTGTGCTCCATTGTGTTCATTACTCATTCATTTATTTTACAAATGGAATTGTGTGAGAAAACATACTCAGTGCTCATTGTTTTGTGTACTGAGTACAACTTAAACCTTCTTCATATTTTTTTCCCATTGTTTGCAGGGGTAGATAGTACCATTTCTCTATCGTTCTTCTCACCACCTGGGGTTAATGCTACCTTCTTTTATTATTAAACACTTAGAATTTACATTTCAGAAACTTTCAGATTCTCTTTTTTCATAGTGTTATGTTGGCATTACCAGGAATATACTGGATGTTGTTGCATATTTCACCATCTTTTGTGGGTGATATGACATTAAATATGACATAGTATTTATCATGCCAATAAAGAAATAAATATTTTGTAACTATAAAGAGAGAAGATTGATAGACGGATAATTCCTCACCATGCCAAGAACGACATTCTACAATCTGTGTGAATCTTGAGGTCATTAAATTTATAAGGCAGCATGAAATAAATTAATGTCTTAAAGAGAGCTGATAATGATTTATTATGAAATTGACAATAGCATGGTATTTTATAATTTTATAAGAGTAAGCTAAGCTATGTGTCTCATTGACAGTACAAGTGAGAAGCTCTGCTCTTCCTTCTTATGCAGATATTTCAATCTCATTTGAGATGAGGCAAACCAGGTTCTGTCTTTCTCCAACATGTTGAAGAGAATGTGCAAACATACACATTTTATTAACCTATTTTAATTATTTAAATGAATAATGAATGAGATGAAATAAGTGGATAATATAGCAAGATATCATGGATTTTTCTTTAAAGTTTATTTTGAGAGAGAGAGAGAGAGAGAGAGAGAGAGAACATGAGTGGGGGAGGGGCAGAGAGCGAGGGAGAGGGAAAATCCCCAGCAGGCTCCCTGCTGTCAGCACAGAGCTGGACACCAGACTCAAACTCATGAATGGTGAGATCATGACCTGGACCAAAATCAAGAGTTGGATGCTTAACCAACTGAGCCACTGAGGCACCCCATCATGGTTTTTGTGTTTATTTGTTTGTTTGTTTTAATCAAATTTAAATTATCTCTTGTGAACAGAGTCTTAAGGGTTTAGGACTCAAAGGACTTTTTATGCAATTTACTGAAAACATCTTGGAAATACAGACTCTTGGAGAACAGTTTCTATAAAATGAACAGCTTTGCTGCATTTCTCTATCTTTTCTTAAAATGCACACCTCACGATAATGATGTCCAGACTCTGATATTTGCTCCTTGATTCGTGAACTCATGTACACATATACAGACACAGACTTATAGATATTGCAGCCATATAAAGAGAATTTAGAGACCTATATGAAATAAATTATATAAGAACCATTATTATTAGTTTTAAATAGCATCTATACAACACAGAAAAAAAAGAACATTCAGTTAATAAATGTATTTCCCACATATAATACAACAAATGTTTTTGCTCTCTTTTATTTTCTGAACTGAGTTGATGTTTTAATATCCTGTGCACAGTGGATGAAAGCATTAAGGGATTTGCTATATTTGCCTCTGGAAACCACTTATTACTTCTGACTTCATGAATTTCCTCAAATGATAGGACTATGGGTGAATGAAAAGAGCAAGGGACTTGTATTAGAAAACATGAGTTCAGTTGTCATCATTTTTACTTATTAGCTCTGTGAACTTTTTAAGGTCAAATTTGCTAAAGATACTAATTTTTAAAGAAATGAAATTTAGAGAGATAATCAAGATCTCCTTATAAACTTCTCTTCCTCCAGAGGAAAGGAAAAAAATCACTATCTTGAAGTGGTGTGGTATTCTCATGCTAATTTTCATACATTTGCAAGATATATATGTACCCATAAAAAATATTTAGTATTCTTTTCTGAACTCTCTTCCATAAATGTTCTTAAATTGTATGGGTTATATTACACTTTACTTTTATTGCTTATGATTTAACATTTTTCCTATTTAAATTTTTATAATCCAACTGCTACTTTTTACTATAACTGATGTTGATTATTTTTTCTTTTATTTATTGGTCATTCAGGCATCCACTTCCCAGAATTAGATCATCCTATATTTTGTTTGATTTTTTGTTTGTTTGTTTGTTTTTACTTTTGGATTGTTTGTCTTATTCTAGTGTTAATTTCTTATTTTTATGTTTAGTATAATCTAGATACCAGTTCTTTCTTGATCACGTGCTATGAAAAATACCTTCTCATAAAGATATTTGTCTTTTAACTTGATCTTTAAGAATTTTTCCCATTCAAGTTTATGCCATTTGAATGGTTTTTTTCAGAAATAGTTGCCTACTTCTAATTTATAAAGGCATTCTCCTTCAAAAGCCATAACGTTCAGTCTTTAATTCAAATCTGAGGTGATGTGAAATAAAGTTCTAAGTAGGGAATATGGTTTTATTCATTATCCTATGGTTAGCCATTTTTCCTAGAACCATTTTGTAAATATTTTCCTTTCTCCCCACTGAGTTATCATGCCAAATTTGTCATACATCAATTTCCTATCTATAAATAGGTCTATATCCAGGATTATAGCTCGGTTCCAAGGGTCTACTTTTCTATCTCTATAAGAAGTAAACATTATCCAATTATTTAGCTTTGTGATATCTGCCTATCCTATAGGAGAATTCTACTTCCCCCATTTCTCAAAATTGGCCAGAATCTTGACTGGAATTATATTTGATTTATTGTTTAATTTGAAGAGAACTGGCATCTTTGTATATTGTTGTCTCATTCGTTACCATAATGTGATAGCCATTGTTGTAAGATGGCTTGCTTGCTTGCTTTCTCTCTCTCTCTTTCTCTCTTTCTCTATTTCTTTCTTTTTCTTTTTCATAATCCTTTTAAGGCATTAACATATAGCATGAAGAAAAGAAAAAAATCTGGAATACAAAAAGAAGAAGGATAGGTAATATCTCAATTAACCCAACAGAGCAAAATTACAAAGTAACAGTAGGGACAACTTGGGATGAGCCTTTTGCAAGAGAAAACATGAAAGTCATAGGAACTGGAACACCCAGTTACCCTTAAACCAAGAGGGAAAAGAGACCAAAAATAAGGAAAATTGAGTTAAAGCTCTTTGATAAGTAGTTAGATTTCTAGATACTTATATTTCTTTTGCTTTGTTGGGTGACTGCTTTTCCTCTGCCCCAGTAAAAATGTAGGAATTTGTTATCTTGAAAGAGTATCCACAGCATCATCGAACTGAAGATGGCAGGCACATTTGAGATCACGGGTGCCCTCCTAAACAAAAGGAAGACAGGTAACAGTAGATATACTAAAGGGTAAAGAAAGAGGCCCTTAGATCTATACCCTCCATTTGACCTCCAGAATACTAGGAACCAAATCCTTACTCCAAAGTTGAAGAGATATAAGGGCTCTTCTAAAGATGTCTGAGCAGCTCAAGAAGAATATGAAATGATACATCTATCTCATGCTGTGAAGCACAAATAGTTCAAGTTGCCAATTCTTAACAATTTCTAGAGAGTCAAATATATTCATATTACAGAGAAAAGTTATTAACAAGGAAGAAATAGACACAAATAAATAAACCATAGAAACCAACTTGAAAAAAGATACTAAGAACAAAAAATGTTATTAATACTCTCAGAAAAATTGGAGAATATGTTACATCTATGAAACATGCTATATAGATAATATTCAGTTAATAGAAAAGGATTCTTAAAAATTAAAAAGAAAAAATGTGAGGGGCACCTGGGTGGCTCAGTCAGTTGAGTGTCTGACTTCAGCTCAGGTCATGATTTTGTGGTCCATGAGTTCAAGTCCCACATAGGGCTCTGTGCTGACAGCTCAGAGCCTGGAGACTGCTTCAGATTCTGTGCCTTCCTCTCTCTCTGTCCCTTCCCTGCTCATTCTCTCTCTCTCTCTCTCTCTCTCTCTCTCTCTCCCCCTCCCTCCCTCCCTGTCCCTCTCCCTCTCCCTGTCTCTCTCTCCCTCAAATTAATAAATATTAAAAAATTAAAAATGAGTTTTAAAAATGTGAGAGTTGGGGCGCCTGGGTGGCGCAGTCGGTTAAACGTCCGACTTCAGCCAGGTCACAATCTCGCGGTCCGTGAGTTCGAGCCCTGCGTCAGGCTCTGGGCTGATGGCTCGGAGCCTGGAGCCTGTTTCCGATTCTGTGTCTCCCTCTCTCTCTCTGCCCCTCCCCCGTTCATGCTCTGTCTCTCTCTGTCCCAAAAATAAATAAACGTTGAAAAAAAAATAAAAATGTGAGAGTAAAACAAAAATAATACAAGTGTTGGAAAATAGAGTTGAGAAAGTTTTCTCAAAATTAGAGCAAAACATTTTAAAAGATACAAAAGGAAAGAGAAAAGGAAATCTAACATATGAATAACAAGTGCCCCAGGAAGAGAAAACAGAAAGAATGAAATTATCAAAGAAGCAATATGAAGAATTTTCTTAGAATTTCAGACTAAATATTGTTAAACTGACAAGTCCAATTGGATTAGGCTCAGTAATAGATATGCAGAGGCAATTTTCTTTAATATTCTTGTTCCTGGAATAATTTATGTCATACATAAGTCAATTATTCAAACTGATCTATAGCTTCAAACAATCACTCACACAGATTCTTTTTTTTTTTTTTTTGAGTTTATTTATTTGAGAGAGAGAGCAAGAGAGAGTGAGCATGCATGCAAGCAGGAAAGGAGCAAAGAGAGAGGGAGGGAGAGAGAGAGAGAGAGAGGGAGAGAGAGAGAGAGAGAGAGAGAGAGAGAGAGAATCCTAAGCAGGCTCTGCATTCACAGCTCAGAGCCTGACTCTGGGCTCAATCCCATGAACCAAAAGATCATGACCTGAGCTGAAATCAAGAGTCAGATGCTTAACCAACTTAGCCACCCAGGGGCTCCACTCACACATATTCTAATAAAAGTTTTTCCATGGAACAAAATGGTTTATGAGACTTACTATTGCTGAGGATAGGGTTTTGTGGGGGTTTTTGTTGTTTGTTTAGTTATGTTTGCTACTCACTTATTATTGTTAAATGGGAAAGCTTTTGTCTTTTTGTACATTGATGTTGTTGTATGCAACAACCTTGCAAACTTAATGATGCTTGTGTAGATTTTTCCAAATTTTCTGTTTAGAATTAAACTATCCATGAATAAACGCAATTATATTTTTTTTCCTTTTCTATCCTTAGAGCCATTCATTGTTTTTTTCTTATATGATGCATTGGCTAGAATTCCTAATACAATGTTAACTATGATATTTTAGTGAGTTTGAGGACTGAATCTGGCAGGTTAGGAAAGCTTTTCTATTTTAAGTTTGCTAAGAATTTTTCTTTTTATGACTGAACATTAAATTTTATTTCCCTTTTAATCTGTTAAAATGGCTAATTATATTAATAAATTTGGGGTGATATTGTGAAAATTTTTAAGTATATATTTCTGAATTTAGTGTTTAGTATTTTAATTAGGATTTTGTATATGTGTTTATAAACATGATCTGTGCATAATTTTACTTGTGCAGTCATTTTTGGGATTTAGCACTAAGGACACGCATACTAAATTCAAAAGAAGTTTGGAAAGTTTAACTTTTTCATATATTCTCTTGAACATTTTATGTAAAATGGAGATTATGTATCTGTTCCTGGAACATTTGGAAAACTCTATCATCAGGATGTGATGTTTATTCTGTGGAGATATATATATTTAGCCTAATTTATGTTGTATATGTATGTATATAAATATATATAATAAGGCATATGTGTATGTATATATATATATATATATATATATATATATATAAATAATCATGACTAACTTATTCACTAGAGCATTAAATTGGAACTCTGGTTTAAGTTTTATTTTCATATTTTTAACATGGGAGTTATGAGGATTTTCTTTCCTTTTTAAAAATTTTTTTCACCATGAAGGATATTCAAACTTTTTAACCCAATTAGCTAATTTTCAAATTAAATAAATGCAGTGGATGTATCTCACCCTTATAAAAAAATCTTTGTGGAGATTGAAACAGTTACTGGTTTTTCCAGTACTTGATATTCAAGTATTTTAAGCTGAACTCTTAAATATGGAAGAATGGAGCAATGTAGTTGATTTCTGGGTTTTATTATAAAGAGTAAGACATAGCTTTGTACTCAAAGAACCAAATGATGGAGTTAAGACAAAGCAAATACAGATATAAAACATGTCAATATAGGAAAATATCAAAGAGAAAGTTGAAACACCTTGCTGTAGCCTTGTATGATCTGACTCTTGCTATGTGATCTCCTATTTTCCTTGCTCTCCTATATCTTTGCTTACTATGCCCTATCCATCTTGAACTTTGTTTTGAATCTCAAAACTCTGAAATGATTTCCATCTCAAATTCTTCATACTTCCTACTCTCTCTGTATGAGGTGCATCTCCCCAGATTCCACATGCCAGCTCCTTTCTCAGTTGAGTTCCAACTCTAGTGTGATGTCCTTGAGAAGATTTTTACCACTATTGTAAAGAATCCCTCCCACATAGTTATTCTTGCTTATCCTGCTTTATTTTCTTCAAGACTGTACTCTGAAATTATCTGTTCGCTTATTTGTTCATATATTTATTGCATGCATACTCTCACTAGAATGTAAGCTCTATGAAAGAAGAAATGTTGCTATCATCACTGAATCTATGGAACCTTAAAAATCCCCTTGCAAAAATTATGCTGCTCCACAAGTATTTGTTTAAATGAAAATGGCATTTTCTATACTTTTGAATTTTTGTTGGATGCTGTATTCTTTAAATTGACATTGGAAGACGCACATTCTTCATTTTAAAGACAACAGCATAATAAGAGTTAGGTATTCAGCAATGATACCCCACAGAGCCCCAGAGGGATCACAGCTATAGCACAGCATACAACACAATCATTTCACACATAAGAAATATCAGGAAATATTTTTAATTTTAAATAGAATAAAAATGAAATTTCTCCATCCTCAAATTTCATTTAGTTCTTTTAATTTGGTTAATTTTCCAAAAAGCAAATTGCCTAAAAAATGACTGTCAGTTTTTAATATGCACTGCCTTCAGAAGGTATACTTGAGAGGTACAGATAGAGAATGATGTTTTAAGTTATATTTACAGTGAAATAGCCTCTAGAAGGAATTGTCTCTAACATCAGGTATATAACAGCATGTTATATAACTTCAAGTTCTTCACAAGTACTGACTTATTTTGTAGTTATCATTGATGTCAAATTGTCTCCTCTGTAAAGGATGTTCAGTTAGACCTCACTATATTTTTCTGTTCCATGTGTAACAGGATAGTATCAAGATAGCATTTATTAAATGTCATCGACCTGTTTCTTACCTATAGCACCAAGAGTGTTGCCCTGTATTGAAAATAATGTGGTCTTTTCGTGGTTATGGTTCAAACAATACTGTTATGCTTCTGCAGATTTTCAATAAAATGATATCTAGCTAGACAGATGAAATTTATATGCTACAACATCATCATCATCATCATCATCATCATCATCATCATCTGTTTTTAAATATGTATGAGGAATTGCTCCATCAAAAAGAACACAGATGGCAAATATCAAGGCCTAAAATAATTTATAAAGAAACCAATTTCTCCAATGCAAAAACAAATGCAAAGCATGATACCTTTTAATTGTACTTCTATGCAGATCCAGATATTCCCCAGCTTGTGTGAGTGAAGAAATCTATTTTAATATAATTGAGAACTGCCTTCCCACTATGGGGAAGCACTCAGTAGAGTAAGCAGTTTTTAGGACTCTCATTTTGACTGCTCTCCCCCAGCGTTGCCATCCTGTCATCTAGCCACATGTGCTCCTGATCCAAATCACCATGCATATGCATAGCCATATGTTTCCTCCTTGTGGGCCTCCTTCGTCTCATCATTTGGTTCAATATCAACATTCCCATCCCCTCCCTTGCAATTCCACACATTGTGTTTCACTCATTGCACCTCTAACCACACCTCAGGAAAACTGTTGCTATCCAAAGGGAAATGATATTGCCTAAGATGTGTGATGGTTGTCATTCTGACAATCTATACCATCTATACCATGGCTATTCCTGACTGCCTTCTCCTCTGATCTGTCATCATAGAGAAGTCAGTGTTTTTCTCTGCTTTGTAAATTGGAGTGTAGGTTGAAGTTCTTTGCCATCCTCCACTTCTCAAATGAATTAAGGTTCTCAGAATAACTCTGAAGGGAACTGAGTTTTGCATGTGTTTCTAGCAGCTTTGTCTGCAATGGAGGTGATCTAAACTGCTAGGACACCCAAGGGAGCTTGGTTAAAAAATGCCATCTAACTTGTCATCACTCATGAAATCTAAGTGTGAAGTACTTTGTGGGAGGGGGGTTCCAGGGGGAGAAGGCAACAAAACAAAGTAGAAATATAGAGAGGTACAGTGGTGTTACTCTGCATGTCAACAGGGAAGGTAAACAAACATTTACATAATAACTGTTCTCTTTAAGTAAGCTCTCCTGAGAAACACAGCTTCCCAGAAAAACAAAATGCTTTGTGGATTAAGGGGGGAAAGGAACTTTAGAAAAGGAAAGTAAATGCCCAGAAATGGCTTAAATCTCCTACATCACATTTCTTTGTTAATTGATTCTACTTTTAGGTCCAGGTATATCATTTGTGAGACCTAGTACAAAATGAAAATGTAGATCTCCTTGTACAAAAAGCGGGAAAATGTTATGTTGAATATACTAAAAAGTTTTTCTTCCTTCTGTGGTCTCACTCTCAATCTGTGGTTATGTTTATTATTGGGTGTTTAATGCCATTCTAAGTAAAAAAAAATTAAAATTTGAAGCAATGAGCGTAAATTTTACCATTCATCTTAATATTGCGCAATGCTAATTTTAAATACAATAATTAGAACATAATTATTATGTGGAATCCCTTTAGTTATATAATATGCACTTTGTAGCTCATACCTTCATACGTATTTTATACTTACCAGAGCTATAGTAATACCTCACAAAACTAACTCAACTTCTTCTATTCCTTGACACATGCACATCTACCAGTACAGTCTATCCTTGGCTTACTGATGAATAAGAAATGAAAACAGACTATGGATTGCTCTGTTTTCCTTTTCTATCTTCTATGTTATGATTTTCAGCCTAAGTGGTTGACCAATACAGGAAAGTAACATGAGTAAGAAGATATTATAGGATTTCTTGGTTGCTCTTGTTTCTTTTAATTATCTTCTTTCTACATTTCAAGCAAGTTCTGGTTCAAACAAAATGTGACCTCTTAGAGCTATTAATACCCTTGTTTACTCTATTGTAAATTTAACAGGTTTTCCTTTTATGCGAGTCTCACCAAAGTGGCCACACATTTTGAGTCCATTTGAATTCTGTTCTCATGGGACATCATGAATGCTATATGTAAATGGGGTGACAAGGAACAGGGGACACGCATTTGCATGAATCTTGTTTGCTTTATTTTCTCATTGTACTTCACTTACAAAATTCAAGTACAAAGATAAAATCATTAAGAATTGCAAGATGGTGAGAGCAGAGCACTAAACCAAGTACAAAGCCCTTCTGATTTCAAGACCCTGTGTGACTACATAATTGTATTCCTATACAGGTTTCACTGTCCACTCTTGATTGTTGCCTTGTTAAGTGGGAATCTTTGTTTGAGGACCTAAAGTTGTGTTATGTTCACCCTCATTCAATCATGCCCAGATATATCTTGAAACTAAGAGGATAAAGTCTCCAATCCCTTTATTTGGAAACAAAGGAACCCTTGGGAGGGGAGAATCAAAAATAAATTTGTTTAAGTAAATTTTGCTCAAACAAGTATTATAGAGGTTAAAGATACCTAAATCGAAGGGTATCCAGTATCAATGGGCATATCCTAAAGGCTTAAGGAAGAATGGCATAGTAAAGAGTGAGCACAAATTAGTATAGAGATGTCTTAATACAATCTCTGTTTTATTTTATTTTAATTTAATTTAATTTAATTTAATTTAATTTTATTTTATTTTATTTTTAAGTTTATTGATTTTTGAGAGATAGGGCACAGAAGTGAGCGGGGAAGGAGCAGAGAGAGAGGCAGACAGGATCTGAAGCAGGGTCTGTGCTGACAGCAGAGAGCCCATTGTGTGGCTCTAACTCATAAACCACAGGATCATGACCTGAGCCAAAGTCAGAGGCTTAAGTGACTGAACCACCCAGGCACCCCTCTGTAACATTTTAAAATCGAAAGTCCTCATTGTTTGTCACCTGTGTAAGGAATAATAGCACCATGCCTCAAAGAAGAATACTTAAGGTTCTTGGACTATTAATATTGGAGTATGAAATTCATGCAATGAGTAGCGTCCAGCCCAAAGAAGAAACTCAATAGTATTTTAGGTAGTAGATGATATTAATGCTCTTAGTACAAGATTTTTGACTTCTTGGTGTCAGAACAGAAGCTTCAATGCTAATGGCAACAAGAAAGAGCCCCGTAAGAGGAAACATTTAATAAATACAGTTTGTCAATAGGAGTAACAGTAATGATGATAAATAGTAATTATGGCTCATATTATAAGAGCAAAATTGTGAACTCTGTGCCATAGTGTGCTTAGACTATGTATTATCTTACTTAATTCCCACAATAAATCTGTAGGAGAGACAGAAAAGAAACAAACTTCATTAAGATCCCAGTTTAAATGTGATAAATATGAAGTCTAGAGAATGAAATATCTTGCCTAAAGTCTCTCAGAGGATAGGTTGTGGAGGCAAGGTTTGAGAACAGGTGGTGAGCAGGTGGCATGGATGACTTGGGATTTCTGTACCATCTGCATGTAATATTCCTCTTCTTTAAGAACTGCACCACACTGCCTTTCCAGAGGTAGAATCCCTTAGCCAGGTATATAAGACATCATAGTTCCTTCTTTGAAGAAGCATATTCATGGTAATTTGACAAAAAAAAAAAAACTGGTTGGTAAGAATCTGTTTCCCAGGATTTTGGAATTGGGACTGACAAACAGCTAATTAAGTGTTTTTTTTTTTTGTTTTGTTTTTGGTTTTTTGTGTTTTTTTTGTGTGATTCTAACAGTGATGTGTGAATTTTATTTATTGGTGCTTCAGGGGAGAGGGCAGCCATATACTACTACTTCTGTACAATTTTGTGTTTACAAAAGATAAAGAGGAAGAGATTGATGAGTTATAGTACTTAATTGTGACTTTTGATTCATTTAGTCAATTACTAGTTTGTTGTTTGGGTTAGAGGAACAGAAAGGCTAGACTTGCTTAAAAAAATCACCAGAAGAACCAGGTGAGATTAAGTTATCTGTCTCTGACCGGGTTTTGTTAAATCATCATCTGTATTGGTTTTGTAGATAAGATAGGGGAAGGAAATACTATCCAAATATAGAAAAACTCTACTTACTCAGAGGACAAGATTATAATAATTCCAATAAATTGAAAATAGGAACATATCCCACAACCAGAAATATGTGAATGCTTCAAAAGCCAATATCTAAAGTTGCAGTATTTAAAATCTTTCTTTCTTCCTTTCTTCCTTTTTCCTTTCTCCCTTTCCTTGCTTTCTCTTTTTCTCTCTCCCTCTCTCTCTGTCTCTTTATTTTCTTTTCTTCTCTTTTCTTTCCTTCTTTTCTTTCCTTGTTTTCTTTATTTCTACTATTGATTCCCACAACAGAGCCTGAAGAGAATATATGTGAGAAATACTCATGAACCCCATAGTATGGTTAGCTCTAATTGACTTTAAATTCAGTGTTGTGACAACTGTCAATTCTATTTTTGTCCCTTCCTCCTCTACAACAGAGAAAAGACATGCCCCATTTTCAGTGACACCTGTAAATCCCGTAGTTAACTGGTGACTTATCCTGTGGGATGTATCTTTGGACTGATCTTGAGTGACAGAGGCAATTCCAAATTCAACTTGCATTTTCTGCTGATCAAAGGTACTCATCCTCCCAAGCAATGATTGCTTAAATCTGTAGAATGAGAGTAGGAAAAGCTGGCACAATTAAGAACTGAATTACATACTGTCCCCAAACTCAAATTGATTGGGATAGAGCTAGTTTGAGAAGTTACCGGTTTTCTTTCCCTTTCTCTAGTTCATAGGCTTCAATACTTACATGACAGAAAACTCACATGCAATAATGAGTGAGTTGCTAGGAAAAAACAAAGGTTTGTATGCTAGGTTATAACTCCTGAGAGCAGCTAAAAATATCTGGGAATAAACATGTCACAATCTAGCCTTCATGATTTGGCCTCTTCGTAATTTCATTTGGTAATTCATCCATTTATATTTTCTTAATCACTTACTACATACAAAGTGCTAGGTAATAAGATTATAATAATGTGTGTGGACAATTGTATTTTTCAAAAATAAATGTGTGTGTACATTTCATTTTACATTCTCTTCCTACAATGTGACTGGCACTCTTCTCACTGAGATGTGCATTTCAGGTGTCTCTGCACACCTACCTTGAACCTGAGCAAACTTTGCAACTATCTCAAGCAGTAAAATGCAGCGAAAGTGACACTGTATGACATCTAAGCCTAGATCATATAAGGCAATGCAGCTTCTACTGGCTCTTAGAAAGTTCATAGTGAAATCCATGTAGGGATGAAGATTACAGACAGAGATCCAGGAACACTGAAACTGAGATTCCCAGTCAACAGTCTGAATCAATGATTCAATGTGAGAAAATGAAACTTAGGATAATTCAAGCCCACAGTCTTTTTTAAAAATTTCTTTATGTTTTTATTTATTTTTGAGACAGAGAGAGACAGAGCATGAGCAGGGGAGGGGCAGAGCGAGAGGGAGACACAGAATCCAAAGCAGGCTCCAGACTCTGAGCTGTCAGCACAGAGCCCAACACGGGGCGTGAACTCACAGACTGTGAGATCATGACCTGAACTGAAGTCGGATGCTCAACTGACTGAGCCAC
This sequence comes from Prionailurus viverrinus, assembly GCF_022837055.1. Classification (NCBI taxonomy): domain Eukaryota; kingdom Metazoa; phylum Chordata; class Mammalia; order Carnivora; family Felidae; genus Prionailurus; species Prionailurus viverrinus. The sequence goes on from NC_062570.1 coordinate 83,874,387, forward strand.
CCAGGCGCCTCTCAAGCCCATAGTCTTTTATCCTCTGCCCGATCTCTTTTCTTTTCAAATTCCTCATTCATAAAAACCAGGAAAGAAAATAAATGACAATTACTGCTTTAAGCCACTAAGTTTTAGAGTAATTTGTCATGTGTCCAAAAGAAGTGACAGGATAAAAAAAAAGGCCTCCAATTTCATGTAGATAACCATTTGTTAAAAGATATTAATCCAATATGACTACAAACAACCATAAACCTTAATTACAAGTTATAAAAGCTAGAATGTAAACTCAATGAGGGCAGAAATAATGTCCATTGCTTTCATTGTCTTGTCTGCAAGCCTTAATGCAAAAACCTAGTATGTCCAGAATTGTTGAGTGGACAAATGAATGAATTAAATGTTATGAAGGGAATATACACAGAGGTATGAAAGCATATACCAAGGAGCCTGAATGAGCCTGAGGGATTAGGGCAGCTTTTCTAGAAGAACTTTTCATGAACCTGAAAGAATAACATGTGTTAAAGTCTGATTGAAATAAGGAACATGATACATGTAAAGGTTTAAAATAAGATCAATGCAGAAGAATGTAGAAGGTAAAGGTGAAAGTAGTTCATGAAAAGGAATAAGCTTTATTGTAAAACTAATGGGAAACCATTCATGAACTTTAACCAGGGTCAAGCTATGACAAGATGTTTTTTTGTTTTGTTTTGTTTTTTTTAAGTTGACTCTGGCTTAAATATAAAGGCATGGGTGGAGGAGTTAATGTATTTTTTCAGTAGTTCAGATGAGAAATTTTGATTAAAACATTTGTGGTAGGACAGAACAAATAAGTGCGTTCAAAAGATATTAGGCAAATAAAACCTATAGGACTTGAAGTTGGATGATTTTTGGAGGGTGAGACAGAGAAGAGGCATTAAAGATACCTTCAAGTCTCAAGAAATGAGTATTTCCTGGTTTCATACATTGAGAGAGAAACCATTAAAAAAATTAAGTTTAGGGGTTAAGATCACAAACTGTACCTGTTACACATCTGAATGGAGATCTCATGTAGATGGTTAGAAATATGGATTTGAAGTTCAGAGGAGACGACTTAATAGAAATAAAACTTGGCATATTAATGATTAGTGAAGATTTGAGCAGAGATGAAGTCATTTAGTTCACAGCCTAAAGTAATATTTTGGAACTTATAAAGGATGAATCTAGAGAGGAAAAGGAAATATGATCAAAGAGATAGCACTGAAAAAAGTATAAGGTCATGGAAACCAAGGGAGAGATCATTGCAGCGAAGAAAGTATATAGTACGGAATAGTGGGGGAAAGCCAAATGAGAAGTAGACTAAAATCCAACTAATTTGTAGTGACCTGAACTGTATTGTTGACCTTACATGGTGCTTACTTGTGTTTGGGCATTAGGTTAACTTCTATACACATCTTGTCTCATTTATATTTACAAGTGAGAAAAGAGATTAAGAAGATCTAATAACCTGTTTCAGAATTTAGTTTAATGGAAGTGAGACACATCTAGAAACTGAAGTTTACTATAGTTTCTATTCTTGAAAATGGTGATAAGTATTGTGTATTCCACCAATGAGTTACTTAAGGAAAATTTGTGATTTACAATTGCCCAACATTTAAGGAAAATTAATGGGAGGAAGTTTAAAATGGACCTAGAATATCAACTACACCAAGTCAGCTAGCTTTAGAAATAAAACTACAGAACAGTATGCAAGATGTAAACATAATTTTAGAAAAATAATGGATGATTTACAAACCTGTGATATGTAGGTAATGGTTATGCTCTATTACATACCATTCTGCCTAGAGCACAAGGAGTTGATAAGTTGATAACAATAAGTTAATCTGTGTACTGTTGGTCTCCAAATAAAAGTATGTAAAGTTTCTATAGATAAGCATTTTATCCTTACATGAATATCTGGCCATAGCAGTGAAAACCAGAATACAATCAAGTTCATAAAAACACATGATGGTGGACAAAAGACCATGGCCTCTGGAATGTCTAAAAACAAGTAAGAAAGCTATGGTTTACTACTCTAATTTAGATAGCTGTTTTATTGTAGGTGGCTACTTTGCTCACAGTGGCTAACATTATTTAAAGGGACTAGTAGATCTTCATGGACAAGAACTGCAAGAGTGAAAAGTATAAAGTTATGTCTGCTGAGTACTGGTTGCAAGTTTCAGATGAAATGTGGACTAGGATTGCCTTATTACTATGATTGGGTTCACCTATAGTTTGATGCTAGACTGGGCCTGTTACTGAATCAGAGGAAATGAGTCACTGCATTCTTGTTAAGTGCCCAGTTTCCCACTTCTATGCCCAGATGAACCTAGTATTTCTTAAAACATATTGGTGATAGAACAAATCAATCCATACCCAAAGTGGGTAGAGAGAAGATTTGCAAGCAGGGAAGAAATATGGACAGAGAATATTTGGGAAGGCTTGTTTATCAAGATTTTGGCAGGAAAAAACTGGGATATTCAAACTGCGTAGCTTGAGAAGAATTTATTTTTTAAATGTTTATTTATTCTCAGACATACACAGATACACACACATACACTATAGGGTTTGGGCCAGAGTGACAGGGAGAGAGAGAATCCCAAGCAGGCTCCCATGCTAGTGCAGAGCCTGACACAGTTTGTGAGGAGATCGTGACCTGAGCTGAAATCAAGAATTGGATGCTTAACCAACTGAGCCACCCAGGCACCCTGAGGAGAATTTGATGCAGGGCCTATTTATATAAAGGTGTATTAAGAGTTGAAACCAATCAATAATAACACATATCCTGTATATCGTTATAATAGTAAGCAGCCACTGGGACTCAGAATTGAGACAGCCAGTGGAGGAAGCATTTATTGGAACTCAGTAGTGAACTGGCAAGGAGAGATCCAGTGGAATAAACATGCTTAATTCACTTTTCTCCTTTTCTGCCATGGCCTCTCATTGGCCAAAGCCAAACAGAGGGAAAGGAAGCTTGTTGAGGTAGTCCATTGAGTCTGCCTCTCTATACACACAGCAAAGTGGAGAGTACATCTGGAAGGCCAAATTGGAGACTCTTTCTAAGTATTGCCTCTAATGAAAGATGGAGCTGGTGGTTCCCTGGTTTTATGTTTAATTAAGTTGAACAAACATTTATTCAGAGGAGAATAGATACAGTGGGCACACATTTTGAGATGTAAAAAAATGGATAAATCTCATATTCTATCCTTAGAGGACCAGCCATGTAGCCAAGCAACTATACTACAACTTACAAAATGAAAAAAAAAGTAACTGAAAAGAGGGATATATTTCCCTTAACATATTAAGAGATGACCCTGATATGCAAACTTTTTTATAGCTGGGGAAAATTTAAAACTTTGTTGCTGGTTATTCAAATTTAATCTTAGTCAAAAGCTCACTATGTTAATCAGGTAAAAGAGGCACATTTGTTCAAGTAAGGATGGGTCAAGAGGTGTGTCTATAAACGACACAAATCTGCTATTGTGTGTAAATAAGAAATGATATAAAAATTTTGGAATAAACACATGTTTTTTTGAGTACCTGCTATGTAATAGATACTACACTAGGTACTGGAGTTATAAGAGTGAATAATAATGCAACATTCTTTGTCTTCACAGAATTAAAAATCTAGGGGAGGGCAGAGAAGTAGCAGTTCAAGTTGATAAGAATTATAGGAAGAAAGTAGAGGTGCTATGGGAGCATCAGTGAAGGGAATAAGGATTAAAATTTGGAGCTCAGGATACATTGGTCAAGAGAGACTTCCAGGTGATGTAATATCTAAATTGTTATCTGATAAAATTTCCTCAAAGAAGCCTAGAGGGGGTAATTTTCCAGGCAGAGAGAATGGCATATATAAAATTCGAGAGAAAAGGGACAGTGCTAGCATGATACTATCAGGGAGAAGCAAGAAATTGAATAGTACTGGAATTCAAAAGGAAAGATGAAAGAGCTAAGGTCAGGCACATCAGCAAAGGTACATTCATGATGAGAGCAAAAGAGGAAAGAACATAGATTTTATCTGGAAGGCCCTGGGAAGTCTTTGAGGGTTTTTAGGCAGGGATGTGGCCTTAGCATATTTGCATTTTAAAAGACTGCTCCAATTAATAGGGTGAATTAGAAGCAAACTGGATTAGAAGAAAGCTAGAAATCTAGGTAAGAGATAATGATGACCTGAGCTAGGAATGGAGTTGAAAGAACTGGATGAATTTCAGAAATATTGAAGAGATACAATTGTCTGGATTGACGATGGATTTGATGGGGCCATGGAAAAGAGAGATATACACATGGATGCCGCCTGTTTCTTATTCGGCAATTCAATAATCAGTGGCTTCATTTACAGGGAAATTGCAGGGAAAGAAGCAGGTTTGGAGTGGGGTGAAATGAGTTTAATTTTTGATATTTGAGACTAAAGTACTTGGAAGATATTCAAGTATAAAAGCCCAGTAATCATTTGAAAACATGAATCTGAATTTTCTGTGAAAGTTATTAGATGGACCTCTAAATTTAGGAGATGTCAACACATGAGTGGCAATTAAGCTATTCAACAGTATAATGTTACTGTGAGAACATATAGAGTGATAGGGAAAAAGAAAAGATAGCTTGAAACATAAAAAATTAAGAATGGCCAAAGGAAGAGGAGCCTGCCAAAAGACTGAGAACAGGTGGTGTGGGAGACAGGACAAAAACTAGAAAAATGTGGTATCCAAAAACTCTTACAGAAGACAGTATTTCCAGAAGAATTGGTTTTTGATGGTAGCATGTACATAATCACTTTTCATTGACATGAAGGACAGACCAGAGTTCTTGCTGATACCTGTCTTAAGAGGAGAGACACGTTTTTATCCTTTCTTACAATTTCAAATTTTGTTTTCTGTATCTACAACAAACAATTTCCTTCACTTCACTAATATTTCTGCAGGTCAGAGAGACATAAATCACCATGTTCACACTTACTAAAAGTCTACAAGGTGGGTGGAGTAGATTCAAGAAAGTTTCTATCACAGAGTTAGTTGAGTAACTATATGTGGAATTATTACCATTTCATTTGAGGCTATGCTGAGTACTCAAATCAATATTTCTCAGCATCAATGTGTAGGACTTCTTTGACTAAAAAACAGTCATTTGCCAGTGTGAAAAAAAGGAGAGCTCAATGACAGACTAGAGGGCATTTCACAAAAGTTAATAGATTATTTAAGTCACATATATTATATAGAATATATATGTATATTATTTTCTATTATGCTATAGATAGAAAAACATAATTTTTAAATTTTATATCATTTATATATAAATAATTTTTCTTGGTTGAGTCCTGCTAATATAAAAATAATCCAACTATATGATGAAATATATGATGAAAAATATATATGATGTTTTGGGACTTGATGAGTCAGAGGAATAGGGCAGAAATTTCTTATTGGACTGACATCATTGAAGGATTCCAGCCTTGCATTATCAACCAGATGTTTTTTTAACAAGTTGTCACCTTCTTCCTTTTATTTTTTTAGGAGTAGGACACAAAATTTCAAAGCTCTCATTTGGGTAGACACAAAGTTATAGGAGTATAGGTGGACAAGGCACACAACTTGCCTTTGCTGTATACAAGCATATCGATGGGTTCTAATCCATCTAAATTAATTAGACTTCTTGATACCAAGAATCAAGATTTGCTAACGAGGTAATGTTAATATCTTAGACCTGAGTGACAAGGGCACTGTTTTGTTGGATCTAAAAGGTTGAACTTGATTACAAAAGTCTTCACAGAGGAATTTCCTTTTAAAGTATTCACTAAACCTCAGGAGAGGTAAAGGGATAAAGCCGTTTAAAGCATCTATCCTAAAAATTTTTAAAGATCTCAGTCAGAAAACTATTAAAGTATAGCTATATTTTTAGAGATAAATCATCTTAAAACACAAACTTTCTGAGGGCAAAGACCATGTTCATATTGTTCATCACTGTACCGTTAGCTCTTAGCACTTAATATTGCCTGGCACATATCAGACATTCAAAAATATTTCTTGGATAGATGTAGCATAATCTCAGCTTGGTTAAAAAATACTTGGCTGAGAAATACTGAAGCCTACTCTAAGTATGGTTTCTATCATCAAATAGTTTTCTCTACCCATCAATTATGATTGATGTCTAGGCCACATTATGTTGAATTGGAAGCTGCATTCACAGCTTTTGCATAACAGCTATGGTGGAGAATCAAAGATATCTAAAACTTCTATATGGTTCCATATATATAAGGCAGAAATCACCATAATAATGTTGATTCTTTAAAATTATGTAACACTTTTATAGACTTTTTGTTTTCATTTGAGCTTCACAGCAACCCAGGTAGAGAAGAAAGCAGAATACCATCTCCAATTCACACCTCTCTGTGTGATTAATTATTCTTTCAACAGGCACTGATTGTGTTCCAAATACTGACAGTACCCCTTGCCAGATAGATACATAGATTATTAGGAATGAATCCTGCTCTTAAGAATCTGGCATTCTTTTAAAGGAGATATGATAATGATATAAATAATTATAAGAAAGTAAAGAGATCAATATCAAATAAAATACATAACCTCATTGTATAGGGAGGCTGGAGAAGAGTACAGTGAAGTCCTTAAGAGGGAAGGTGGAATGTCAGTGACATTTTGAGATATGCATTTATCAAATTTTGGAGGTTAATAATTATTCACACCTACTGTATTTTAAGCACTGTACCACATGCTGGGAATAGAAAAAAAATAATTAAATATATTTCTAATTTTTTGGTGACCTGTTTAGTGTAAAATGAGTATAGACCTTAAAGCAAATCATTACATTGAAGGGGAAAAAGTTGTAACAACAATCCACTACAATAGAGCCAGTACCCCCTTAGTCCTTGACAAAGAGAGACCCTGCCTCAGCCCTTAGTTTTGTAGAAAGGAGTTACATAAAAATATTCACTGGAGATGGGACTTTGCATACTTTAGTGGAGGCACTGGGTAGAAAGGTGAGCCAAGTACTTTTGGAGGATTGATGTGGAGGAAAATAACTGATTAAAATGGTTAAAGAAGGCTTACAGAGGAGACAACATTTTTAATGAGAGAATTTGATGTTAAAAACATTATTTGCTATTTTTAGCTAATATAATTATTTCAAAAGATATAACTATTTTTGCCTCTTCCAAAATGAACTTTTGAACAGTGTTAATAAAGATATAAATTTTGTACTATTTGCAGCATGGCTAGAAAAAATATCAGGCTTGAACATAAGCTCTGAATGAGTTAGACTTACTATATAAAACCTAGCCAAATTCCCCAAATTAATTTGTTTTGCAGAGAAGGATTTTATTTCATTCATACATTATTAAAATTAATTTTTTGAGAATAAAGCTAAAAATGATGTAAGGGAAATATGGTGCAATGGGAAAAGAGCTGGAGTTTGGTTCTAACTATAAAAACTATGCAAAAAAAAGTATTGACACAATACAAAAAAGTTATCCCTCATTTTATCCCCAGCTTATTTTCTATAAGCCCTCAGGATGTGGATAGTAGTATATTGTTCATTTATGGTGGTTTCTTTTTCCTTTTCCACCACTGTTAAGCTTTACTATTCAACTGGGAAGAAACGTCCTTTATATTGTCCAAAATGACTATCACTAAACGTGCCACATTTAAAAATGGTCGTATAAAATTTAACAGGTAGAAATGAGAATTTCCTTTTTAATTTCCTCTTACTGTAAATAGTTCTTATGGAAACTCTTGAATTAATTTTGATGGAATGGATTATTTATGAAAATAAGAAAAAAGGAAACCTATAAAAATACTTCATGTAATATAGATCAAATACTGGTTTCACAGATGGATAGACTTATTTAAATTTTATACTTCCAACAGAAATTTGTTATCATTGAGGCAAAAAAGTCTTCAAGTCACACACAAAAAATACTTTGAGAATGAGATTCTGATAAATCAATTTTACTTAAGTAAAGATGATAGGGAAAATAATTTTTTTTTTAAATAATTCCATTGGAAAAAATAATAAATGTTTAAGTCAAATCTTCTCATTGGGGCCTGTTAGTAGAGTGCTTGGAAGCTTTTGGGTTTCCATGGCAGACCTGAATTTTACTTTCTCAAGAATTGTAGTTGGAGCCTTAGAATTTGTTTAATAAATCCACATTCTCTGGAACTTTTTATTTAACAATTCAGTTTTATTTGTTTATAGCAAATCTCCATTGTTAACTCATATGAAAGTAGAGACATTTTTTATGTAAATAGCTAAATTTATAAAAAAAAGTAATAGTTAAAGCAACAAACAGGTTTGAATTTCATCTTCATAACTGTATGAATCATTTATAGGAATTGAATTTAAATATAAAGTGGTGTTTGGAATATTGTTATTTCAGTTATGGTGAGGTAGCATTAAGCTACCCTTTTTTCTCTCTAAGAGCAGCTACCAAACTAGATACAATTTAAGGGGGGAAACAAACCAGCTGTTTGAATATATCAGGAAACTGCAAGCTAGGAATTAAGGAACCAAGATGCTAGAGATAATCAGAAATAATGGAAGCACAACTATATGAGGTGTGTATTTATGCCTAAATTTTCTCATCAGGGAATTTGTTGATTTTAATGGTGAGATATAGAAGCTGAACAGAAAGTAATGATTTGGATATTGCTGTCTTACTGGACAAGTGCAATTAAAATTTGAATTTAGGGCTGCCAAGGAATTCTTCAACTCAAAGGACTGCTCTCAGAGAAATGAGAACTACAAAAAAGTAAGCCATGAATTCTGTGTGTGATTTCCTCTTGAGGCATTTGTTGGTTCCTGAGTTGAATATTTGTGGGCCACAATTCTGGAAACACAACATGGGAATGGTTGATAGATGACTAAAAAGCAAGCAGATATTTAAGCAGTTCCAATATGCTAGAGACACAAATGTTAGAGTTGAGAGCCCACCCAGAAAGACATACATAAATATCATAGACTTTTTAGTTAAAAACTCAGAAATGGATAGGATTTAAGACTAATGGTAAATTGGAAATAAACTATTTAAGGAGATCCTGCCCATAATCAATACCAGTCTATTACACCTTTACTACTTAGTCTTTTATACCATTCAGACTCTGTACAATTTTTCATATCAATTTCTAAGGTTTAATAAAACTTGGCAGGAATGCTAGAAAATAGATCCAAATGACTAAACCAAACAAAGAAGGATTATATAGGAAGACCTATAGGGTATAGAAATATTAGAGTTATCATCTAAGGACAGTAAAATAACTGTAATTAATATATACAGGAAAAATATCGCTTTTCAGGCTTTTGGCTAAGATCAAGTGTAGTATCTGTTCTTATCAGTTTAATATATCTAGGAAAATAGATGTATAAGGTAAAGAATTTCATTGAAGAATTTTAATATATTACAAATAATCTGGAAATAATGGGACTGAGAAATAGAATGAAGAAATTAAAAATTCAATAAGCAACAAATTAGACAGTGTAAAACAGATGATTAATGAACTTTAAGTTATTTTGGTAAAAATAATTCATCTTGAAAAATGCAGAATAGTAAAGAACATAAAGAAAAACAGAATCCTATAGGACCCAGTGAAAAGTTTTAACATAAATGTATTGCGAGTCTCAGTAAGAGAGTATTAGAAAGTAAGTGGGTCAGAAACAATATTCAAAAAGATAACAATAAAATAATTTTCAAAATTAATGACAGATATGAACACAGAGATTCAAAGAGATTTTGTAACCCTAAGCAGAGTAAATATAGATATTAACCACATCTAGGCATTTCATAGTGAAACAAGTAAAAAACAAAGATAAGAGAAAAAGTAGCCAGAAATAAAAGATACACCATCTTCAAACAATAAGATTCATGAGTAACTATTTACCATAAACTATGGAAGTCAAAAGATAAGGGGATGACATTTTTATAGTGCCAAACACTTTCTTAGAAAAAGTCAAATTTGTCAAAATGGACACAAAAGAAACAATGTAAACAACTTTATATCCATTAAAAATGTAATCATAATTTACAACCTTTCTACAAAGAAAGCTCCAGGATTAAAGGGCTTCATTTACAAATTTTTCTAAACATTAAAAGGAGAAATAACATTAATTTTATACAAAATCCAGAAGATAGATAATAAAGATGAAATACATACCACAAAAATTTTGAGAACTAAAGAGCCTTAGATTGTACAAAGATAATACAATAAAGGAAAATTGTAGGCATTATCTCAAAAAAACCTAAATAAAAAAATCTTGGGGCACCTGGGTGGCTCAGTTGGTTAAGCATCCGACTTCAGCTCAGGTCATGATCTCACAGTTTGTGGGCTTGAGCCCCACGTCAGGCTCTGTGCTGACAGCTCAGAACCTGGAGCCTGTCTCGGATTCTGTGTCTCCCTGTCTCTCTGTCCCTCCCCTGGCATGCTCTGTCTCTGTCTCAAAAATAAAAAAAAAAATTAAAAAAAAATTAAAAATCTTGAACACATTACTAGAAAACTTGATCCAGCAATACATAAAAAGGATAATATATCACAACTAATTTGGATTTTCCAGAAATGTAATGTTGGCTAATCATTTGAAAATAAATTATTATGGATCAGTACAGTAAACAAACCAAACCATATGTATATTTCAATAGATACAGAAAGCAATTGATAATAATTTGATAGCCATTCATGCTGAAAACTTTTGGCAAACTAGAAATAGAATGAAATTTTGTTAATCTGTAAAGTTTAACTTAAAATTTAGAGCAAACATGATATTTAATAGTGAGATATTGAAAGCCCTTCCCCAGAGATAAAAATTAGAATGCCTGCAATTATGGCTTTTATTAGTATTTTAATGGAAATCTTCCTGATCTTCCTTGCTAGAGCAATAAAATAAGAAAAATAAATGAATTTCCTGAGGATTTTGAGAGGCGAGTAAAATTGTCATAATTCATAGATAACATGATTGTGTACCTAGAATGAATATGTGTGTGTGTGTGTGTGTATCTGAATTTAGTAGTAAGATAATATACAAAGTTAATATACAGTAATCAATTATATTTTATTTCTAGCAATGACCATTATGGATACCTAGGAGCAGATCAAAAGAGCGATGAGCAAGATCTCTATAGACATGGCCACTTTGAAGCAAAGTTTCAGTACTTTGGCACCCAGTGTCAGTCAGTCATTAAGTATGAGCTGTCCTCTGCCCTTGCCTCATGATATAGGAGGTATAACCTCGCTCTGTGGTCATTTGCAAAGGCAATTCTCTGGAGAAGAGGGCAGCTGTGATCATTAACAGGCAATATTCACAGCTCTCAGGGGCTGGAGTTTTGGTGCACTTGCCTAGAAAATGGGATCTGGGAGGCCTATCAATAGGGTGCTCCACATTTGAATTTCTGTTATTTGACTCCCACTATAGGCTGAATGTTTGTGTCCCCTGCAAATGCAGGGTTGAAAACCTAATGGCCAAGATGATGGTATTAGAAGGTGGGGCTTTGGGGAAGACAATTAGGTCTTGAGGGTGGAGCTCTCATGAATGGGATTGTGCTGTTTAAAAGAGATCCCACAGAGCTAGCTTGCCCCATAAATCATGTCAGGATACAACAAGAAGTCTGTGAGACTCAGAAGAGGGCCTTCACCCAGCTGTGCTGGCATGCTGATCTTGGACATCCTCCTCCAAACTGTGAGAAATAAATTTTCATTTTTTATAAGCTACCCAACTATTCAATCTATGGTATTTTGTTATAGTGGCCTAAATGGACTAAGACACTTCTCTGCTAAAAGGGAAGTACCAATATTCCTCTGATCATAATTTATTATGTATCAATCAATATTTAGTTTTAGAAGATGACAGGAAATCCTGTCTAATATACAAGAAAAAATGAGTTTTATAAAGAAAGATGAGAGTATAGGGTAAAATGTAGAGAAGACAGTATGAGATATAAAAACAAAAGTTTCTGAAAATATGCAAAAATAAAAAAATTACTGTAATACAGGAATGTAATTTTGAGAATTGCAAAAGCAGGAATAAAATTTTATATAGTCCTTTTAGTTAAGGTGACATCTGATTAGCAAAATATATTCTACTAAATTGAAACTAAAAACTAAGACACAAAACTATGAAAACAGAATCAAAGACAATTTTTCACTAATTATGGATTTGAAGATATGAAATGAAAATCATCACCAGTGACTGAAGCCGAAATACAATTTCATTCCAAAGAAAAACAAAATTTGAGGAAGGAGATGAGAAGATATCCTTGCATTGCATGTCTCTGTATCAGAGATCAGGATCTGTATTAAGAAGAAAACTTAGTCATGCTCCCTTAACCTACTCCCATAATCATTCATGCATTTGGACATCCTGCTTCTTGTAATAAATATATCAATGAATGGATGCTAGCACACTTATAAAATTTGAAGTCAGACTAGTAATAGTTTGTGATGGAAAAGTCATGGGAGTACATTCTTGAAATCAGTTTTTATTCAGGCTTTTTGGCAAGAGGAAACTATTACTATAAATTACTAAAGACTAAATTTTAATTTTCTTAATCCCAGTCAGAGCTAGCAGATGATTCCTCCCCTCAATTCTGTAGCCAGATTTGAAAAATTATTGCTAGATACACAAATTTTGCCTAGGGGATATGCACATCTGTGGCCCTCTAGCTTAAATCCTGAGAGGAAACTCTGCTACTTGTAAACAGGAAACAGGAATAGAAACAAAGGGAAAGTCTTGTTTATGGCAAAATGCTAGCAATGACTGATCTCTTTTCATTCAAGGCTGTGTAAACAGAAACACCCAAAAACATGACCATGAAAAGACTCTGTACTCAAGTCAAAGAAAACAAGAATAGAGTACTGAAGAAACAGAAGAACATATTTTAAAAATTGTAAATTTAAGAAACAAATAAATTTAAGAAACAAATTTGCTTTGTCCTCATAATATAAATCAAAGAATTAGGGACTTAGTAAAATTAAAACTTTGATAAAACAACAGTCTAAGATAAACAAAATTATATGATTGAGAGGGGGCTAGAAATGAAAAGACATCCAGTTTAGAGAATCATTGAGAGAAATTTTATGTATTGATGGACATACAAAGAAATATCCAAAACAAGATTTTTTTTAAGTATTTAAGAAAGTAAATTTTAAAATAAATTTGAGAGAAAACAGACTTGATGATTTGTAAGATAACTTGGCGATAATACTTAAAGTACAGAAGTGGAATCATGCACCTGGGAAAATGGGGAGAAAACATGATCTGTATGGAAGAAACAAAAGAAAACACATTGTTTATGGGAATTTTGCGTAATAGATTCATATATAATAAGTGGTAGTATAAGTCAGTATTTTCATTTATTCAACAAATGTTTACCAGCTACAATGAACCGGGCACTACTATAGATGAATCAGAAACATAAGTGAACAAAAGAGTTAAAGATTCCATACCCATATACAGCCTTTAGAGTGGGAGGGCAAACAGTTAAAAATAACACAATAAATAAATTATGTAGCTAGCACTTTGAGGGTAGTAATTGCATAAGAAATGTGGTGATAAGGTGCGTTTCATTGAGGGTGAAAGATTTTTTTTAAGTTTTAATTTTAATTCCAGTTAACATAGTGTTATATTAGTTTCAGGTGTACAATATACTCAGTCAACAATTCTATACACCACTCAGTGCTCATCACACTCCTTACTTTCCATCACCTATTTCACCCATCGCCCACCCCCCCACCCCACATCCCTCTCCCCTCTGGCAACCGTCAATTTGTTCTCTGTAATTAAGAGTCTGTTCTTTAGTTTCTCTCTGTCTCTGTCTCTGTCTCTGTCTCTGTCTTTCTGTCTCTCTGTCTCTTTTACCCTTTGCTCATCTGTTTTGTTTCTTAAATTCCACATATAAATGAATCATATGGTATTTGTCTTTCTCTGACTGACTTATTTCAGTTAGCATTATACTCTCTAGCTCTATCCATGTCATTGCAAATGGCAAGATTTCATTGTTTTTTATGGCGGAGTAATATTCAATTGTATATACACACCACATCTTCTTTATCCATTTTCTGTTCTGTTCCATTGAACTGTGTGTCTGATTTTGTGCCAGTGTCATACTGTTTTGACTATTACAGCTTTGTAATATAGTTTAAATTCCATAATCATGATGCCTCCAACTTTGCTGAATCCATGTATTAGTTCTAGCAATTTTTTGGTGGAGTATTTTGGGTGGTCTATATATGGTATCATGTTGTCTGCAAATGGTGAAAGTTTGACTTCTTCCTTGCCAATTTGGATGCCTTTTATTTCTTTTTGTTGTCTATTTGCTGAGGCTAAGACTTCCAGTACTGTGTTAAATAATAATGGTGAAAATGGACATCCTTGTCTTGTTTCTGACCACAGAAGAAGAGCTCTCAGTAAAGTCACAGAATACAAACACAAAACACAGAAATCTGTTGCATTTCTATACACCAATATTGAAGAATCAGAAATTAAATAAACAATCCCAGTTACAATTGCACTCAAAATAATAACATACCTAGGAATAAACCTAACCAAAGAGGTGAAAGACCTGTACTCTGAAAACTATAAAACAGTAATGAAAGAAATTGAAGGCATCACAAAGAAATGGGAAATCATTCCATGCTCATGGATTGGAAGAAGAAACATAGCTAGAATGCCTATACTACCCAAAGCAATCTACACATTTAATGCAATTCCTATAAAAATACCAACAGCATTTTTCACAGAACTAGAACAACATTCCAAAAATTTGTATGGAACCACAAAAGACCATGAACAACAAAGCAATCTCGAAAAAAAAAGAAAATAAAGCTAGAGGTATCATGGTTCTGGACTTCAAGCTATGTTACAAAGCTGTAGTCATCAAGACAGTATGGTACTGGCACAAAAACAGACACATAGTTCAATGGAACAGAATAGAAAACCCAGAAATGGAGCCACAACTATATGGTCAACTAATCTTCAACAACGTAGGAAAGAATATCCAGTGAAAGAAAGATAGTCTCTTCAACGAATGGTATTGGGAAAACTGGACAGCAACATGTAGAAGAATGAAAACTGGACCACTTTCTTACACCATACATAAAAATAAATTCAAAATGGATGAAATACCTAAATGTGAGACCTGAAACAATAAAAATAAAAAAAGGGGAAACAATCCATAAGATACTCTTAACAATAGAAAACAAACTGAGTGTTGATGGAGGGAGGTAGGTGGGAGATAGGCTAGATGGGTGATAGGTATTAACAAGGGCACTTATGAGGAGCTCTGGGTGTTGTATGTAAGTGATGAATCACTGAATTCTCCTGAAATTAATACTGGACTGTATGTTAACTAACTAGAATTTAAATAAAAATTTGTAATGAAAAAGAAATGTAATAATTTTAGATGTGGAAGTTATCCATTTCTGATGAAAATTCTGGACTACATTAACATTAAATAAAATGTTTATTGTGATTTAAAAATAATTTAAAAAATGAAATAACAATATGTGTTTGATAGATCAAACATGATATAAAGTATTTTAATGATGATGATAGGAAACAGAATTCTTACTCTGAGCCAGACACCAGCTTAAATGCTTTGTTTTAATTAAGGAAATCTGTTTTTTAATCTGCTGGGTTAAAATTAACTTTGTGAAATAGAAGGAATTATAGGAATATGTTTCATTTTGTCTACTGAATCAAAAGATGTCAATCACACATGAAGATGCCTTGATAGCATTCTGATGGCCAAAATTATCATCTATTGTATGGGATTTTCGCCTGTAAGTCTCTCTGATTATAAATAAAATAAAACAAAATGCTCCACCTATTGGTGAGCATTTCTATGTTTTGGAGGTTGTATGAAATACTGACACACTTTATAACTTTTAATCTTTATAATAGTTATGTGAAGTAGGCATTATTCATCATTTACATCTTATAAAATCAAGTCTTTGAGTGACTACATGGCCCAAAACATCTTAGCTAGCAAATGCCAGAAGCAAGACATAACCCAAGATATATCCAAATACTCAATCTTCTTTGCTTAACCACTACTATCAACTCTTAGGAACACAACTTAAATACAGGCTTAAGTCACTAGATTTTCATTAGCATGGTGGATAATTTGTTCACTGCATTTATCTACTTTATTAAATTCTGTCCATCTAGGAATTTTTAAAGCACATCATATGCTTAGAATAGAATGCTAGAATCCAAAGAACCTTCGGTTATCTTGTCTAACCTCATATCCCAATACCAAAATCCCATTTTATGTGTATTTGCTATCCCATTTTATGTGTATTTGCTATTTGCATTCCCCTTGCTCTAAATTATTATATCTCTCAGTAACATTTCTTGGTGGTATCCTGACTGCAATGCCTACTTGACTGAAACTCTTTCCACAGCATTTTCGAAGATTGTTGTGTAGTTTCAAAGGATCCTTCAAGATTTTAGTAAATTTAATAGGAGCTTAGGATCTGGTATCTTTGCCTTAGAAGGAGCAATAATACCGTTGGAAGCAGATTTAGTTTACAATTGAATATAATGAGTTCATATGTAAATATGTATTGAGTATCTGGACACACATATACACATACTTTCTCCTCCTTCATTTAGTAGCAAGCATTTATTGAACACCTAATACATTCCAGGCAATGCTCTAAATGCTAACGATAACAGTAGTGAACAAAACAGGTAACATCCCTCACCTTCAGACTTCAGGGAGGATGTATACCAGAAGTGGCCAAAAAAATTTTTACAATAGGAAAGAATGAAAACTCAACAATTGATATTAAGACTAGAGCCAAAGGAATTGTTTTAAAGCTTTTCATTTAAGTTCATTAATTTAAGTGACACTAATTTTACTGCAGGACTGGCTGATGCCTGGGAATATGCATTGCTATTTTGTAAAATTTTGGAGTTGAAAGGAATAGTAAACATGACCTATGCTCAACTTTCTTGATCATGGATGGGACTCCTTTCTTTACCTTTTTTTACCTTTTTTTACCTTTCTTTACCTTTCTTTACCTTTCCCCATTGATCTGAGTTCTTCCTACTAGACTATAGAACAAAAAAAATATGACATAAGAAAGGAATTTTAATCATTACATGCTTTGCAATACATATCAGCATTCCCATTTTATAAATTAAAAAGTTAATGCTTAAAGATATAAATTGACAATCTAAAACATACAGTTATTAAGTATAAGATATGGCATTAGAACACGGGTCCATTTGTCTTGATACTGTACTCCCTGCCTTATCAAATCCTTCCAACTCAACAAGATTAGTATTTCATGCAAGGATTATGCTAAATTACTTGGAAGATAAAGCAGTGTGTGTCTTCACATCAGAGTAGTGCTTTGGGAATAGAGCTAAGACATAATTAATGCCAAATATAGGAAATTAGAGATGATTTCACAAAGATGTTTTGAGATGGGCATTAAGGATAAATAGAATGTTGATACATAGGGTAAAGCCATATCCCCTCTGGCCTTACCATGATAAACAAAAGCTGACTTCCAAACACCCAAGAGCTTGCTATTACACCAAATCTACTCTTCCCAAGCTCATGGTAGGCCAAATATGACTGCAATTTTTTTTTTTTCTTTTAAGAGCAGCTGCCAACCAATGACAAATGGGATTTGGTGTAGAAATATCCTCATTACTTTATTCCTCAGGCGGGTTAACTACAAGGCACAGGTTCCAAACAGACTCCTAAAGTTTTCAACAGAATTAAAGAATTAAGCTGCAGTAACCCACAAAGAAAACATGATTTAGTGCACTCTTTATTGTTTTCTTTCTCTTCATTGTTTTCTCCACTCCTTTATTGGAGTTTGCTGGTATTATTAATCTACTAAACTACTTGCATTTGAATTGACTCATGATCTGCTTCTGAAAAACTCCTTCACATCATCAGAATGGGAGGTTCTAAGAGCTTGCTGAAGCCATTGTGAGTCTCAAAGTTATCTAGTAAATTTACAAAGGCTAACTCACAGTAATTGTCAGGATATGCCCTGAAACCAACTGTGAATTTCAACATTTGCCCATGTGGGGTTGCTGATGCTCCCAAGATTGAAGGACTATCTTTGTCTTGTACATTCCAAATATCATATTAATGCCTTTATTGACACCTAACTCCAAATCTCTGAAAGCAATGTAGGTGATGTTGAGTTATAACAGGAAATGCAGCAAATTTTAACCTAAACATTATTTCACTATTTCTCTATACAAATGCTCCCTACTTGCCACTGTTTTCTGTTCATATCAACAATAACCATGGTGAGATTTCTCACCTTTTCTCTTTCTGCCAATAAAAATCCTACTCAATCTTCAAAGTGCAGCTTTTGTCATTCCCTTGCAGTGATGTTTGGGGGGTGGCTGGAGGAGATTTGGATAAAGATCAGCTGCTTTTATTGAGAATTAACAGAGAGAAGTGGTAGACTTAAGAAAAAAATAATGACCTGAAGAATAAAAACTCTGTAAAGAATTAGGTCATTTATTCAAATCCCTATGGCTAACTACTGGTTTTCCGAATCATTTTGGAAAACTTCCATTAAGAAATTAGATTTTCTGACATGATTGCTAACACATTGTATTTCTAGTCTTTCTGACCCCTTGGGAGAGTTACCATTTCCAAAGTGTTATCCTAAAACCTTCCTCAGTAAAATGGGAGCAGGTAGTACAGCTAGAAAAGTTTTAACCTAATTTAATTTTGGAGATGAATGTTGGTTTGATGACATTTTTTTTTGAAAATTTGCAGGCAAAACCCAAACTACTTCCCAAACAGTATTTTCTTCTTTCTGTTTGCCTTATGTTTATAACCAAGGCATCTGACCAAAGATTTTCCCAAATTTTATTTGTCTGGAGTAAGCAAATTCAATCTTTAGGTTATGTGTATTTGTATGTCTAGTGTGTGTGTGTGTGTGTGTGTGTGTGTGTGTGTGTGTCTATGCCAAAAGGAAGAAGATACTTGCAATTATTTTCTGAGTTATGGCTATCTGATCACTTCTGAATTGTTATAATAATTACACCTGAAATTCATTACAATACATGAGACCCTGTCTCATACTTGTATATGCATATTATCATTTAATCCTGACAGTAAATCTACTATGTGGATACTTTTATTATCATCACTTTTATAAAAAGGTAAATGAGTTAAATATCTTAAGAATACAAACTATTAAGAACTAGAGTCAGAAGTTGAATCTAAGCCTACTACCTTCCTGCTTGTAACCAATAAAATATTCTGCCTCTAGGAAGTACTTAGTTTTGCTTAAGTGTTTATAGTACTATTTAGGAGTATTCCCGTATCATAGGGAAGCACAGTGTCTGTGGTCCCAAAAATGCAAGATGAACCAATGTGCTTAAAGTTTTCTCGCCACCGCCATATTTGACCCTCTATATCAGCCTTCTGATCAAAGGCAGTGAACACCAGGCTTTGGTTAAATTCTCCAGACAGGATTTTCTCCATGGAATGGAGACCTCCATTTTTTAATAAAAATATATTTAGGGGCACCTGTGTGGCTCAGTCAGTTAAAGGTACAACTCTTGATTTTGGCTCAGGACATGATCTCAAGGTTATGAGATGGAGCCTGCCATACTGGGTGTGGAGCCTGTTTAAGATCTTCTCTCTTTGTCTCCCTCTGTCCCACCTCACCCTCCCAAAAAATATCTATTGAAATTGATGGATATAATTGCGATCAATATCAAAATTTCATAATTTTTATCGGAAAGGCCACTATATCATTAGTTCTATCTCTTCTCTGTGAAGTGATTTGAGGATTGCCACAGCAGTAGTTGAAACACAGTCAAAACTATAACTTTAAATGTCCTGTATTAAATATACAAATGAATGGAAATAACAATTCCCTTGAATCCTTCAGTTTATATCCCTGACACACTAGGACTTCTCCATAATCAGCTTCCAGTGAGCAAAACTCAAATACTCCTTTAAGAACACAATTAAGTAGGACATTTTACATTTCTGGATTTGGTAACTATACACGTGAGAAAGTCCTGTTTGTGTTATAGAAACATATGATCTTAAAAAAAAAAACAAAAAAACAAAACAAAACAAAACAAAAAAACAAATCCCAGGGCAAAGTAGAGAAAGGGTTTGGAAACCAAAAGCTAAGGAAGATATTCCATTACAATGATCACATGGCAGGTCAGAATTTAGCATGGCCTCTGTCCCAACTGTCATCTTGCCCTTTATAAATTGATTTTTTTCAGAGTCCCAATTCATAAAGTCTCTTTCTCCTCCTTTTGTTTAGAACAGATTCTGTTTAACACTTCTGCCTTATTTGTGAGTCTGGGCAGTACAGATTACAAAACACAAGAAGTTGTCCTTTATGATACATGTACACAGGTCATGGGGCAATTAAACCTCAGTTGCACTGACTACAGGTAATATGTAAATTAATGAAATGGGATTGTTCTAACTGCAGCAGAAGAGAAATGCCAGATGTGAGGTCAACCAAGAGTTGTTATATCAGCAGCTATTCTAAGTAAGAGGGAATTTAATTATTTGAATGGAGCAATAACTGAGACTAAGTTTTATTTAACACTCAGTGAAGATGTGATAAGGATAGGCTATCATAATAAGGTTTTTCATTGTTCATTTCTTTTTAAAAATTTTTTTAATTTTTTTTTATTTCTGAGAAAGACAGAGACAGAGCATGAGAGGGAGAGGGGCAGAGAGGGAGACACAGAATCAAAAGCAGGCTCCAGGCTCTGAGCTGTCAGCACAGAGCCCGACGTGGGGCTCGAACTCCCAAACCGTGAGATCAAGACCTGAGCCAAAGTCAGTAGCTCAACCAACTGAACCACCCAGGTGCCCCTTCATTGTTCATTTCTGAGGGATTTCTAAGCACTCCTGAGTTTAATGGAATCACAGGGAAAATACCTGTTGAGAAAACAAGTCTTAGAAAACAGTTCAGAATATTCACTTTATGCTCTGGATTAGAAAAGGGTACCAGAATAAATACACAATGACCATTTAAGAGGAGGAAGAGGCAAGAACAATAACAAAATTGAATTATTCTTCATCCATACTAGAATTTAAGAATTAAAAACACTCTGATAAACTAAACATATATATAAACATATATATAAACATATATATATGTTTATAACATATATATGTTTATAAACATATATATAAACATGTTATATAAACATATATATATATATATATATATATATATAATATATATTTAGTTTCCTGGATTCTGATTTTTTTTTTTCAATTTCCTAATTCTTTAGGAGGACAAAATCTGACATGGCCAGTATCATCTTTGCTTCAACAAGCTCTTTGAATTGCTTTAGCACATTTTTAAAATTATATAAACCAGGACTTTAATAACATGAAAGAAAGATCTTCTTATCCTTTAAGGAGACAATATATTCTCCTTTTGTCAAAGTATCTTCACTCACATTGGATCCCTGGATATTTCTCAAACATCATGGAGTATTTCTTATATTCATACATTCCTGCAATACCTTACTTCTCTTGTCAGAGCATAAAGAACCATGAGGAATGCTCTGAAGTCAGACTCCCTTCTTTCAAATCCCAGTTCTACCATTTCCTCATTGTATGATATTTAGCAAATTGTGTAGCTCTCTAAAATTTAATGTCCTCATCTATAAACTCAGAGTATTACTAATAGATACCCTAGAACTATTGAAAGATTAAATAAAATAACCATGTGGAGGATTTAGCTACATGCCTAGCTATCGCATACAAAGAATGATCGCAATTCCTATATTACCATTATCTATATAAAAATTATGTCTAGGCTCTTTGAATAAGAAAAATCATTCCAAAATCTTGGTCACAGGTTCTTATGATTCCTTGAAGTACCAATCAATACCAAGATTGGAAACTAAAGTCAAAAGCAAAGCATAGTGTCAAATAATTCCTTAAGATCACCCAAAGATTCAATGTGGAAAGATTCTAGAAATGTAAAGGACACAGGCATGCTTTATCTTGGTGACTTGTAAGAATAGTAATTCTTTTTGTTGTTATTTTTCTTTTTGTTTTTAACTTTTTAAAGTTCTTATTTAAATTTCACTAACAAACAAATGTATTAGTTTCAGGTGTGCAATTCAGTGATTCAGCACCTCTATACAACATCCGGTGCTTAACACAAGTTCACTCCTGAATCCCCATTACTTGTTTTACCTATTCCTCCACCCACCTCCCTTGAGGTAACCATCAGTTTGTTCTTTATAGTTAAGAGTTTATTTCCTGGTTTTCCTCCTTCTCTTTTCCCCCTTTGTTTGTTTCCTAAATTCCACATATGTGTGAAATTATAATGTATTTGTCTTTCCCTGGTTGACCAGAAATTATTACTTATCTCCATGGATATCTAAATGCAATGAAAATAATATTTTGTTACTATTTTATTTAAAAAGGTTGATTTTAGGGGTGCCTGGGTGGCTCAGTCGGTTGAGCATCCGACTTCAGCTCAGGTCATGATCTCACAGTCTATGGGTTCAAGCCTCGTGTCGGGCTCTGTGCTGACAGCTCAGAGCCTGGAGCCTGTTTCCGGTCCTGTGTCTCCTTCCCTCTCTGCCCCTCCCGCACTCTCACTTTGTCTCACTCTGTCTCTCAAAAATAAATAAATGTAAAAAAATTTTTTTAAATAAATAAATAAATAAATAAATAAATAAATAAAAAGGTTGATTTTAGTCTCAAAATCTCAAAAGCAAAAGAAACTATTTCTACTTAGGCTTTTTAGAATTCATTTCCATTTGGGGCTGTTGCCATTAAATGTTATTTTCTGGGGCACCTGGGTGGCCCGGTTGGTTAAGTGTCTGACTTTGGCTTAGGTCATGATCTCATGGTTCATAGGTTCAAGCCCCACGTCGGGCTCTATGCTGACAGCTCAGAGCCTGGAGCCTGCTTCAGATTCTGTGTCTCCCTCTCTCTGTTTCCTCTCGCACTCTGTTTCTCTTTCTCAAAAGTAAATAAACATTTTTTAAGTTATTTTATGACTCTAACAACTATGGTGATTTACTTTTTGAGCTAACTACTTACTAGCTACTGGTATTGCATACTAGCTATGTGACTCCAGAACTTTACATGGCTTCTCTGAATCTGGTTCCTCATTTACAAAAGGTATAAAATGATCTTCTCTTAAAAATCATTTTAATGTTTATTTATTTTTTGAGAGAGGGAGACAGAGACAGAGGGCCAGTGGGGGAGGGGCAGAGAGAGGGAGATACAGAATCTGAATCAGGTTCCAGGCTCTGAGCTGTCAGCACAGAGCCTCATGTGTGTCAGCACAGAGCACTAAGCCAAAGTTGGATGCTTAACCAACTGAGCCATGCAGGCATGCCTAAAATGATCCTTTAAAAAAAAAGTTTATTTATTTATTTATTTGAGAGAGAGCACAAGTGGGGGGGGGGGCAGAGAGAGAAGGAGAGAGAATCCCAAGCAGGTTCTGTACTGTCTGCATAGAGCTCAATACAAGCTCGACCTCATGAACTGTGAGATCACAACCTGAGCCAAAATCAAGAATCAGACGCTTAATTGACTGAGCCATCCAGGGACCCCTGTATAAAGCAATCTTAACAATACTTTCCTAGCCTAGTATCTATGATACTTTATAATATATATAATATTTCTTGTATACACATATGTATGTATACCATATGTAGTCAGTATACAGCATAATGAGTAGTTAATGAGGTTAGCTCCAACTCATAGATAAGTATATATATATGAATATCAATATCAAGATATTTACATCATGCTACCTATATCAAAATATATTGAGATGTCTATTTTTATATTTTCTTTCCCAGAATCAGCACAGAAGCCTTATTCTGAATAAGGTTAGACCTTCTCCAGATAAAATAAAAATGTATACTTAGGAAATACATATTGTGTGCAAGGCACTATGCAAGATTTTATTGAGAATGCAAGAAAGCATAGATATTGTTCTCATTCTCAAAAATTTACCTTCAAGTTGAAAAGATGAGGCTTTTCCATCTGAAGAGTTATGTGATAATAATGGCAATAATTACAAGTGCTGCTCCTGTGTGGTGTGACATTATTTGACCAATAAGTAAATAGAGGCAAAATTTTCACCTTAGAAGGTCTCTACTTCCCCCTGAGAAGCTACAAAGTTAATCATGGTTTAACCCTTTTGGAACATCCCATAATTTTCAGGGTAAAGTCTATGCTTCATTCAATAAGGCTTGCAAACTCTTCCAGATCTGCCTCTTTCTCCATTCCATCTTCCTTCCTTTTGATACATGTCCCATATACTCCAGTCACACATCACTTTTTTTTTTTGTAGTTCTTTGATTAAAACAAACTCTTTATCAAGACAGGTCTTCCATCATACTGTTTTCTCTAGTTGGAAAGCTTCCTCTCCCTCACCTTCCTAGTGCCTGTTCGTCCTTCCAGACAGCTCAGGCATGGCCTTCTATTAAAGTGAGTTTAGTGTGTCTCCTTTACGCACCAGTCACATTCTGCGTGCGTTTCACTTGCCACAGAGTTCTACTGTAGCCTGCTTTCATCCTCTCTTTGCCACTAGGATCTGATCTCCCTTGAAAGTTGGAGGTCCTGTTCTCCGCATTTGTGTGCAGACTACTGTGCTAAGCACATAGTAAGGGTGTAATAAGTGGGTATTAATATTTGATAGGGTTTTTCTGAAAAAAGGTAGTATTTTGACTGGACTTTGTATGCTAGAAGGAAAGGCTTATGCCTATTAACTGATAAGAAGAAGAAGGCTCTAAGAATTCTATGGGGAATTACAATCACAGGACCAAAGAAATTATAATCACTTTGCTGTAAATTGCCTATATCCTCGTCCGATGAAGTCATTAGGTATATGTATTTTTTTCTTTTGAAAAGTTTTTAATATTTATTTATTTTTGAGAGAGACAGAAACAGCACGAGCAGGAGAGGGGAAGAGTGGGAGAGGGGGACACAGAATCCAAAGTAGGCTCCAGGCTCTGAACTGTCAGCACAGAGCCTGATGCAGAGCTTGAACTCACTAACTGAAAGATCATGTGTGACCTAAGCCGAAGTTGGGCGCTCTACCAACTGGGCCACCCAGGCGCCCCTGTAGGTATATGAATTTTAAACTATACAAATAACATTTTACACAGCACTAAAATTCAATTATGAAAAGTTTTCAGGAGAATTGGCTGTTATATTTTGGTATCAAAACGCTTTCTGTGTAAATAATGATAGTAGGCTAATACTGAAACTAATTAAAAATCTTCACATGATCAGTATTCCTATGGAATCAATGGCATGTTCTGGGAAATTATATTTCTTGATTGAATAGTGATTTTGATAATAATCCCTTTTTTTCACTACTCTATAAAAAAACAAGTTCCTTTAATATTGACAAGAATGTTATAAAATATATACAATTCTTATTCTTCACAGAAATTTTCCTCTTTGAAAAATAAGAATTATGTCCATTTCATAACTAGAAGTTGTATGAATGTTCACATTAATTACTTTTTGGTTTTGGTTCCACCATGTAGAATATCTTTGTAAAATGAGAAAATTATAATAATTTAGAACTGGAAAATATCTTCAAAATCTTTTTCTATCCTTATATTAAGCTTATTTCTTGCTTTATGAAGAAGAATAAATCTTGCCATTTGAGATAAGTAAGTCCTATGTCCTTCACAAATACCCAAATTCACCAACATTTTACAGTTTTTACCATTGCCTTTCTCTAGTCTCTCATTTATATTGCAAACATGGTGTACTTTAGAAATGTGAACATGGCCATCTCACACCCTTCCTCAAAATAACAGGATATGCCTTTTCTTTGGGTTTTCCTAGGATAAAGACACAGACGTCTCCTAAGAGGATCTTTTCTGTGGTCTGGCCCCTGCTTACTTCTCCAATGGAGCAATCAAATCTCTAAGCAGTGGCTTCCCTAGCCTTCTTTTCATTTCTCCAAATTACTGTGCTACCTTTGCCCTGAGGCTTTTGTGCAGCCTCTTTTCTCTGTCCCTCCTTCCTACTGTCCTTTTTTGGTTAGTATCCTTTCTTTCTTCCCATCTCAGCTCATTCTGTTTCCTCAGAGAAGACTTCCTGCTCTCCTTGAATAGCTCTAAGCTCCTATTAGAATTTTTTTCACAGCCATATATTTCTTCTTCACAGCATTTATCACAATTGTAAAGTTATTTTGTTTGTGTAATTATTGATTTTTTCCATGCTCTGCACAGAACTGTAAGCTACATAATGAGAGACTCTCTGTTTTACTGACATTATATCCCAGCATCTAATGGTGTGTCAAGGACAAAGTAGGTGCTTAATAAATTTTGGTGGGCTGTTACAAGGATTTATAGAAAGTAAGAATGTGGGGCTCCTGGGTGGCTCAGTTGGTTGAGCGTCCGACTTCAGCTCAGGTCATGATCTCGCTGTCTGTGAGTTTGGCCCTGCGTCAGGCTCTGTGCTGACAGCTCAGAGCCTGGAGCCTGCTTCGGATTCTGTGTCTCCCTCTCTCTCTGACCCTTCCCCACTCACTCTCTCTGTCTCTGAAAAATGAATAAACCTTTAAAAAAATTTTAAAAATTAAAGTAAGAATGTATATGCTTCCTATTATGTAATTCAGCTATGGCAAGAAAAGTTAACTAAAGATGAGGTCATATAGCTGAATTGGTAATTGATAAAGAAAATTGAAAGATTTAAACTCTTTTCATATGGGTGATCTGAGTTCTTAACTGATAGGAATTGATAAGTAAGGAGATGTTTCAAAAATGGTTACATGGTTATGGGGCACCTGGGTGGCTCAGTCACTTAAGTGACTCTTGATTTTGGCTCAGATCATGATCTCACAGTTGTGACACTGAGCCCTGCATTGAGTCATGCACTGGGGATGGAGTCTGCTTAAGATTCTCTCTCTCCTTCTCCCTCTGCCCCTCCCCTGCTTATGATCTCTCTCTCTCTCAAAAAAAAAAGTTACATGCTAGGATTTCATAAAATATAATTTAATTTTGTCCCCTTATAATTAATACATTTCTGTCTAAGGTACTGTTTGATTTATAAGCTTAAGGATACTGTCTTAGTCAGTTTGGACTGCTATAACAAGTTGGTGGCTTAAACAACATTCATTTCTCACGGTTCTGAAGGCTAGAGTCAAAGATTTAGGCAGCAGCTGATCGGGTATCTGGTGAAAGTTTTTTTCTGGTTTGAAAATAGCCTGTCTTCTCATTTTATCTCATGTGGTGGAGAGAGAGAGAGATCATCTCTCTCATGCCCCTTCATATAAGGGTCCTAATGCCATTTGTGAGGGCTTCACCCTTATTGGGTAATTACCTCTCAAAAGCCCTATCTCTAAAACCTTCATACTGGGGACTTAGGCTTCATCATAGGAATTTTGGAGTGATATAGGCATTCAGTACACAACAGATCCAGTATGCTTCCTATGCGGAACAACATTTGTTATGTTTATTAGAAAAAAATGCTAGTTCTTTACTTAGAGTTATAAGTCATATCAGTCACAGGAGGATTATCTTTCCCATCTATGTTAGTGATAATTAATTTAGTGAACATAAGTAATCTAGCTCTACCTAACTGGTAAAAAAAAAAAGACTGTGGAGTTCTTTAATTTGTTAAAATGAGGAAATAACTAGAGCAATCTTTAATCCTTATAGATGTATTTACAAATAGAGTCAATTTAAAAATAAACTACAGAACCTAAATAGTATCAAAATGGTGACATGTGGGGTACCTGGGTGGCTCAGTCAGTTAAGCATCTAACTTTGGCTCAGGTCATGATCTGGCGGATTATGAGTTCTTGCCCCACTTTGGGCTCTGTGTTGGCAGCTCAGAGCCTGGAGCTGCTTAGGATTCTGTCTCCCTCTCTCTCTGCCCCTCCCCCATTCGTACTCTGTCTCTCTCTCAAAAATAAGTAAACATTAAAAATTTTTTTAAATGGTAACATGTAATAAAAAGTCTGTTAAATATCTTAGTGGATTTCTGGTTTAATCAAAGTTAAATTAGATTCTTTATTTCATTGTCTCAGAATCTTTAATACAGTAATCTTCATTGCGAATCTTAAGGTAGGAAAAGTACAAACTGTATTTAATAAATTCATCTTGTGTTTGATAAATTCATCTGGAAACACAATTCTTTTTTACAAGTAGCTCCCAAAGAATATACGGGGGAAAGCAGATACTGGGGTACTTTCCATTTTTGTCATTCTACATCTTATGTCTTAGATGTATACTATGATGAATATGCCTGAGAAGGGAAAAAAAAGAAACTGTTTTAAAAATAAAGTGGAGATATCGGATTTAAACAATTGGGAAAAGTCTTTCAAATATAGAACTTGGTGAAAAATGGTACACTCAGCACTTTGCTATTTCCCACTCAACTCTGAATTTGAGATGTTACTGCTTCATGTAAAGTACACTACTTTACACACATACTAACCCTACACACATACATGCAAATTGACCTTAACACTTGTTGTGTTAGGAGGGCACAATTGCTAATGATGTTTTCATGACTGTATGTATAACCCAAATATTTAGTTCATTGCACAGCTGCACACTCACTGGATGGCTAATTTCAATACACAACTTTTAAAATTTAAATTCTGAGGTAGGTAAGTAGAACTTTCTTTCCAAGGTCTCCTAGCTTAATCATCAAATTATATTAATTATTTAAGATGTTTTGTCAAGAAATGTAGCCAGTTTTAATTCATATTGCCAAATAAATTTGAAAGAACACATTCATTAAATTCTTCTATTATGTTCTTGTCATTGTTATTGGTATGAATGTTCTGACCTTTGAAAATGATGAACAATTCAGAAATTAAACATTTAAAAAAGCAGTATTAAACTGTGATTGAGGATACTGAAGAGTTGTTTTGCTGTTATTGACTTTTTGGAATTTGCTACTGGTTGTCATCAATTTCATCTAGGCTTTCTCTCGATAAAAATAAACAAATAAACACTAAAGCAACTGTAAGGCAGACATGTGAGCACTTTTGTTAGAAATTCAAATATGGAGTCTTAGAATTCTTTCTCAATCTAGCACTGTGGTATAATAGCAAAACAGGTTCTGAACTGTGAATTATAGAATCTAGGCAGATGTCAAAGGTCAGGATTTTTATACACCACATTCTGTTGCCATTTCTATTTACAAATGTCTACATGAAGAACGTAAATGCTCAAATTACCTTCTGAGTAATTTGTGTTATCTTTAAGAATTTGCAGTACTTTGTGGGGCACCTGGGTGGCTCAGTCAGTTAAGTGTCTGCCTTCAGCTCATGTCATGATCTCACCATTCGTGGGTTCAAGCCCCATGTTGGGTTCTGTGCTGACAGCTCCGAGCCTGGAGCCTGCTTTGGATTTTCTGTCTCCCTCTCTCTCTGCCCCCCTCCCCTCCACTCACACTCAGTCTCTATCAAAAATAAACAAACATTAAGAAAATTAAAAAAAATAAAAAAGAATTTACAGTACTTTGGAATATGTAAGCATATAAACAACTAACAAATAATGCAGGCATTTAAATATAGAGTATTGAACGTGGTGACACACAAAATAAATATTGTATGTGTATTTCAAGAAAGAATGCAAAGTATGTTATTTTATATAGGTCTTAATACATGAGTAGATCTTTACAGGGAAATAAAAAAGGAGGTGCTGGTAGAGGGGGAATGGGGGAACCATAGGATTTCCAGATTAGGCAAGTAAGAATATAGAATGACTTTGGGAGTCCTTTCACATTCCAGATTGAATAGAAATATTATACCCAAAAGGATTTATTGATATTAACTTTCATATTTAATGGATAATCCTGTGTGAATACAATATTGACTTTACAATGATGTGGAATGCCCAGCTGTTACATAGAGTGAATGTGAGTCAATGGGGCTCAAAGTGTGTGAATTTAAGCACTGGGTGTTATATGTAAGAGATGAATCACTGGGTTCTACTCCTGAAGCCAAGACTACACTGTATATTAACTAATTTGAATTTAAATTTTTAAAAAATAGGTGAGGGGCGCCTGGATGACTCAGTTGGTTGAGCGTCCAACTTCGGCTCAGGTCATGATCTCACAGTTCATGAGTTTGAGCCCCGCATGGGGCTCTGTGCTGACAGCTCAGAGCCTGGAGCCTGCTTCAGATTCTGTGTCTCCCTCTGTCTCTCTGCCCCTCCCCTGCTCATGCTCTCTCTCTGTCTCAAAAATAAATAAAAAAACATTAAAATTTTTTTTTTTAAAAATGGGTGGAACAACCAATACGGAGAATGGCAATGGTTACTGACTAGTACCTACTAAAATAATTTTCTCAGGGCACCAAATTTTCAGTATATTAGAAACTGTCTTCATATATTATTTCAAATATCCATATACTTGATATAGTATAAGCACATATACAGGTATAGGATTAATTATATAAATGCTTCTTATATATTTTCTTTTTTTAAATGTTTATTTATTTATTTTGAGAGAGACAGAGAGAGAGAGAGAGAATAGGGGATAGGCAGAGAGAGAGAGAGGGAGACAGAGAATCCCAAGCAGGCTCTGCACTGACAGCACAGAGCCTGATGCAGGGCTTGAACTCATGAACCATGAGATCATGACCTGAGCCGAATTCAAGCGTTGGACACTTAACAGACTGAGCCACCCAGGCGCCCCATGCTTCTTATATATTTTCTTATATATTATATGTACCCAATTTCATTTTATTTTAAAATTAATACATATGCAAGATAGGGAAATTTAAGGCACACAATATGTAAATATAAAGGAAAAAATAATCATATCAACACAGAAATAACATGTTACATATTACATATAAATATATAGATAATATATACATATATGGCTATACATATATTTAAAGATTTATGCACTATTCGTGCACTGAACAATAGGAAAGCATTTTATTTAATTAAAATAATATGAAAATATCATTCTCAGTGGTTATATATTATATTGTTTGTATTGATAATTATTGAAGCAATTCCTTATTATTTAACATTTAGAATGCTTTTCAACTGCGCACTGTTAAGGTAACATTGCAGTAAAGTAAAATCCTTTAGCATAGAATTATTGTTTACCTTTTTGTTATGTGTTTAGGATGAAGTCCAAGAAGCGTAATTAAAACATGTACAACTTTTAGATCTCTGGATTTGTTTTGCCAAATTGCTTTCTAGAAAAGTTTTATGAATTAACTTCTGAGAGTATGAAAGAGTATTTGCTTTATGTAAATTCACTAACATTAAATATTTTTAAAAATTATTAACTATTCTTAGGGGTTCCTGGATGGCTCAGTTGGTTAAGCGTCTGACTTTGGCTCAGGTCATGATCTCACGGTTCGTGGGTTCAAGCCCTGCATCCAGCTCTGCGCTGACAGTTCAGAGCCTGGGGCCTGCTTTGTTTTCTGTATCTCCCTCTTTCTCTGCCCTCCCCTGTTTGTGCTTTGTCTCTCTTTCTCTCACTCAAAAATTTATAGACATTAAACAATTTTTTTTAATTATTAACCATTCTTGAATTCACATTTCTTTGTTTACAGGAAGTTTTACTAGGAAGAGAAAGCATAGGTGTGCCTAATTCCAGGATTATCTGCTCATGCCTTTCCTCAGTTTTCTATTAGGCTATTAGCTTTTATTTTCTTAGTATTGCACCACCTTCCCATTTTGAGATTAGGCATAACGTATGCTTTACTTTACCCAATGAAATGTAAGCAGAAATGGTGCATAATTCTGTTGAACAATTTCTATCTTCCTTTCTCCTTGCCACAGTACAGAGCATATCAATATTTGGGTTCCTGAATGAGCACCATATGGAACAGAGCACCCTTCCAACTGACTAAAGATCTGAAACATGAATGAGAAATCAAGGTTATTTAGGGGGATTATTTGTCACTGAAGTATAACCTAGTCTATCCAGA
This sequence comes from Prionailurus viverrinus, assembly GCF_022837055.1. NCBI lineage: Eukaryota > Metazoa > Chordata > Mammalia > Carnivora > Felidae > Prionailurus > Prionailurus viverrinus. The sequence continues at coordinate 83,906,276 of NC_062570.1, forward strand.
ATGATTCAAGCATTTTATAATTTTTTTCATGTAAGTTTATATAATGATATAACTAGACAATAATTCCATGTGTATATGTGTGAACAGTACATTGTTTTGTGTGTTTTCAGTGTGGAATACTTCTGGCTTTATGATATTTGATTGAAATGTTTTTTTTTAATATTTCAGGTACTGTATTTTAAGTACATCTGATGTACTTGATTTTTTATATTAATCTGATTTTTATATTAATCTAGAATATAACCACTGTTCTTCAGATGAATTCAATCTAAAAGGTTATCTCTCAATTCTTTACCATTTTCTTATATACGATTTGGCCACCTGCAAATAATGTTAATTTTGTCTCATTTCCAATAGTTATATCTCTTATTTCTGTCTCATGCTTTATTACTTTGGACAGAACTTCCAGACAACGTTAAAAAATAATGATGTCTTTGTCTTGTTCCTGATTTTAATGGGAATGACTATAGTATTTCACCATTAAGTATGATGTTGGCATTTGGTTTAAAAAAAATTCTTTATCATATCAAGGAAGTAACTCTCTATTCTGACATTTCCCCATATTACTTTTCTTTTTACCCAGAAGTAATTATTTCATGCCTTTAAATGCTTTTTTATTGTTGTTTTGAAATGATAACATTGTTCTCTATGTTAATCAGTAGGATTAATATTAACATATTAATTGATCCCCAAATGTGGTGAGATGATATTTGTGATGTGTCATCTGCTAAATGGTCCCTTCTCAGTAATTTGTTTTTCTGAAGCTCTTCCACCATTAATATAAGACTTATAGCCTCAGAAAAAAATAGTAATACTGCCTCTGTAAGGAGAAGAAAATATTAAACAGTTTCTTCCAGACAAGAAGGGGAAATGGGAGCCCCTTCTGTTGCAAAGATGGATTTCTGGGGAGAGAGAGAGAAAGATAGGTAATGCCTGGGGGAACTGAAGAGGACAGCCCCCAAACATGATATTCCTTTTCTTTTTTTTTAATTCCTATTCTTCTATATGCACAGATGACCCAGGGCACAAAGGATAAAAAGATTTTCTAATTTTCCAAAACTTAATATGTTCTTAGAATAAAGAAAACTATTTTTTGTTCCAAAGTAAAAGCAGAAGGTTAAGGCTTCTGACTGGTGACTTCATATTCTGTGTGGTAAAGGAGCTAGGAATTTTTAGAGATTTTTGACACTTATCATTTGGCTGATGTTTAGTGATGTGATCACCGTTCCCTGGTTGCATGTGACAAAAATTCAATTTAAAGTAATTTAGGAAATAGCGAGAGGTGCCTGGGTGGCTCAGTCATGATCTAGCAGTTTGTGAGTTCCAGCCCCACATCAGGTTCTGTGCTGACAGCTCAGAGCCTGGAGCCTGCTTTGGATTCTGTGTCTCACTCTCTCTTTCTGTCTCCTCAAAAATAAATAAATATTTAAAAAAGTAAAAAATAAACAGATAGTGATGGTTGTACTCTTACCCTGTTTGTTGTTTGATTTTAGGATCCAATAAATCCCCATAATTGGAATCAAAACTTCTCAGTCTCTATCATTCTCTTGCCATTCTTTCTCATCTTCTCTCTACATGTTGCTTTTATCTTTTAGGACTCTTTTTACCATGAAAATGAAGTCCCAGTCACTGGTAATTCCATTCGGGAGGCGGGGCAGGTAAGGACCAGATTGATCTGGCTTGAGTCCTGCGTCTATCACAGTCATCAATATTTTGTTCTGGAGACAGAATGTTGCCTTTGGTGCAAGGTGGGTCATACATCTGCCCTTTGGCTATGAGAGTGGGATGTCATGATTTTTAGCTCGCATGTGAAATAACTGTTGTAGAGAGGGAGAAGTATTTCACTAACATAATGGGTATGTAGTTACCAGGAGAAGGGAAGAGGATTCTTTGACAGCTCAACTCAGGAGTTGTTTATTGCAACTAGGAAATGGGGAACAATGTCCAAAAATGTACTGATAAAAGGCAAAATCAAAATGCAGAGTAAAGATAAGCTGTTATTAATAGTTCCAGAAAGAGAATGTAATCAATTGACAGTTGACAGCTGATAGTTGAAAAAGAGGAAGTGGAAGATTAGTGAAGTGTTGATGGGACAAATACAACAGGGATTTGTCAACTGAATGGCAGTAAGGAATGGAGGGATTAAGATATTTAGAAAATACAACCAAGTGAATACTTTAGTTTTGGTAATGATAAATCCCAAATTATAAACTTTACTTTGCTATTAATAGAGAACAAGCAAAACGTATGGTATGAGGAGATCTGAGAATTTTTCAATTGAGATGGAAAGGACACATGGAATCTTATGTGCTAATTGTAACTCTGTGCATCTCTATCTGTGGGGAATCACAAATATTCCAGGCACAAGGGAAACGCCCACAGAGTATGGCATACCTCTACGTCTCATCTCTGTGAGAATTCATAACTATTGTTAAACAGCCACACTGTCAATAGACCATGAAAAAGAAGGTGGTCCATGGAGGATGGGCTAATAATTAAGTAGCGTTTCTATTAATAAAGAAGTCAAACATTCTAATTTTTAAGCAGCATTCAAAATTAAGTATTTTTTTCTATTATAAAAGTTATGGAAATGAAAATAATAGTCAATAAACATTTGAAGAAATTAATGTGGTTACAAGGGAAAGGCTTAGATGAAGTAAGATTTCAAGGCAAAAGATGTACATATTAGATGACTTCTGTATCCATCCTCATATTATCTCTGCTTACCCTTTTATTCCAGTCTTTGGTGTGGAATCCAGATTTGCACAGGTATAAACTAATAGCATCTCACCTCAATTGCACTATATACCTCTCACTTTCTGCTTCCAGGCTTCCATTCAGCCATTTTAATGCTTTTGCAAACAAATACGAGGTAGTTATGGGTTAATTCTTAACTGGTGGGAAATAGAACCCAGTGGATTAACCCTTACCTCTTCTGCCTCTTAGGCAGACAATTTTTTTAAGTTTATTTTTTTTATTTTGAGAGAGAGACAGCGTGAGCCGGGGAGGAGCAGAGAGGGGGAGAGGGAGTGAGAATCCCAAGCAGGCTCCACACTGTCAGTGCAGAACCCAGTGCAGGGCTTGAACTCACAAACCTTGAGATCATGACCTGAGCCAAAACCAAGAGTTGGACACTTAACTGACTGAATCACCCAGGGCTCCCTGGCAGACAATGTGAAGTACATATTATATGACTCCCCAAAGAGTTCTAGCAGGATTGAATCCTGATTGCCCACAATAGGATCACCTTGTGACTTACTTTTTGGATTATTTTTTTCCCTTCCTGTTGCACATCTCCTGACCCCTCACTCTTGTTCTCTGGGATCACCTCCCAAAATAAACTACCTGAACAACAGCCCTTTTTTTTCTGGCACTGCTTTTAAGGAAATTTTAAAATAAGACAATGGGATAAAGATGATACAAGTATGATTGTACAAATGAAGTCAGGGAATTCTAAGGGCCAGAACAGATGAAATTTGCATGCTAAAGGAAAACACTAATACAATTACTGACTTTGTAAGTTGTGATTTGGTCCATGGAGAGGTAGTTCTATGCTCTGTGAGTATGGTATAATCTGAAGAGATTACAATGGAAAGAAAAACTTCTTTAGTTTCAACTTCATTAAGAGAAACTATAGTATAGTGCTCAGAGGCACGTGGCCAAAAGCAAACTATTTAACTTCTATTAACCTCTGTGCTCTTATTCTGTATAAAATATAAGTAATGATAGTATCCTCTTCCTTTGGTTGCTATAGGACAAAATTGGGTAATAAGAAGTAATGATGATATCTACCTCATTGATTATTTTAATGAGGTAATGTCTATAAATCAGTAATGCGTTTTGAAAATATAAGAGCCAATTTATTCTCCATGATGGAAGGAGAAACACCTTATATCATATTCTGATATATCAATATCTATTCTGAAAAAAATAGGGATTCTTCCTACTACCAAAGTAATCTCCATCACTACAAATTAGTTTTCTGAGGGTTACCTACTATCCAAGTATTTCTTAGGATACTCTTATGCTCTTACTACAACTGTTTTTATGTTACATACCATTACAAATTGTATATCAACATGACTATTTATATCTGTATTTCTGGCATCCAGCTAGTCCCTAACCTGAGTACTCAGTAAATATTTTTTGAATGTGTAAACAAACAGTTTGCTAAACTATGAATGGTATAATAATTATCATAAAGAGAGAATTGACAGCTATAATGGGATGAGAAATCTCCAGCAGATGTGGCCTCCCTGGTGGCACCAGTTTTATAGTGAAGACAAAAATTAATATAGTTTACCAGATCTGAAAATTAGTTGACATCATGACAAATGTCTGCATCACAGGAATAGACAACAGAATATCTTAACCTTTAGTAGAAGGAACAAGTTTTTGCAACTTCAATATATTAGTATGTTAAAGAATAAACTTCAAGTTTACATATATCCTACATCTATTTCAAAAATGTAAAGAATTTTAACTTTGACACTAAGATCACAATTTGAAATTCTGAAATGCTCTGAAGTTGAATGGAATTCAGAATCTCACAAAATATGCTTAGCCAAAAATACAACATGTACAACTTTTTATCAATAATAGTAATAATATCACTCAGGGACACAAGACAGTCTCAAGGGCAGGCCTACGAAGGTCAAGCCACTGAGGCAAAATTAAATATCCCAAAGAACACTGTTGGCTTTCAAAGAATCTGAAGAGCATATGTTGTTCTGTTTCTATTCAAATAGGCTTATTTTTAAGTCCCTCAGTATAACCCTTTATCAATGAGAATATATTAAGAACATAATGTTGCCACTCAAGTTTAAAGCCCCAGATATTTTCCACAAGAATGTGAAGAATAAACATTCCATTAAGATCTCAATGTCATTAATGCTTAATTTTGGAGAAATTATTAACTGAAGAACTACCACATGGCTGGACAGGCCGATGCCTCAACTGATCAAAGGCAGAACAGAAGAAAGTGGCGTAATGTGTGACTGACTGGTAAACCTGATGTCAAACTTTAACACAACTCTAGAGTAGGTTATGCATAATAAGCATTAAGAACAGAAAGAGTCAACATGAGTTCCCTAAGGAAAAGATATGTCAAAGTAATAAAACTTTTTAAACTACTGTGTCTGCTCATAAAGCACTATAAATTTAAAATGCTTTAATTTTATCAAACTATTTGATAAAAGGAAGAGACTTTGCAGCTGAGGAGTATAGAGTAAGCTGAAACATGTATGATGCAAGTGAGTGCACCATGTGAATATCTGATTAAAAAAAAGAAAAGAAACATAGTGCCAAAGGGGAAATGGTCTTGAAGTGAGAAAATTCCAGTCATGTTCAGGGGCAAGGAAGCCACTGTGAATGGTGTGGTGCGAGCACGGGAGAGAATAGTAAAAATGAGATCAGAAATAGAGGGAAAGACTGTATAGAGTCATTACTGTAATAAAGAGTCTGGGTTGTTTTTGTTTTTGTTTTTGGTTTTGGTTTTTGGTTAGGATAAGAAACTGTCATAGCAGGATAATTATGTGAATTATGATGAGAATTAAGATTATCAAGATATAGGATCTGTTTTCAATCATTCTGACCTCCATATGGAAAATAGATTATCGGGGGCCAAGAATAGAATGAGGATGTAAGTAGGGCAGTTTTGCAAGTTTCTAGTTGAGAAATGGTACTTTGGATATGGTGTGATTAAGGCAGAGATAAGGAGTGACTATATTCAGATTCATTTTTAAGTAGGACCAATGGTCTTGCTCCTGATTCCATGAAGAGCCAAGAACAGTACGTGGGACATAGTTGATCCTTGACAGGTATATAGTCTTAAATAACAAAACAAAACAAAACAAAATTGTGATGGAGTGAAAGGAAAAGAGAAGTGGCAAGCATCATTCTTAGGTTTAGGCCTGAGGTGAATTGGAGAAAATTAGGAAAGAAACAAAGTTAGGGATCAGGAGTTTTATTTTAGATGTGATAACTTAAGGATGTCTATGTCTATATTTATAGACATAGTTTTGAGGTCAGAAATCCCAAATTAGTCTCATTGGATTAAGTCAGTGTCGTCAAGGTTGTTATCCTTTTTGGGGGCTCTAAGAGAGAATCCATATTCTTGTCTTTTCAACTTCTAGAGGTTGTTGGCACTCCTTGGGTCATGACCTTCTCTTATCTTCAAATCCAGCAATGATGGCTTAGTCCTTCTCAAAGCATCTTACTCAAAACACTGAATGTTCTGCCTCTCTTCCACATTGGGTTCACTCAGATATCCAGGATAATTTCCCGATCTTAAAATCAGCTAATTAGCAAATATAAGTCCACATGCAACCTTAATCCCCCCTTTGCCATGTAACATAACATATTCACTGATTCATGATGAGGATGCAAACATCTTTGGGGGAACATTATTTTGCCTATTATACATATCTATAAACTAAGTTTCTCAGGCCAATATCCTACAAGAAAAGGAAGCCAATAAGCTAATGTTAAGGTCTATTCCTTTATCAATTTCTGTGTATTTTATCACATTGTGGAAAAATAGGTAAACACACACACACACATTATTTGAAGAATTTATAAGCATTTCATGAATCTGTATCATAACATAAGGTATTGATTATTGCTTGAAATGTATGGTTCAAATGATCCATAGAAATCGGTGCATGTTCAGAACTTGCCTATCAATAGCACCTTAAGTGTCAGATTTGTTAGAAATGGTCTCTTAGCAGGCAACATAATTTCCAGTGGAATTATATATAAATATATTCTTGGCAACTCCTCCTCCCAACCTCTTCCTCTATTTGTATATAAATTACTTGTTAACACTTTTGATGGAAGAGATTTATGATCCTTTCTTCTGTGCACACAAGCAGATAGAAAATTAAGTATTTTTCTATAGACTTCTGTCAGACACTTCCAGATCACAATCATTTTAGTGAATGCCTCTGAAATTCTAACAAGCCATCAAATCTCAGGTTAAATAGATGTGTCTTGCTCAGGGAAGACTTCCCTGTGACCATCACCTTAGAATAATTCCTTCAGCGATATTTCTTCGTGGTACTTTGCACTTTTTCTTCATATTTAATTACAGTTGTAAAGAATTAATTGAACGATTATTTCTTCGATGATTGTGTTCACTGAGTGCAAAGGCAACACCACTCTCTTTGGCTACCCTGCTTTACCACTAATGCTTCACATACAACTCTACCACTTGATGTGCAATTATTATGTGATGAGTTATTTAAGCCAGCAGACCTAACCTAGATATGTATTTTGTAACTGATTTATCTTGAAGGATTAATAGTAAAGTTAAAACTTTAACTTCAGCTATCCTGTGGGTACGTTATACATTTTATTTTGAATGACTTCTTGAAGATTTGGTGATATTTGCTTTAAAAAAAAACATTCAATTTAAAATTTTCTTGTGCATGTGGGAGCATAGAATCACTAATTGTCTACATATTCAATAATAGATCAGAAATTATGGAGAAAGAGGATCTTGGCTTTCTGGCATATATACACTTGGCTCACCTCAGTGTGGACCTTTAATTTAGGACACTGTTTTATTAAAACATATTAACTGTCATAACTTACCTATAGACACAATAATAATCAACATTTAATAAATGTTTACAGTGGGCTAGGTACTAGTCTAAATGTTTTTCGTACTCATTTAGTCCTCACAACAACAGTCTGCAACATACGTATTTTTTATCGCCTTCATTTTACATATGAGGCAACCGAGATACAGAGAAGATAAATACTTACTCAAGGTTGTGCAACTGAGGGAGGTGGCCAGGATTCAACCCAAGGCTGATTTTGCTCCACATCTCATGCTTTAAACCAGCAAAGTTTATTGACTATGGAGTAACTGCTAAAGCAATAGAAAATATCTTTATTTCAGACATTTCTTAAAGGGTATACATAAGATGTTCAACCACAAAATAGTTTTCCAAGGCTCAGAATGGGAAATAATATTCAAGAGAGACTATCTGAAGAACAGGTAGTCTGGACATTCCTCTAGAGCAATGATTCTCAAAATGTAGTCTTTAGACCAGCAGCATCAGCATCACATGGGAATGTGTTAGAAATGCAAATCATTTACCACATCACATTCTTACAGAGGTGGTGCCCCACGATCTGGGTTTTAACAAGGCCCCTATATAATCCTGATGCATATCGAAGTCCAGGAACCTCTGCTCTCTTGCATGAGTTGGAAAAATTGCAAGCATTTTTTAGTACCACTTCATTAGTTAAGAATTGTTTTTACGTTTTTAAAGATGAAAAAAAGCAAATGAAGGTAGTATTTTATGATATGTCAAAACTACATGAAATTCAAATTCAGTGTCCATGAATAAAGGTTTATTGGAACACAACCATGCCCATGCATTTATGTTATCATCTATGGTGACTTCACACTAAAATACTAAACTTGAGTTACATAGACTCTATGACATGCAAAGACTGAACCATTTATTATCCAGCCCTTTGTTGATCCCTGATAATTGAATAGTGGTAGTCAACTGAGAAAATAGGGCTATGGTAAACCTACAGATGCAGAGACCCAACCTAGAGCTACTGAATAATAATCCCCTATCTATCTATCTATCTATCTATCCACGCATGTACACACACACACACACACACACATACATATAGACATATATATGTATATACATATATATAGCAACAAAAACAAACCAAATCATAAGGTAAAAAAATAAGGTGAATTTGAGATGAAGCCAGGATTGAAAACCCCATTTCTAGATACACTATGTTATGTCAGGTTTTCATCTCAGCAATTCTGAGAGATAAGTGATAATTATTATTTTCTCCAAGTTACTGACAGGAAAACTGAGGTGCAGAGATGTTAAAAATTTTTCTGAGTCACAGTTAGTAGGATTTGAGCTCTGGATTTGCACTTTGGCCTAAAAACACAAAACCAATGTCTTTAACTCCCTCTTCTGTACTGCTCCGTTTTGTATTTTTTTTTGTTTTGTTTTGTTTTGTTTTGTTTTGCTTCTCCTGCCTGAGGGTATCTCCTCTGGGCCTCCACCAGTGCATTCCTTTATATACTCTTTTATACTCTTTTGATGTCAGTACTTTTTAGGTGCCTGGTTCTCAGTTTTTTAAAGTTTTCTACTCTGTGTATTTCCCCCAGGCTGTAAACTTGTGTGTAGCCTTGCAGTCTCTGATCATACTTTTTTAGCTTTTAGCTCATTTCCATTTGTCTGCTGTTTCCTGTAGGTCCACCTTGACCTTGTATCCGTGACAAGGTAAAACCCATTGCTCTCATTTTCAACCTCTGAAAGCATATGAGCTGTCTTTTACAGGGCTCTGGATTTCTACATCGTGGGTCATGCCCTCAGTAGATCTCTTAAACACCTAGAATACATCAAGAGAGCTATGTTTCCATTCAGAAGGAAGGTTATTTTCGACTTGGACCCCAATCAAAGGTAGGACCCATCTTGCAGCATAAGTATAAAGCACCTCTCACACGGTCAGGCCAGAATACTGCCTATGGAGAGACTGCATAGATCAGAGAGCAGTGTGGCTCCGTGGCTCTCATTATTAGAGCAGCACTTTACAAAGCCTGCTGCTGGGTGACTAAGATTCCCTGAACTCAGGACTTGTAGCAGAGATTTCTAGAACTCTCTAGTATATGAATTCTCCTTTTCTTTGGCACATGGCTAAACTCCATTCCCCAGAATTCCTTGAGTTAAGTACAGCCATATGATTGAGTTCTGTACAATGGAATGAGAGCAAAAGTCCTCTCACCCTTAGAAAGCCCCATGCCTAATCCCCCATGCTTTCTTCATCTGCCAAAAGTAGAGAATCTAAGGACCTAGGAGAGGGTAGAGACACAGCATGGTAGGAGATTTGATCTCTAAATTTGTGCATGGAGTAAACCCCAACACACACACACACACTCACTCACTCACTCACTCTACATGTATTAGCATATGACATGAACTGGAATTTAGTTGTGTTAAGCCACTGAAATTTGGGAATTTATCGCTAATAGCAACCAGTGTTATTTACCTTAATACAGCTCTTAAAGTCAGTTCTGAGTAGCCACATTAGTTGAGGTGGAAGTAATACGAAAATAGGTATCAGAAAAAGGAAGTATTGAAGTACAAACAACTCAGAGAGTAAGACACTGCATTTCACGTACTAACTTATTTACTCCTTAAAACACCCATTTTATGGATGTGGAAACTGATGTAAAATGTTAGGAAACTTGTTTCAAGTGACACAGTTTCAAGTGGCAGAGCTGATATTCAAACCTTGGTCCTTTGGCTCTAAAGCCTAATCTTGACTACTACACAATACAAAATGCTATTCATATGCTTATAATCTTCAGATCACCCTGAGCTAAAGATTTCTTCCACAATTGTTAAGAGCCTTTTGTCCATGGTAAGATAGATATTGTACTCAGCAATTATACATCTGATTTATTTGAATACTTTATACCTATGCTATTATCCCTCTTGTGCAGAGGAGAGCACTGAAGTTTGACAGTTTAAAGCTCATGGTTCCAGAGCTGGTCTGAGCTATTATTCTTACCAGTAAGATTCCAGAGGATGGGTTTTTATAAGCATGCTCTGCTATCTCAAACCTGTGTAAATTCCCCTTCTAGGGTACTCTCTTCCTCCTGGCTGAGTGTCTACAAGATTGCTTTGTGAGCAGGATGACATAACATTTGGGAAAGTACTCTGTAAACTTGGAAACACTGCACAAACATAAAGTCTGGTTATTACCATTATTACTTAAGACAGAGAACAAACCATGACAGCCAAATTGCATGTACTTCCTTGTTATTCAGTCAGGGAGCTCAGAGGAAAAGGCTTGCCTGGGGAATTCACTACCATCTGACTGTATGCTCTGCAGTTCATTCAGAAAACTGTGATTTGGCAGTTCCTTTCCTAAGTTCTGCTTCCCAGTAATTGGGTGATATTCACTTAGATGCAGTGCAGTAGGATCACCTCTGCCTCACGTACCCATGCCTCATTTCCTCACTCAATGCCTTCTTAGTTCCGTTATTTATTTTCTTTAATATTACAGCAGCACGGCAGGATGAGTCACATTCCCTGCCATTTCCAGTAGCACCCTCAAAGGCCCATGAAACCATAAGGTGATTTATGAGGCCCTTTCCACCCAAATGCTACACAATCATGGAAGCTCATTTTCACAGAATTGATCTCCAGATCCAGAACAGGTTTCAGCAAGCAGATCAGGGAAGGGGCTCTGGATCCTTACACTGAGCTCCTGTAATGAGACCATTCCACTACAGGGAGACATGGATGGTTGGATGGCCTAAGAGAGAGGGTAGAGACAAGGGTATGAGGGCAAGTGGATGCAGTCTATAGAAAGAGAGATCACAAACACAGAGCTCAGCTTATACACTACTTCTTAAAATGGGAGTAGTACACATCTAACCCCATAGTTCTCAGCCAGTGAGCATTTTTGTCTTCTAGGTATCATTTGGCAAAATCTGGAAACACTTTTTGCTTGTCAAAATTGGGAGGGGGGTGCTACTTGCATTTAGTAGGTGGAGGTCAGAAATGCTTTATACATTCTATGGTGCACATGACAACACCCTCCTGCCCCACCCCAGCACAGAAATAACTGCCTCAATTTCAGTCATGCTGAGATTGAGAAACCCTGCTTTAAATGAAGAGAGAGTACCCAGTCCCATTCAGAATTAGAGTTTGAACTTTGGGACCATGATTGAGGAATGGAGCAATATGATTGGAGTCTCCAAACCCTTGGTGACACCAGTGTTTTCTTTTCCCCAGTGGTACTTGTTTTGAAAGTTAAATTATATCACTTTCTTTTTAAAGTTCTTTCCAGTTTTATCAACACATAACTGACATATAACATTATGTAAGTGTAAGGTGTGTAATGCAATGATGTAATATATATGTATATTATGCAATGATTATCACAATAAGTTTACTTAACATTCATCACCTCACATACTTACATTTTTTTTTAATTTCTGATGAGGACTATAAAGATCTATCTTAGCAGCTTTCAAATATACAATACAGTATTGTTAACTACAGGCACATCTCAGAGATGTTGCAGATTCAGTTCCAGACAACTGTGATAAAGCAAATACTCCAATAAAGTGAGTCAAGTGATCTTTTTGGTTTCTCAGTGCCTATATAGAAGTTGTATTTAAACTCTAGTCTATTAAGTGTATGGTACCATTATGTCTATAAGCACAATGTATATAACTTATACTTTATTGCTAAAAAAAATACTAACCATTATCTGGGCTCTTGGCAAGACAACATCTTTTTTGCTGGTGGGTGGTCTTGGTCCAGTGTTGCTGTCTGCTTACTGATCGGGGTGGTGGTTGCTGAAGGCTGGGGAGCTGTGACAATTTCTTAAAATAAGACCACAGTGAAGTTTGCCTCATAAATTGACTCTTCCTTTAATGAATGATTTTTCTGTAGCATGTAGTGTTGTTTGATAGCATTTTACCTATTGAACTTCTTTCAAAATGGGAGTCCTTTTAACTCTATTGGTCCTCACTCAGTCCTCTTAAACTCTACTGGTGTTTTATCAACTTAAGTTCATGTAATATTCTAAATATTGTTGTCATTTCAATAGTCTTCAGAGCATCTTCACCAGGAATAGATTTTATTTCAAGAAACCACTTTCTTTGCTCACCCATAAGAAGCAACTCCTCATATATTAAAGTTTGATCATGATAATGCAGCAATCCAGTTACATCTTCAGGGTCCACTTTGAATTCTACGTCTGTTGTTATTTCTACAACACCTGGGATTACTTCCTCCACTAAAGTCTTGAACTCCTCAAACTCATCCATGAGGGTTGTAGTCATCTGCTTCCAAATTTCTTTTCATGTTGATATTTTGACTTCTTCCCATGAATCATGAATGTATCTAGAGTGGTAAATTCCTTCCAAAAAGTTTTCAACTTCCTTTGCCCAGATCCATCAGAGGAATCACCATCTAGAACAGCTATAACCTTATGAATGTATTTCTTGAATAATAAGATGTGAAAGTTGAGGTTACTCCGTGATCTATGGGCTGAGAAATGGATGTTGTGTTAGGAGGCATAAAAAAAAAATCAATCTCTTTATTCATCTCTACTGGAGCTCTTGGGTGACCAGGTACATTGTCAATGAGCAGTAATATTTTGAAAGGAATCTTTTTCTCTGAGCAGTAGTTCTCCATAGTGGGCTTAAAATATTCAGTAAACCATATTGTAAACAGATGTGATGTCACCCAGGCTTTGTTGTCCAACTTAGGGAGCATAAACAGAACAGATTTATCATAATTCTTTAAGGCCCTACGATTTTTTTGAATCGTAAATGAACATCATCTTCAACTTAAAGTTACCAGCTGCTTTAGCCCCTAACAAGACAGTCAAACATGTCCTTTGAAGCTTTGAAGACAAGCATTGACTTCTCTCTAGCTATGAAAGTCTTAGGTAGCATCTTTCAATGTAAGGCTGTTTTGTCTATGTTTAAAATCTCTTGTTTAGTGTAGCCACTTTTATTAATTATCTTACCTAGATCTTCTGGATAACACTCTGCTGCTTCTACCTCAGGACTTGCTGATTAACCTTGTACTTTTATCTCATGGAAATGGCTTCTTTCCTTAAGCCTCAAGAACCAGCTTCAGCTAACTTCAGACTTCCTTCTAAAGCTTCCTCACCTCTCTCAGCCTTCATAGAATTTAAGAGAGTTAGGGCCTTGCTCTGGATTAGGCTTTGGCTTAAGGGAATATTGTGACTGGTTTGATTTCTCCAGACCTTAAAACTTTCTCCATACCAGCAATAAGACTCTTTGGCTTTCTTATCATTTGTGTGTTCATTGGAGTAGCACTTTTAATTTACTTTAAGAATGTTTCCTTTGCATTCACCACTTGGCTACTGTTTGGGACAAGAGGCCTAGCTTTTGGCCTCTCAGCTTTTGACATGTTTTCTTCTCTAAGGTTAACATTTCTAGTTTTTTATTTAGACTGAGAGACATGCAACTTCTTTCACTTGAACAATTAGTGGCCATTGTAGGATTACTAATTGGCTTAATTTCAATATTGTTGTATCTTGGAATAGAGAGACCCAATGGGAGAGAAAGAGAGAGAGAGAGAGAGAGAGAGAGAGAGAGAGAGAGAGAGAGAGGAGCTGTTATGTTGGTGGAGCCATTAGAACACATAGCATTTGTCCATTAAGTTTACCATCTTATACAGGCATGGTTTGTGGTCCCCACAAGCAATTACAATGGCAACATCAAAGATCATTGATCACAGATCACCATAACAACTAAAATAACAATGAAAAAATTTGAAATGTTGTGAGAATTACCAAGTGTGACACAGAGATATGAAATGAGCAAATGTTGTTGGAAAAATGGCACTGGAAGGCTTGTTTGTTATAGTACAGGGTTGCCACAAATCTTCAACTTGGAAATAATGCATATCTGTGAAGCATAATAAAGCAAAACACACTGAAGTGATATATGCCTGTAGAATCATCATACTATATAGTCCATCTCCAGAACTCATTTATTGTATATAGAAGTTTGTACCTTTTTGACCACTTCATCCAATTTCCCCACCCCACCCCACCGCAAACTCTTGTCTGTGGCAACTACCTATCAGTTCTCTGTTTCTATAGTTCAGGTTATTTTAGATTCTATCTATTGGTGACATCATATAGTATATGTCTTTGTTGGTGACTTATTTCACTTAATGTAACACCTTCAATGTCCATCCATGTTGTTGCAAATTGTAGAATTTCCTTTTTATGTGTGGATGAATAGTATTCATATATCTAGATATATGTTATTTAGATATAAATAACTTTAATAAATGACTATATTAATTCAATGGGAGACACTCCATACCTTGTCTATTGTGAATAACCCTGCAATTCACATGGGGTTGCAGATATCTTGTCAGGATGTATCTCTTTCGTAAAGAGGGAGTTTATGAACTGAGGAAGAAGCAGTGACTTTGGTGCTAGACAGACCTGAATTCAAAAGTGTAGTCAATCACTTACTAGCTCTGAGACCTTAGAAAATGCTTATAACTTCTCTGTAAATTTCAACACCTGTACAGTGGAAATAGTAATAGTTAACTTGCATGGTTTTGCTAATGTTTAATAAATTGCTGGAGTTCCTGGTGTTCTTCTCTGCTAAAATTGAAGTGCCTAGCTGTCAGAGTTGCAGTCTAATATTTGGGGCAGAGGGAGAGGAAGAGTATACCATTTTTGAGTGCCTCCAATCTGTTGGTTGGTGACTTCACAAATATCATTTCACCTAGTAAACAGGACCTCGATTAGAATGGTTATAGTGGCATGAGAGCAGAGGATGGACATCACCTCCTCTGGAACAGGATCAATTGACTGAGGTTTTCCCAGTAGGGATCCTAACTATGCCTGTGCAATGAGGCATTTTCTTAGTGCAAAACAAATCTAACTCCTTAGCAACAGTGTCCCCCTTTGCATCTGTGACACTACCTTCCCCTTGCCTCTTTTCCCACTTTTTTGACTGCTTTTTGGTCAACCTTCTTTAAATTTTTTTTTTCAACGTTTATTTATTTTGGGGACAGAGAGAGACAGAGCATGAACCGGGGAGGGGCAGAGAGAGAGGGAGACACAGAATCGGAAACAGGCTCCAGGCTCTGAGCCATCAGCCCAGAGCCTGATGCGGGGCTCGAACTCCCGGACCGCGAGATCGTGACCTGGCTGAAGTTGGACGCTTAACCGACTGCGCCACCCAGGCGCCCCTGGTCAACCTTCTTGAAGAAACCATCTTAAGTATTTGTGTGTTCCTATGACTCTGTCCTAAATCCTCTGAATCTCTGGTTGTTTGTTACTCATTCCTAATTAATGCTCTCCATAAATAATTTAACTGTCCCATATAGGAACAGTATCTCTACAATTGTATTTGTAGTTGATATGTATATTTTAAGTCCTCCTGAGCATCAAATTTACAAAGTGAGAAAGTCTTGCATAGTAGTTAACAAGAATAGACTTGAAGATATCTAGAATTTTAGTAACATTTTGGCCCTGGCACTTAAACCATATTAAATAAAACAAATTCATCTCTTTGAGCCTTCATATTTTATTTTTATTTTATTTTATTTTTTTATTTTATTTTATTTTATTTTTTGAGAGAAAGAGCAAACGGGGTGGGGGAGCAGAGGGTGAAAGAGAGAGAGAGAGAATCCCAAGCACATTTCATGTCCAGTGTGGAGCCTGTTGCAGGGCTAGATCCCACAACCCTAGGATCATGACCTGAGCCAAAATCAAGGGGCAGACACTTAACTGACTGAGCCATCCAGGTGCTTTCTGAGCCTTCATCTCTAAAATAGAAAGATCAATATCTTCATCACCAGATATTTGTGATGATTGATACATGAAGTGTCCAACAGAGTTTCTGTTATTAGCCCACAATATTATTTATTCAACATAGGTATCTTAAAGTTAATTCTGTCCTAATATAAATGACTTTTTATCTACTCTGATTCTCCAAGGGAGAAATGCTCCCTTTGTCTTAACTTCCATATCCAAGACCTATAAATTCTACCTCTAATTATATTTTGATTCTGACTTTTTCTTTCTTTTTTTAAATATAATTCATTGTCAAATCAGTTTCTATACAACACCCAGTGCTCATTCCAACAAGGGCCCTCCTCAATGCCCATCACCCACTTTTTCTTTCTGTATTCACTGTTCTTGCCTTAGTTGAGCTCTTTATCATTTTTTTATCCAGATTACTATAATAAACTCAAAGCATGTCTTCCTACCCCCCCTCCCTGACTTCTCTAAATCCAATGGTACAATATCTTTCTCAAATGTAAATGTGATTACTTATTTTCATTTTGAAACTCTTATTGATTTCAATTGATTTTCAGAATAAAATTCAAACTTTTAGTCCACAAGATTCACGGCCTGGCTTTTCTGTCCCCTTCACCCTCATCACCCTAGCGAACTCCATCCTCAATATGTCCCTCACCTTATACATATGACCATTCTCAGGAGACATACTCCATCACCTCCAAAGAAAGTTAAGTGTTTCTCCCTCTGTGTTACTACACCATCTTGTTCTCACCTCTGTCTTAGCATTTATCAGATTTTTGTAATTATTTTCTATGTGTCTGGCTAGAGTAATTGGTTTTATACCAAGAATTTAATAACCATTTATTAAATGAATGACTAATGAATGAATGAATCTTCCAGTGTGAAAGTCAGCAGCTATTGGTTTCATAGCCCTAAGTATATAACTTATGCTAGTATATTATATTGCATATTTTCTCCATTATATTAGGCATGTTGAGGTAGAGTGTCACTTATGCATGTCTATGTTTTGAAGGGGAAAAAAGTAGAAGAATAAATCATATATATATATATATATATATATATACTTACAAATATCTATCTATATCTATACATAAATACACATACAAACACATACATGCAAACATACATAGATATATACATACATGCATACTGATTAGCAATATATAGTACATAAGCCAGAACAGACACTTTTTCTTGGGTTAGGTGAAATTATCTTACATATATGCAGCCTGTATACTCCATGGAGTTCTCAAAGGCCAAGTAATTCTTCATAATTCATTACCAGAGAGGTGCCTTCCCATCCTTATGAAATTAAATTCTTAAAAAAGAGTTTGTTATACATGAAGAAGTCAAATGCCTCTAGAGACAAGGCTTTCAGAGTTATGATTTCCTTTATCACCATGGCTTGTCCAGTACAGCATGATGCAGAAAGGTTCTGTTTTTGCAGCTGGACCAGTCTGGATTCAAATCCTGCCACTTGCTAACTTTGTAAACACACAAGTCATTTAGTCACTTCCATTGGCCTCATCTGTAACCCATATAGTGAGAATATTATACTCACCACATAAGACTTTATGAGAGTCAGTTTCAGAGTTTCTTGACGTTGGCACTATTAAGAGTTTAGGTGGAGGATTTCTTTGTTGTGTGTGTGGGTATCCTATTCATTGCAGGATGTTCAGCAGCATAACTGGTCTCTACCCATCTGATGCTAGCACCCACCCCACTGTAAGTATGACAGCTAACAATATATGTAACTATTACCAAATTTCCCCAGGGGAAGGGAGAGGGGGCAGGGGATCACAGTGGTTGAGAAACAACTTATATGTGATCATATATGTAATATGCCCAGCATAAAGTAGATGCTTTCTTAATGTCCTTTTCCTTCCCTTCCTTAATGGGATTGATGAAATTCTATACCAAGTATTTATTTCATCAGGAAAAAAAAAATTATGTCTGTTAATGGCCACATCCCAGTGAATGTTTAACCTGCGGTGTGTGAAATTTTTATCAGCCCTGCCTCGCACTCCGCAACAGCTTTACTCAGAAAACCTTAATTACAGAGCAAAGTGATAGTCTGAATTTTCCAATGACAAAGCTTGAGCTCTAATAAGTGTTTCCTGTGAAAAAGAAAAGATATACTTCTTTTAGTAGGAGAGGAGAGAGAAGGAAAAGAAAAAGAAGCTCCAAACCTGAAATAAATTGGAGGCTGTAGGTGTCATGGCAATGTAAGTTGAGGGATGATCGATTCCCCTAGATTCTGAGTGGCACATTCTGTGCACGGAGCGCTGGCTGACGTCAATCGGATTAAGTGGCCTCAATGGGAGCACTGCATGCAAGTTGAGTGAAACGCAGGCTCCAGGATTTGTCATTGCCTCCAAACACAGCTTCCTACTTTATAGTGGGTGGGAGGGGAGTCTGAGAAGGAGGAAGGAGAAAAGGCATGTTCTTGCTTAAGGAAAATCTCTCTGGGTTTGTAGAATAGCTGCAATGCAAGTGAAGTTTAAAAACACTTTACGTTTTTTCACATGCATTTGTTGAGTAATATCTCTAGCCAAATGGCATCCTCTCCTCTTGGATCACGGGTGTATAAGCTCCCACAGCTCCATTTTGAGAAAAGGTGACATTTCCCAGAAAATATTACCTTAAGACATGAATTTAGAGAGAGCAGAGGCTCAGAGTTTATGAGTTTATGAGTTATTCTACTTCTAAATTAATAATTTAAATAATTTATTCAAAGGGCTTCGAATAGTGTCTGACATAATAATTCTATGTAACTGTCAACTGCTTTCATCATCATTACTGCTGCCACTACTGTTACTTTCTCTTTTTGCCAAACACTATTTTTCAAGGGTGTTTTGAGGAAAGATTTCCCTGAATCTCCAGGATGGATTAAGCTCCCCTCTTCTGTGATTCCACAGATATAAATCATCTCTTTCACAACTTATTCTATTCTATTGAAATTGTCTGCTTCACTGTTTTTCTTTATTGAAATAGCTTCTTGGATTGCAGGGTGTTATTCAGTTTTTGAATTTTAGCATTAGCAAGTTGCTTTAAAATTCAGTTATTGAAAATTGCCCCCTGGTGTATAGTCTTCATGATCTTTCTGGAATATTTCTGTCATGGAGAAAACATCCTTGAATAACCAGTCAAAGTGAGAAGAGCATAGGCAATTATTTTTCTCCAAAGATTGTGGGCTTACTCTTCATCAGTGTCATTCAGCTGAGTCCAGTAAAGACTCTTGTTCTTAGGACAGCTGGTCAAAGATCCATATGTGGCCCTGTGCAGTGAATAATACACTTTACTCAAAGGGAGGTTTAGCTTTTATCCTCGACTACTAAGAGGTAATCTCGAGTTCCCTGGAATGTTCTCTCTGATAGAGTGTCTTTATTTGCCTGAGAGCTTTCACCACCCGACTATCTAATGATGTGATTTATGAAAGGAGCTTTGAGATGCAAATTTTCAGTTCCAATCTCTGGGAGAACTGACAACCATCACCCAGAGGTCCAAGAGGGGTTGAAGATTAAAATTCTCCCATATAGAGGATATATCATCAAGCTGTAGTAAAAACTCTGGACATCGAAAGCTAGGGAGAACTTCCCTGGTTCACACAACTGTGCAGTGTTGCCACATACCATGACCAGGAGAAAGTAACACTATCCATGACTATCCAGATCATTTTTGGACCCCTCCAAGACTCTACCTTATGAATCCCCTTCTTTGGCTAATTTTAACCTGTAACCCTTCCCTTTAATAAACCATGAGTATAATAGCTTTCAGTGAGCTCTGTGAGTTCTTCTAGTGAATTATCAAACTTGAGGGTTGTTTTGGGAAACCCCAAAACTTGATGTCAGAAATGAGGGTGATCTTGTGGAGAATGTTACTTCTAATTTCTCAGTTGGCTAAAACTAATACATGATGACTTTAATGACCATGATTTGGATCAGTTGAGTGTATTCTCATTATGGATCATTACTCTGTACTCAGGACTTTTGAGTCTACGAGAGCAGTAAATTTTCTTTCCTTGGTTACCAGCCAAAATTGGGTGATTATGGGAAGAAGATAAAACAAACATATTATAAGGGTATTATAAATAGACCTTACATGAGTTGTTTTCCCTTTTTTTACTAGAAAGGCTATAACCCTTACATCATTTCATAATAAAAGCAAGAGCTACCTATGTCTTGTGCTATCCAAAGATGGTCACTTGCACATGACTTAGAACTATGCATACCTTAGTTACATTACTAGAAAATAGACATAATTTTCCAGAGTTGGGTCCAGG
The DNA here is from genome assembly GCF_022837055.1 of Prionailurus viverrinus. Classification (NCBI taxonomy): domain Eukaryota; kingdom Metazoa; phylum Chordata; class Mammalia; order Carnivora; family Felidae; genus Prionailurus; species Prionailurus viverrinus. Next base: position 83,926,902 of record NC_062570.1, read on the forward strand.
AACTAACTGAACAAACTATACAGAATAGCTGGTCAGGAGGAATACTAACGCCTTTTTTTTTAAGCACTGTTTTGTTTTGTTTTGTTTTTCTGCTACCCTTCCTGTAGCTTCTACCTTTCATCCTGGAGCTAATGACCAGCTATATCTTAAGAATATAACAACAAATTTATAAGTCATAAGTCATGAATTATAGAAGATCCTCAATCCTGAAATACAGGTGTACAAATATGTAACTTTCTTATTTATAACTCAACAAAGCTTCTATTTCAAACCCTTACACTGGTAGGCTGGGAGGGATTCTAATTCACTTCCTCTTGGAATGTATTATGATTTCCAGGAGTACATGTGTACTTCTAGGGTTTTGTAGGAAACAAAAGAAAATATATGCTCTTAGAGATATCTAGATACACAGGTAATCACCAAAATGTCTACATCCCTGGTCAATTCAGTGACTACTGTGTGGCTCTGCTTCTGTGTCCTTTGAGTGAGCCTTGAGGCTCTTTATGTGATCCCTCATGATCCCATTTCCTTCAACTAATCAATTTCCTCTCTCAGATATTACTACTTTCCAGGGAAGCTACTGAGAAGTTGATGCAATTCTTCTTCCCATTCTTTTCCTCCCCATATCTTAGGCTGGAAGAGAATTTCTTACCTGTGTTTCTGACTTAAGGTCTTATTTGTCACTTCTCACATCAGTCTTCTAAATTATATTGAGGATTTCAGCTTTTGGAACAGAAAATCAGAAAGACTATGAATTTATTTTTGAGTTCTATTTTGTTATATCATCTACCCTGTGAAGGTGAACAAAGAACTGTTTCCTTAATGTTGGAAGAGGAAAGAAGGAAATTCAGGGAAGAAAAAAGTTGGAGAAGATAATATATTCTCTTTAAAACCTTGGGCTCATCCCACAGAATAAGATAACACATTTAACATCGTTACCACATGGGCATAATATCATACTACCCATACATTGGCATGACCAATTACCATGTTTATGTATGCATGCACACAGTGTCGTAGGCATATATATAGACATACACATATGCACATGTGTATGTGTAAATATGGAAGAAATGCAAGTTTCTAAGAAAATGCTTGCCTATACTATATTGTATGTACTCTGTAAAAAGTATTTTCCTGTATTTTATTTTGTTATTATGATGACCATCCACCAGATTGACATTAGGAGTATTGATGTATCACAAACTAATATTTGAAAAAACACTAACTTGGTTATGTGACAATTCTGTTTTCATTGTTGAAATTGACTTTTGAGGGAAGTGGCTGAATTCTTTTCAACCTTCAGGTCAGAGAGTCAGTGATCCATCAAGCCATGCAATTGGTAGGATTTTGTTGCAGAGGATTATATTAAAGAAATTCCAACACCTTTTAAGTCCTATGATTCTAAGAGCACAGTTTGGAAAATTAAGATCTTAATATTTTTTTTAAATGATACTAAATCTCCTATCATCACTCTGGTGATTTAATTGACAAAAAGAAAAAGAAAGAAAGGGAAGGAAGGGAAGGGAAAGAAGGAAATTCTGAGAGATTTAACATCCTCAGTGCTACAAAGCCAGTAAGTGCAGATGTGAATCCAAATTCTTATCCTCAAATTGCTAACTAACTTCATTCACATTATACTATACCACTTTGCATCTTTAAGTATTTTAAGGTCAAACTTATAAAGTGCTTATTATGAGCCAGGTACCTTTCTCAGACCACTGTATGTAGTGACTAATTCAATCTTCACTGTAACCCTGTAAGTATTATTTCTGCCATTTTAAGAAAGAGGAAACTAAAGCAAAATAGGTTAAGTAATTTGGTCAATATTATATAACTTGTAAAACATGGAGACAGGATTCAACTGTAATGTCTGACTCAAAAGACTCTTTAGCACAGAGGTTTGTAGGAAAGACATGTTTGCTCGCTGGTCCAAAATAATAAAAATATTTAGTGACAACTTGTGGCTATGAATATAAATTTTCTTATGTTTTTACTTAAGTACATATGTCAAGCCTCATTAAAATATGTATAAGAATAATTATATGCATATAAATGATATGATTTCTATAAACATAGAATATTAACAATAATATAATTTTAAGGTAATGTGGCTACAAAGTTTAATAAAATCTATATGATTAAAGGAGTGAATTTTAAGTGAGGTAAATAAAAACTTGAAATTTTTAAATCAAAAAAGAGGGAAATAATGGTGGGACAACACTGTGTAGTTATTACATAACAGTCATGATGAAAGGCTTTGGTGTTGTCCACTTGAGACACAGAGAAATGATTTAGTGCTGGTGTTCCTAGAAGGCTATGCAAAGGGGTACAAACCATTTTTATTATTTATAGAACTTATTAAGTAAATATATATTTTGATTATAATTTAACATGGAAAAGTATTCCAGTTCATAATAATGTTTGAGTAATGCCAAAAAGGATTTATAAAACTGGCCCAGAGATTTTATAGTTCTATGACAATGTTAGGATTTAGAAGTTAGGCTTTAAAGAAAAAAGATTTAAAGTTCAAAAACCAATAAATAATTAGTAATATACATTAGAAAATAGATAGAAGTGAAAGTGGCATGCATCTGTTAGCAAAGACCACATTAGTTTATCAGAAATGAGGTGAGAAATGGACCATATTATTTACGTAACTTTGGGCAGAGAGTTAAATCTCTAGCGCATGGGTACAATCTAGTACAGCATCTTGAAGCCCCGCCTCTGCATTGTTTCTTTTTTGATCACCAAGTTACATTTGCCATTGATCCAGTATTTGCAGATTTTGATAAATTATCAGTCTTTCAAATGAGTAAATTATAGCAATAATTTATATTCCAAACTGTGAAAAATTGAAAATAAAAGGGGAGTGGTTAATAATTGCACTGTGATAATAGGCAAAAAATGGGACAGTTCCAGGCAAACTGAAAAGTAAATTCACGTGGAGAACATTTAGTCAGTATAGTTGCTAAAATGTATAAGTTCTTTTTCTACAACTGTTAGAAAATGCCCAATGCTCCAGTTTCTCTAAGTGCTTTTTAATGCTTCTGAACCACTTCAGCTCATACCCTAAGTCCTATAAGATCAATTGATGATTGAGCAAATGAAAGGACAGTGACTAGGACCCTGTATACCATGACTTCACTGGAGTCCTCATACCCATAGTAGGGTGATCATTTCCTGGTTTGTACCAACATCATTATTAATAGTGTTCCTTTTCAATCACAAAAATGTCCAAAGTTGAATGATAAATGTTATGACTACCCTATCCATGCTGAATGAATGCAGTGTTCCGGATTGGAAAAGGAAAACAGAATATAAACTTTTTCTGTTCCCAAATCCACCTAGCTGAATAAAGTATTAACTACTCAAGTTCTGAAATATGGCACATAATAATAGGCTCTCGGTATGACTGGTGTCCTATGGAGTAGGTCTTACAGCTTTACTCTAGTACACAAAGTGATTTTCCTTGAAGCTGTGGACTCCTTTGAATGAAGATGAGTCAGACAGTCCTTTGGGGCAGGAGAAAGGGATGTACATTACTGCACTAGAATTGATTCGACTTCCTGTGAATATTCTTTTCTCCAGAAATAGCCTTTGGTTCCCAGTAATTATTTTAAGATATTTTCTAAGTTGACACTGTTTTGGCATTCTTGGCACTTAAAGTTATGTTTATTTTACAAAATAAATATATTCCAAACTACCTATATATACATATCGTATCAGTACCACACTGACTGGTATTCTTCTGGAAGCTGGAAGTGATCAGAAAAGACTAAATTTGCACATTCATATATTCATTCCATAATTAAATATTTATGAGTACCTTTTGTGTGCCTGGCACTGTCCTAAGTACTTAGAACACATCAGAGAACAAAACAAAATTACTGGGTAGATCTGGCACTTTTAAATAAGGTGGTCAAGGTAGTCCTTGCTAAAGTGAGATTTGAGCAAAGATTTGAAGGAAGTGAGAGAGAGCTTTATAAATACTTTGGAGAAGAAAATTCTCTGAAGTGACAGTAAGCAGTTCAAAGGTTCTGAGGGGATTTTTTGCTTAGCCATTCAAAAAACAATGTGGGGGTAGGCATGGCTGAGGCAGCATGAGCAGGAGGTGAGGCCAGACAACACAGAAGCAAGCCCCACATAATGCAGAGTTGTGTAGTCCATCGTAGCTATTTTTTATTTCAAACCAAGAAAAGGGAGACCCTTAGATAACTTTGTGCATATCTGTGATATTGCATGACTTACAATTTATAAGGCATACTTTGGCTGTTGTGGATTGAAAATACACTGTAATAATGCAGGTTTGGAACCTATTTGCAGCAGATCAGGAGAGAGAGAGAGAGAGAGAGAGATGGTGGTGAGTCAGAACAGGGTAGTCAAAGTGGAGGTGGTAAGATTCTCCCTATATTTTGCAAGTACAGAAAAAAATATCTCTTTAGAGATGTGAAGTATGGTAGAAATTAAAAAGGGAGAAGTCAGTGATGATTCCAATGCATGTGTTTGATTTACTGATCAGCTGGAAGGAAGCTGTTGCTATAATTTGATATAGTGATGGTGTGGTAAATAAGGATTAGAGGATTAGAAGTGGAATATCAGCTTGTTAAATTTAAGTTATCTTTTGGGTATTAAATTTGACACATATGTAAGTCAGAAATCCAAACTTTATTTAGTTTTTAATGTGTACAACACTGCATTATATACCAGGAACTATAAAATTAAAGAGGGTGCCATCACAGCCTTTTTTTTTTTTGATACTATGGCCTCTTCACCTATTGATTTATCTCTCCCTTCCACAGGCACATTTTTCGAAAGTGCAATTTATACTTATTTCCATCTCACCAAAGATCCCACTCCTTACTCCATGACCATCAGACTTCTTCCCTTTACCAGTTCTCTAAAACTAATCCTCCTAAATTAACACGTAATATACTTGTTGCCATTCTAAAAGTTTTCAGTTCTTATATTACTTGACCCCCTGTGATATGTGGCAGTGTCGAATACATTCTCCTTTAAATGGTCTTCCTTTGATTCATAAGGAAGCTCTCTCTCTCTCTTTCTGTTTCTCTGTCATCTCATGATTCCTTTTCATTTTCTCTTAAAGGGTAGTGGTCTTCTGTTCATACTTGAAATGTTATGTTGTCTCAAGTTGCACCACTACCCTTCAGATCGTCTAAATCAACATGCTCTCTCTAAGAAATCTGCTTAGCTTCTAGAGCTTCAACAATATGCTGATGACACTGAACTATGTATCTGTAGTTGAGACTTTTCTCTGTCTATAGACTCATTGAGACCGCTGTTTGCTGGGTATCTTCAGTGGTGTTTTCCATAGATACCTCAAAGTGAACATAATCTCAATTTTCATTCCTCTGTAACAAACATACACATGCAAGTACACATACAGTTTCTCTTCTCATTCATGACATTTCCTTCCTAAGTAGTCCCTCAAGTCAGAAATCTTAAAGTTATCATAACTTGTCCTACTCCAACTGATTAATTCTACCAATTTTCGGTTTTTAATACAACCCAAATCTTTCCCTTTTCTCCACTCCTGAGTGTTCTCTTAATCTAGCCTCACATGCATACCTACCATATATTTCTGGAATTGTTACCTACAGGGATGGTATTATTCTAGCTAACTTAGATGATAATGTGAATATTAAACTGTGCTTACTTGTTTTGTCCATGAACTTCCTTTATTATTTATTTTTAGTGAGGTATAGCTGACACACAATGTCACATTAATTTCAAGTATACAGCATAGTGATAACATATATGTTATGTGTTATGGTCATAGTGACAACTGTATATATGATGCTGTGCTTACCACAAGTATCACTACCATCTGTCATCATACAGCACTATTAAAATACCATTGACTATATTCCCTCTGGGGTGCCGTTAATCCCTGTGATTTATTCATCCCATATCTGGAAGCCTGTATTTCCCACTCCCCTTCACTCATTTTGCCCAACCCCGCCCCCGCAACCATCAGTTTATTGTCTGTATTTATGAGTCTATTTCTGCTTTATGTTTATTTGATCATTTATTTTTTCATATAGAAGTGAAATATGTTTTATGTTTTTACATATAAGTGAAATTATATGGTATTTATCTTTCTTGACTGATTTTTCACTTAAAATCATATACTTTAGGTTTACACATGTTGTGAATGGCAAAATCTCATTATTTTTTATGGCCGAATAATATTCCTGTGTGTGTGTGTGTGTGTGTGTGTGTGTGTGTGTGTGTGTACACACTTCTTATCCGTTCATCTATTGGTAGATGGTTATGTTGTTTACATAGCTCATATCCATATCTCCATATTGTAAACAATGCTGCAATAAATATATAATTGTATATCTTTTTGAATTAACACTTTCTTTTCCTTTGGGTAAATACTTAGTAGTGAAATTACTGGATGATATGGTAATTCTAGGTTTAATTTTTTGAGAAGCCTCCATACTGCTCTCCATAGTAGTTGCACCAATTTACATTCTTACCAACAGTCCATGAGGGTTTCCTTTTCCCCATGCCCTCACCAACACTTATTATATCTTGTATTTTTAATACTAGCCATTCGGACAGATCTAAGATGATATTCTTGTGGTTTTGATTTTCACTTCCCTGATAGTAACGTTGAACATCTTTTCAAGTGTCTGTTGGCCATCTCTATTTCTTCTTTGGAAAAATGTCTATTCAGGCCCTCTACCCATTTTTAATTGGATATTTTTTGGTGTTAAGTTGTGTAAGGTCTTTATATATTTTCAATATCCCTTATTGGATATATCATTTGCAACTATCTTCTCCCATTTCATAGGTGACCTTTTTGATTTGTTGATGGATTCTTTCACCATTCAAAGCTTTTTTCTTTTGGTGTACTCTCAACATTTTTGCTTTTGTTTTCCTTGCCTGAGGAGATACAGCTAGAAAAATGTTGCTAAGGCTGATGTCTGAGAGATAACTGCTTATGTTTTCTCTAGGAGTTTTGTGGTTTCAGGTCTCACATTTAGGTCTTAATCTACTCTGAGTTTATTTTTAGGTATGGTGTAAGAAAATAATCTGGCTTCATTCTTTTACACATAGCAGTCCACTTTTTCTGGCACTTTTTATTGAAGACACTATATTTTCCCCCATTGTGTATTTGTGCCTCTTTTGTGCCATACAAGTGGGCTTATTTCTGGGCTCTCTATTCTCTTTCATTGATCTGTGCATCTATTTTTGTGCCACTACCATATTATTTTGATTATAGCTTTTTAGTGTAACTTGAAATCTGGGATTGTGATACCTCAAGCTTTGTTTCTCTTTCTCAAAATTGGAATCTTTTGTGGTTCCATACAAATTTTAGTATTATTTGTTCTAGTTCTGAGAAAAATATTGTTGGTATTTTGATAGAGATTACCCTGTATGTGTATATTGCTTTGGGTAGTTGTGGACACTAGCAATATTAATTCTTCCAACCCATGAGCACTGAATATCTTTCCATTTGTGTGTGTCTTCAATTTGTTTTATCAGTGTTTTATAGTTTTCAGAGTATAGGTCTTTTGACTGCCTTAATTAAGTTTATTCCTAAGTATTCTTTTTGGTGCAATTATAAATGGAATTGTTCTCTTAACTTCTTTTTCTCCTACCTTGTTATTAGTGTATAGAAAGCAATATATTTCTGTATATTAATTTTATATCCAGAAGCTACACTGCATTCATTTATTCTAATAGTTTTTTGTGGCACCTTTTGGAAATTTTTAATGCAGTTTTATGTCTTTTGCAAATAGTATCAGTTTAACTTCTTTCTTACCAATTTGAATGCCTTTTATTTCTTTTTCTTGTCTAATTGCTGTGGTTAGGACTTCCAGTACTAGGTAGAATAGAAGTGGGAGAGTGGACATTCTTGTCTTGTTCCTCATCTTAGAAGGAAAGCTTTTAGTTTTTCACCATTTAGTATGATGTTAGCTGAGGGTTTGTCTTATGTGGAGTTTATTATGTTGAAGTATGTTCCTTTTAGTCCCTCTTTGTTGAGAGATTTTATCATAAATGGATATTTAATATCGTCATATGCTTCTTCTGCATCTATTGAGATGATCATATAATTTTTATCCTTCATTATGTTAATGTGGTTATCACATTGATTGAATTGCTGATACTGAACCATCCTTGCATCCCAAGATAAATCCCACTTGGTTGTGGCAAATGACTCTTTTAATGTATTGTTGAATTCAGTTTGCTAATATTTTGTTGAGGGTTTTTCATCTACATTCATTAGGGATATTGGCCTTGGCCTATAGTGGTTTTTTTGTTTTGTTTGTTTTGTTTTGTTTTGTTTGTTTTGTTTTGTTTGTGTTTGTGGTGTTTGTCTCTGGTTTTAGTATAAGGGCAATTCGTAGAATGTATTTGGAAGCTTTTCTTCTGCTATTTTTTTAGAGTAGTTTGAAGTAAATAGGTATTAACTCTTTATTAGCTGATTGATAGAATTCACCTGTGCATCCATCTGGTTCTGGACTTATTTGTTGACTGTTCCTTGAATACCTATTCAATTTTGTTACTAGTAATTGGTCTGTTCTGATTTTCTATTTCTTCCTGATTAAGTTTTGAAAGATTGTATGTTCTTAGGAATTTATCTATTTCTTTTAGGTTATCCAATTCATTGGAATATAATTTTTCACAGTAGCCTATTATAATCCTTTGTATTTCTATGGTGTCGGTTGTTACTTCTCCTCTTTAGTTTCTGATTTTATTTATGTGGGTTCTCTTTATTCCTTAATGAGTGTGGATAAAGGCTTATCAATTTTGACTATCTGTTCAAGGAAACAGCTTTTGGTTTAATTGGTCTTTTCTATTATTTCATTTTTTAGTCTCTACTTCATTTATTTCTACTCTAATCTTTGTTTTCATCCTTCTGTAACTTTGTGTTTTGTTTCCTCCTTTCTTCTGTTTTTATTTGTTTGTTTGTTTTTGGTGTAAGTTTAGATTGTTTGAGATTTTTTAGTTTATTTTTGTAGGCCTGTATTGCTATGAATTTTTTTTCCTAGAACTGCCCTTTCTGTGTCCAAAAGATTTTTCCCATTGTGTTTTCATTGCCATTTGTCTCCAAAATGTATTTTTTATATCTTCTTTGATTTCTTCAGTGACCTATTTGGTTATTTAAGTAGTATGTTGTTTAGCCTCCACGTGTTTGTGTTTTTTTCAAAGGCTTTTTTATTTTTTTTGAGTGGTTTCTAGTTTCATACTGTTGTGGTTGGAAAGAAACTTGATATAATTTGTTTTCTTAAATTTATTGAGAGACGTTTTGTGTCCTAACATATGATTATACTGAAGAATGTTTCATATACACTGAAAAGAATGTGTTTTCTGTTGTTTGGGGATGGATGTATATATCTGTTATGTCCATCTGTTCTAATGTGTCATTTAAAGAAAACGTTTCCTTATTGATTTTCTGCCTGGACGATCTATCCATTGATGTAAGTGGGGTATTAAAATCCTTTACTATTATTGTATTACTGTCAAATTTCTCCTTTGATTTCTGTTAATTTTTACTTTATGTATTTAGGTGCTTTGATATTGGTTGTATTGGTATTTACAATTGTTATATCTTCTTTTTAGATTGATTCTTTATCATTATGTAATGCTCATCTTTGTTTCTTGTTACAGTCTTTGTTTTAGTGTTATTTAGTTTAAGTATTGCTCCCCAGCTTTTTTTTTCATTTGTATGGAATATCTCTTTCCATCCTTCACTTTCAGTCTATATATGTCTTTAAGTCTGAAGCGTATCTCTTGTGGGCAGCATATAGATGGTTCTTGCTTTTTATCCATTATGTTGCCCTATGTCTTTTAATTAGAGCATTTAAACCATTTGCATTTAAAGTAATTATTTATAGGTATATAGTTACTGCCATTTTACTGCTTTGCGGTTGTTTTTGCAGGTTTTTTCTGTTCCTTATCTTGCTCTCTCTCTCTTTAATTCTCTTTAGTGTTATGATTGACTTTAACTGTATATTTTTTTGTATATCAATTATAGTTTTCACTTTTTGGTTATGTGGTTCATATGTAACATTCTATGTGTACAGCAGTCTATATTAAGTTGATGGTTCAAACACACTGTAAAAGAACTTCATTTTTACCTCCCTCCACATTTTATGTATATGTTGGTATATTTTACATCTTTTTATTTTGTTAGTTCCCTTTACTAACTTTTAAATATAACTGATTTGACTACTTTTGTCTTTTAACCTTCCTACTAGCTTTATAACTGATTTCTGTATTAACTTTGCAACTGATTGCTGTATTAGCTTTGCTGTATGTATCCTTTTACTCATAAATTTTATTTTCTTTCATAATTTTCTTCTTTCTTTTTTCTTTCTTCCTTTCTTTCTTTTTTCTTTCTTTCTTTCTTTCTTTCTTTCTTTCTTTCTTTCTTTCTTTCTGTAATATAATTTATTGTCATGTTGGCTACCATACAGTATATACAGTGTCCTCTTGCTTTTGGGGATAGTGATTCATTGCTTACATACAACACCCAGTGCTCATCTCAACAAGTGCCCTCCTCAATGTCCATCACCCATTTTCCCCTCTCCCCTACCCCCCCCCATCAACCCTCAGAGTGTTCTCTGTCTTTAAGAGTCTCTTATGATTTGCCTCCCTCCCTCTTTGTTTGTAACTATTTTTCCCCTTCCCTTCCCCCATGATCTTCCATTAAGTTTCTCAAGTTCCACATATGAGTGAAAACACATGATATCTGTCTTTCTCTGATTGACTTATTTTACTTAGCATCACTTCTTTTCCACATAAACAAGCCCCTTCAAAATTTTTTGTAAGACCAATTTATTGCTCATAAATTCCTTTAACTTTTTTTGGGGAAAATTTTTATCTCTTCAATTCTGAATGACAGTCTTGCAGGATATTCTTTGTTGTAATTTTTATTTTGTTTTGTTTTATTTCATTAATCACTTTAACTATATCATGCCACTCCCTTGTGGCTTGCAAATTTTCTGCTGAAAAACAGCAGATTGCCTTATGAGGTTTTCTTTGTAGATAACTTTTTGCTTATCTCTTGCTACTTTAAGTTTTCTTTCTCTTTAGCCTTTGAAATTTTAATTATTCTCTGTGTTGGTGTGGGCCTCTTCAGGTTCATCTTGTTTGGGATTCTCTGCACTTCCTGAAACTAGATGTGTGTTTCCTTGCCCAGGTTAGGTAAGTTTTCAATTATTATTTTTTCACATAAGTTTCTGCCCCTTTCTCCTTTCTCTTTTTGGGATGACTATAATGTGAATGATTCTTTGCTTAATGTTGTCCAAGAGATTCCTTAACCTATCCTTATTCTTTTAAATTCTTTTTTCTTTTTGCTGTTCAGCGGGGGTGCTTATCCTGTCTTCCAGATCACTGATCCATTTTTCTACATCCTTTAATCTACTGTCAATTCCCTCTAGTGTATTTTTCATTTCAACTATTACAATCTTCAACTCTAAATGGCTCTTTTTTTTTTTAATATCTTCTATCTCTTTGTTGAAGTCCTCACTGAGTTCATCCACTCTTCTCTCCAGTCTGGTGAGCATCTTCATGATCATCACTTTAAACTCTTTCTCAAGCATATTGCTTATCTCTGTTCCATTTAGTTCTTTTTCTGAGGTTTTGTCTTGTTCTGTGATTTGGAGCATATTCCTCTATCTCATCACTTTGCCTGACTTTCTGTGTTTGCTTCTATGCATTAGAGCAGCTACTTCTCTTAAATTAGAAGTGTGTATGGTCTTCCCCTGTGTAGGTGTATGTGCCTGGTGACTTTGGTTGTGTGACTGCACCTGTGGCTTCACTGGCTCTGGGTCCTAGGGTGCTTCATGCTGGGGACACTCTGTCAGGAGAGCTGAAGATGAAGTGGGTGCAAGTCAGAGGATCTGGTGCTGTCTGCTCTGGTAGTACCCTAACAGGACAGCTAAAGATGAAATGGACATGTGTTGGGGTGGTCCTGGTCTCTCCATACTCAAGAAACTCTGGGAGAACAACTGAAGCTGAACTGGGTGCAACATGGGGTGTGCTGGGTTGTTCCACATAGGGAGTGCCCTGGTGGAATGCCTGAAACTGAGGTAGCATGGGCTAGGGATCCTGTGGTACTCTGCACAGGGGTACCTTGGTAGAGCAGCTCAAGCCAAGGTGAGCATAGGCCAGAGGGTTCTGGGGTGCTCTGCACAGAGCGATTTTGGTAAGTCCTCTATCTATGAACTTTTTAAAATCTATAACTTTACCTATTTTTATCGGTAGACATGAGACCTCCATTGTCTAAGAGAATTTGATCAGAGTGGAACAAAAGATAAAAACCCTTCATTTTAAATGTTCAAAAGCAGAGACTTTTGTTAATAAAGAGGGGAGATTTTTGTGAGAATACTTCACAAGTCTTTTTTTGTTGTGCTTTTAAAAGTGATAAATCCTTTCTGAACTAGAAGAGAGAGAAAGAAGAAAGTATTATGTAAGAGAGCAATAGAGTATGGTTGCATTGTATGTTCTTTATTTTAAAGTATTTTTGGAAAAATAAATAGTTTTTAAACTTTTTAACCTAATGCATATTGGAAGTACGTTATACATTGAAATTTAGTATATATATCCACATACACAAAACACACCTATGCATATGTGACACACAGATACACATATAATTTACATTTAATTACATTTTCTTACATATATATGTAAGAATTTTTACATATATAATATACATATTATATTATATTATATAATATATATACACACATTTCTTATAATATAGAAATATATATTTAAATGTTGCTCTTGATACATGAAGTTGTTTTCATTACTCATTAATGGATAAATGAGCCCTGCAATTTGGAAAACCATAAGAGTGATCTAGATAGATGTGTTTGTAAATTATTTGTAGTCTACAATCAATGGCAGTTAATTAAAAATACAAAGAACAAAAAAAACCAAAAAAACTGAATCAAGGGCCCATGTTTCCCAAACTTCATAACAAGTACTTCAAAAACTTCTAAAAATGCACTAGCAATTTGACTTAGACTAAGTGATATTAGCAGTGACTTTTGTGTTGAAGTAAACAGTATTCACAATATAAATGGCTACAAATACTATATAGGTATGTCTCTTCTTACATGAATGGAATTCTAAAAAATTATGAAAAACTGGTGAACCTACTAGCCAAAATTTAGAACTGTATCCTTGGTATAAAAGTCCACACTGTCCAGGTTTCTACCCCTTTTCCTCACTAGTGCAAATCTATCCTGTGTGATATAACTATAGGCATATCTGATTCTGCCTGGGAATAATTTCTGTTTCTACCTGATAATAAGCCTTTCGGTCAAGGTGATTGTTAGGGAATTAACAGGTCAAAAATCAGAAAGTATCAAGCATGAAGAATAGACTGGCTAACTGTCTTTATACCTGTTTGCTAAGAAATGTTCATAGCTGTTGCAGATTTCATTCTAGACTTGCTCACATTGTCACAAAATATGGTAAAGTGTACAGGTAGGAAATAGGGAACTTCTCCATCTCTAATCATCAGGGTAATTCTATATTACGAAAGAAAAAACAACCTTAAAATTGTGAATAGTCAAATTAGCTAATGACAGTTTGCAATACAGATGTTAGTGGGTGCTTGAGAAGTGCTAACTTGCCAATTTCTGTAACCCAAGGGTTTCCCAGGTAATGGAGTCAATAAATATTCCAAATGAATGGAGATGGAAAGTAAAAGATACATGTTCTCTACTTCCTTTCTGGGCCCCTGAAAGGTGATACCTTCACAGAATTTGCAGGATCATCATCACATAATATGGCAGGAAATCTGGGTGGTGAGGTAGAGAAGACCTAAAGAGCCACAAGCTTTCTGGATTCCAGCCTCAATGGAAGAGCAATTAAATTTCCAGTCAACCTGCAAAGGTTAAAGTGGTTAGCTAAATGCATTTTAAGGTCAGGTTAGGGGACTCCACATCATAAATTCTAGAGCATGACTTCAAATCTTTAGCACTTCTTAGGTGTGTATAAACAAGTTATTTAATGCTCTCTGAAGCATAGTTTACTGACCTATAAAATGAGGAAAAGGATACATACCATTCAGCATTGCCATGAATATTCATTTGGCAAAATTATATAGAGAATATTTGCAAATAGTTTATACCTATGCATGTATGAAGTCTACATTGATGTCAGAGAGATATAACTTTCTTCTCTTGTAACAGATACACTGAAGATTCAGTTACAAATTAAAAAGAAAATAGAATTAATCCCTATTGAATGCCTTTATACTACATAGAAAGTAGGAACTTTGCAAATATATATCTTTAATCAGCTCAACATTCCTGATCAGTAAGTAGAATTCTTACACCCACTTTATAGCTGAGGAAAAAAGACACTAAGCTATTTACCCCAAGTCATAGAGCGCAGAAGTGGTTAGGTCTATATTGAAACAAATCTGATTTTTCAGACAAAGACAAATATTATGTGATCTTGCCATATGTAGAATCTGAAGGAAAAAAGAAAAAGAAAAGAAAAAGAAAAAGCTCACAGAATGGTGATATCCAGAGGTGGGTGTGAGTGAAGGTGTCCAGAGGTGTAAATTTTCAGTGTTAAGATAAATAAGTTCTTAACAATACTCCATTGAATATTTAAAAGTTGCTAAGAGAGTAGATCTTGAACATTCTCATCACAAGGAAAAAAAAGTGTAACCATATGAGGTGATGGCTATTGACTATATTTATTGGGATAATCTTTTTACAATATATACATATATCAATTCATTATGTTGTACTCCTTAAACTTATACAATATTGCGTGTCAATTATATCTCAATAAAACTGAAAAAAGTGTATAAAAATAAAAATAAAACCAGAAAAATATGATTTAAAAGCCACCCTCCATGCTCCTCTTGATGGTGCCACTTTAGACAAAGCTGGATGCTGTGTCACTAAGTGATGAACTGAAGAAGGAAGATAAGTCATCCACACTATTTTCAGTCACAACTAGAAGGGTACAAAAGAAACAATACCATTTCTGCAAGTGAAGTTTAACAAAGACTTCAGAGATATTTTTAGGTAAAGGGAAAAAAAATTACTTTAAGTAAAACTATGTAAATATACTTGCAGTATAAAGAAGTATCTTGTCAATTATTTCCCTTTTTTTGAAAGTATAGCCGACACATGGTGTTGCGTTAGTTTCAGATCTACAACACAATGATAGTGTATATGTTACATGCTATGGTGAAAGTGACAACTGTATATTCCATATATGGAAGTATATATCTGCCACTAAGCTCCACTCATTTGGGCTATGCCTCTACTCACCTTCCCAAAGTAGCCATCAATCTGTTTTCTATACTTATGTGTCTGATGCTGCTTCTTATTTATTTGTTTATTCATTTAGACTTTTTTAGATTCTAAATATATGTGAAATCATATGGTATTTTTCTTTCTCTAACTTGCTTCACTTAGCAAAATACCCTCTAGGTTCATACATGTCACAAATGGCAAAATTTCATTCATTTTTATGGCTGAGTAATATTCCATTATATGTATGAACTACATATATCATATCATAACTATATGTATCATATATATCATATCTTTTTCATCCATTCATCTATCAATGGACTCTTGGGTTATTTCCATATCTTCACTATTGTAAATAGCGCTGCAATAAACCTAGGGGTGCGCATATATATATATATATATATATATATATATATATATATATATTGCATTTTTTACCTTTGGGTAAATATCTAATAGTGGCATTACTAGATTATATGTTTTTTTATTGGTGTGTAATCAACAGGATAATAATTTTAGGATAATTATAGGATAATCAATTTTTTTTAAATAGCCTACCAGCATTATAAAACACCAAGATTATTTCTTTCAACTGATGTTCAACCAATAGAAATCATTCTGCTTGTGTTTAATAAATATTACAGAATATTAAATAAATTAGAAATACAAAACCTGTTTTTTTTTTTTTGTTTGGGTTTTTTTTTTTCCAATTGCTGTATTGTTAGTCAGAAATAGAAGCAAATCAATCTCTTTAGGAAACTGAGTAGCCTTTCATGGATACCATACTGCATTGCAAAAGTTATTTCTCCTTTTTGATTTATATTTAATGATATAATGAATATAAATTTATGGGTGGCCTATCTAATCTTGGATTATTTATATTTCAACAGATGTACCTATTAAATGATCATATTTCACCATCTATGAAAGCCAGACCCTAGTCAAAATTGCGTAAGAACAAGGGGAAATATACATGAAACATATACTCCACTTGGGTTACTATGTGGTGATTGGTTAGTCCCCAATCAATAATTTTAGTGCTGTTGTTATAGTAGTAATAGTTGTTATTTCTATTGCTGCCATTAATTTATTATTGTAAAGCACTAGAGAAAAATAACTCAATTGTGCTATATCTATAAGAAGTATATTTCATAGCTGGTGGGTATCAACTTGGCATGATGATGATGGTGGTGGTGATGGTGGCAATACCAGCCCATTATTAATAATCTAATGTATATCTTAAGATTTAGATATATCATCTAATGGAATTCTTACTATGATTCTATAAGATGCTTGCAAGTAGGGTAGCTTGAAAACATGTTCACCAATTCTTTGCCATTCTTGCTAAAGACCAATTGGTTCCAGGTCTCAATATTTTTTTTTTTAATCTTGGCTAGGCTAAATGACTTATTTTTAACAAATAGAATGCTGCATAAGTGGTCCTTGCATGACTTCAGAATTAGGCAGGAAAAAAACACACATCTTATTCTTGGCTTGTCTCATTAATTAGTTGATTTTATTATTTTTAAAATGTGTCTCAGCAGAGACTGAGCTGAAGAATATTTACATCTGGAAATGGGTATATTTTCTTCTTTGCTCAGGCTGTTAAGGTAGGAATTGAGTTGGGTTTGGGTTTTTGTGGTGTTGTTATTAACCCACATGCACTGTGGGCTTCAAAGTTCTTTTGAAGTGGGTACTGGTTTTCTGTGCTTAAGATATGAGTCGGAGCAACAGAGGAATTTGCTCAGTGATTGTGCTTTATCCTTGGCTTTCAGTCATCCTGGCATATTCAGTCTGGAAGAGATCCCTCTCCGTGATCTTGTCCCTTCCTCAGCAGTAGGCTATTGTAGGATATTCTCAAGGTGGAAGACAGGACTTCTCTGTTGTCCTGGCCCCAGCTTCAGTTTTAGGTTAGTTCTATATATGTAGGCTTCTGGAGGTAGAACATTTTAATATATTTGCCTCTCCTCAGCATGGCAGCCAACTCTGTCTTATATCTGTGCTTGGTCTTGTGTGGGCATTTGCTGCCCCAATGGAACATAAAGATTTTTTTTTTTTTTTTGTAGAAAGGTAGGGTCCAGGGAAGAAGATGTGATAGGTACCTTTCCCTTAGCAGTTGCTGGTCAGATAACCTTCTTCAGATTTGCACCATCAAAGGGGACTTTTTCAGGTCTCTTGACCTGCATCCAATCTTTGTTGTGAGGACCAAGTAGAAGCCTAAGGAAAAGAGCTGGTGAGTGTAAATAAACTCCTCTGTGTCTGGAGTTCCCATCCCTCATTTTTCTAAACTAACTCAAGCTTACACTTGGCCTTTAACAATTCATTAAAATTCTAGCTGATTTCTTCTTTCCTGATGGCAACTTTGTGGTGGGCACAAGTGAGCCACTTCATGAATTCCATCTCTCCTTAGGAATTCAGGTCACAGGATTGTCTCTAGACTTCATTTCTTTGATTCAGATATTTTTGTTAACTATTTTTATTTGTTAACTAATCTCTTTTTAATTTTGAGATTAGCATATGCATATATTTCCCATATTTTTCTGCATTTGAATATCAAGAGAAGCTATAGAGAATATGGGTTAACTGAAAATCATGCAAAGAAACTTGAAGGTCATTTAATTTGATGGACTATGCAATTAATAATGATGTATTATAGTATTCTACCAAGTGGTCATTTGGTCTGTGCTTTATTTTTTAAAATAAAATTGCAAAGATAGTACAGAGAGTTATACCCCACACTAAATTTGCCCTATTTTTGTTTTAAGTTTATTCATTTCTTTTGAGAGAGAGAGAGAGAGAGAGAGCATAAGTGGGGGAAGGGTAGTGAGAGAGGGAGAGAGAGAATCTCAATGCACAGAGCCTGATATGGGGCTTAAACCCACAAGATGTGAGATCATGACCTCATAACCTGAGCCAAAACCAAGAGTTGGATGCTTAACCAACTGAGCCACCCAGACTGCCTTGACCTATTTTTAACATCTTAAAGTTTATAATAAATTTGTCACAAGTAATGAGACAATACTGATATAGTCATATATTATTAATAATTAAAGTTCATGCTTTTTTTTGGAGATTCCTTTAATTTTTATATAATGTCCATTTCACTTCCAAGATCCCTTTGTGGATACCATGTTATATTTAATCTTAATGCCTTTTTCAGCTCCCCTTTGCTGTGACAGTTTCTCACATTTACTTTGTTGTTGATGACTTTGAAACTCTTGAGGAATATTTACCATGTATTTTTAGAATGTACCCAAATTGGGATTTATCTGATTTTTTTTTCATGACTTCACGAGAGTTATGCAATTTTAGAAGAATAGAGAGGTAAAGTGCCAGTTTTTTTTTTTTTTTACATCATATCCAGGATACCTACTCTCAACATGACTTAACATTGTTGATAATAACTTGATCACATGACTGAGATACTGTATGCCATATTTATATGCTGTTAAGATTCTTTCTGCCCTTTTTTACTGTACTTTTGTGGAAGGATGTAGTGACTATGCACAGCCTACTTAAGTTTCAGAGAGTTATGTTCTACCTCTCTGAGGGCAGAATATCTCCATAAATTATTTGATTCTTCAAATTCTTCTGCATGGGAGATTTGTTCATTCTTCCCTGTTTGTTTATTCAGTCATATGTTAGTATCAATATTGGGTATTTTTATAAGTATATGGGTATCTATTTTATAGTTTGGGATTAACAATTGAGTACTTATTTAATATTTATTTTGTTGCCCAAAGTGTTCTAGCTATGGCTATTGGCAATTCTTTCAGTTGTCTTCTATATTTCTTTAACATATTCTCATCAGTGTGTGTGTGTGTGTGTGTGTGTGTGTGTGCGCATGTGTGTTCTAACTTCCTGTAATTGCAGGCTTATCTTGTATATATCCTACCCTAGTTTCATATCTGCCATTTCTCCAAGGAGCTCTGGGTTCTTACATGGGAACATGTTATTAGAAATAAGTTCTGAGTGCTAAGTGTGCTTGTTGTTACTGAGATATTATTGCTTAGAGGCTCTCTCAGTTGACAGACAAAAGAAATATAATATTTATGCTAACAAATGTATATTTACTTGTCTATTAATGTTTAATTTCTTGTGCAACCACTGGTATCTATATCAAACTGAACATAAATTCATCCTCACATCTCCAATTCTAATTCATTGTCACATGACTCACATAGACCCCTCTTCCTCTTGCTTGTCTCTAATCATCCAATCCAGTAGTAAACCTGGCTTCCACCATCTACCATACATAAATGTAAATATACATTTAAAGCATTATTATAATTGTTGGCCTATACCTCTGTGGGAAAAACTTTATTGACTGAAGTGTTCTTATGTACGTTTCCTTTTGCCTTTAGTCTTACAGACTGCATGTACTTCCAGAATTACTTAGATCATCATCTTTTTTCTCCACCTCCTTCAGTAAAATGATTTCATACATTTAAAAAACTTTTTTTTTACATGTATTCATTTTGAGAGACAAAGAGAGACAGAGCACAAGTGGGAAAGGGACAGAGAGAGAGGGAGACACAGAATCCGAAGCAGGTTCCAGGCTTTCAGTTGTCAGCACAGAGCCCAATGATGCGGGGCTTGAACTCCAAACTGCGAGATCATGACCTGAGCCGAAGTCGGATGCTTAACTGACTGAGCCACCCAGGCGTCCCTCATACATTTTTAATAGTTACATTGTTTTGTCACATTCTGCATTCTAGCATGAGATTTTCTAATCTCGAAAATGGGTGTTAAATTTTGTGTACATTAAAATTCAGTCTTTGTGTTGTCAAGTAGTATGAGTTTTGATAAATACATACTTTTGTGCATCCATCACTATAGATCATACAAAATATTTCCAACAGTCTAGAAAATCCCCAGTGTTTCATGTATTTGAATTTCCTCCTCTCCCTAAAATAACTAATTAATAAGCATTAAATATGGTGTTAACTGTAGGGGTTTTTTGCGGGGAGCAGGGAGTTAGATTTTTTTTTAACTAAATTGGAATGTTCTCCTCTATTTCTAGTTTGCTCAGAGTTTTTATCATGAATGAATATTGTAGTTTGCCATATACTTTTCAGCATCAATGGATGCAATAATATGCTTTTTCTTTTTTGGATCGAATTGATGGTTTTTGAATATTGAACCAGTCTTGTATACCTGGAATAAATTCTACTTAGTCATGGCATAATATTTTTCTACATAGTTGGATTCAATTTGCTGATCTTTTGTTGAGAATTTTGCATCTATGGGCATGATATATTATCTGCACTTTTCCTTCTTTGTAAATATCTTTATCTGACTGGGTATCAGGTAATGCTGGCCTTATATATGAGTTGGAAAGTGTTATGTCTACTTTTATTTTCTGGAAAAAAATATTTCTTTGTAAATATTTGTTAGAATTTACTAGAGAAACTATACATTTCAGGTGTGTTCTTCTTTGAAGATGTATTCATTTTTTATTCAATTTCTTTAGTAGATATAGGCCTACTCATATCAATTTCTCCTTGTGCAATTGCAGTTTTGGTAGCTTTTGGGTTTAAAGAATTGGTCCATTTCATTATCAAACTTGTGGGTATAGAGTTGTTTGTTATATTCCTTTATTATTTTTTTGATGTCCATGGAGCCAGTCGTAATTGTACCTCTTTCATTTTGTTGTTGATGATTTGTGTTTCTCTCCTTTTTTTTTTTTTTCTGGACAACCTGTATAGAGGATTATCAGTTATATTTACATGTTCAAAGAACCTATTTTTGGTTTAATTGATTTTCTTTATTTTTAAATCTGTTTATGATTTCTGCACTATTTTTATTGATTTATTTTCTAATTTTTATTAGTTATTTTTTTGCTTTAGACTTAAGTTGCTGTTTCTTCACTAGTCCTAAAATATAAGTGTATACTATTGATTTTAGATCTCACTTCTTTTCTAAAATATGCACTTAGTGGCATAAATATACCTTTAAGTACTACATTCACAACATCCTGCAGCTTTTGACAAGTTCAATCTTTATTTTTTTCTTTACATTTAAAACATTTAAATATTTTTCTTCTTCAGAGTGACTTTTACTTTTATCCAAGGGTAATTTAGAACTTTAATCTCTAAATATTTGGGTATGTTTCAGCTACCTTTTTGTTACTAATTTCTAGTTTAATTGTATTATGGTCTGAGACCATGCTTTGTGTGACTTTATCATCTTAAATTTGTTAAAGTATGTTTTTAGCCCAGAATGAGATATTTATTCTATATTCATTCATATTCCATATAAGCTTGGGAAGAATGTGTATTCTGCTATTGTTGAAAGGAATATTCTATAATGGAATATTTTATAAATATCAATTAGGCCTAGTTGATTGATAATGCTATTCAGGTCAAATATGTCCTTACTGGTTTTCTTCCAGATTGATCTATCATTTACTTAAAGAGGAGTGCTGAAGACTCAAGCTGTAGTAGTGGATTTGTCTTTTCCTTCTTTCAGTTCTATCAGTTTTTGGATCACATATTATGACACTTGGTTGTTAGAGACATACATGTTAAGGATTGTTATGTTACTTCCTTGGCAGATTTCCCCTTTTATCACAGTATAATTCCCCTCTTTAAACCATATACTTTTTCTTGTTCTGAAATCTGTTTTGTTGAAAATTAATATAGTTCCTTTGGCTTTCTTAAGATCTTTTGGTTAATATTAACATGGTGTATCTTTTTCTGTCTCTTTGTATTTAACCTATCTGATTGTATTTTAATGCAATTTGTGATGACCTGCTTCTGTGTTGGGGTTTTGTACATATCAGAGAAGCTCCCTTGCTGCAAATTATTGAATGTCAGCCCTCATCACAGGGGTTTATAAAACAAAACAAAAAAGACTTAATTTAAAAAATTTAAAATTGAGTTTCTTGTAGACAATATATGGTTAGGTCTTGTTTTTTGTTTCTGTTTTGTCTATCTGCCAATCTCTGCCTTTTAATAGATGTATTTATACCATTCATATTTAAAGTGAATATTAGTATAGATGGGTTACTATCAACCATGGTTGAGGCTAACCACTTTCTATATGTAGTGTTAGTTCTTTGTGTGTTTTTTTGTTGTTTATTTGTTATGCTTGTTTTGTGTATTATTGTTTTGCTTTTTTATCTCCTTTTCTGCCTTCTTTAGTTATAACTGAGAATTTTACTATTATATATTATCTTTTCTTTTACCATATCAGTTATACTTATTTTAAAAAGCTTAATGGTTGCTCTAGAATTTTCAATGTACATTTTTTCCTAGTCTGTGCACTTTCAGTAACTGTGTTGTTACACTATATTCACAGGTAGTGTAGATCTTTTATGATATTGTATTATAGTATTTCCAATCCCTTCCTTGTAACATTCCTGTTGTTAATCTCACTTATCCTTATGCTATAATAACCCCCATAATTTTATTATTATTTTACACATTAATTTTTAGATCAAGAAAAAATATTTTACCTTATTTTATTTCTAATTTGATCTTCTTCCTTTCTTTATGTAGATCTCCCAAAAGAACTTTCGTTTTCCTTCTCCCAAAAGAACTTATTTTAACATTCCTTGCAGAGTAACCCTGCTCATAATGAATTCCTACTCTTTTCATTTGTCTGAGAAAATCTTTGTTCATTTATTTATTTTTCCACTTTTAAGGGATAATTTTTGCTGGTGCAGAATTCTAGATTTTTTTCTTTCTAAACTAAGTATTTTCCTTCATTCTCTTCTTGTTTCCATGACTTCTGATAAAAATTTCACTTTAATTCTTACCCTTGTTCTCTCATAGGTGAGGTCTTCTTTTTTATGGCTATTTTCAAGATATTTTTCTCTGATTTTTCTGCAGGTTGATTGCAGTATGTATAGGTGTCTTTTTGTTGTTGTTGACCCTGCTTGCTGTTTTCTGAGCTTTCTGGCTTTGTGATTTTGTTCCTGTTCTTAACTTTTAATGATGCTATTAGCCATCATTTTTCCCCCAAATATTTCTTTTCCATTCTTTTGTTAATTTATGCTTTTGTTGTTGTTGTTATTGTTGTTGTTGATGATGATAATGTTTGAGTGAGAGCAAGTTATTTTTAGCTTTCCATAGTCCAAATGGAAATAGGATCATTCATCTTGTTCTTTTGAAATGAGGGGAGCCATTTCCCAAATAAAATTCTTGACTACTTTGAGCTGACTGTGATGGTGGATTCATGTGCAGGTGTTCCTGTCAGCATTCCAGATTAACCCCCAGGTCATACCTAGTAATCATTGCCATTCATCTGACAGATCCATATAAAGTGGGGATTAACAAACCATGGTCCATGGGCCAAATCAGCCCTCTGCCTATTTTTCAAACTATCTTATTAGAATAAATAAAGACATCCATTCATTTGCACATTGTATATAACTACTTTTATACTAAAATGGAAGAATTGGATAGCTGTAATAGAGACCATCAGGGCCACAAAACCTAAAATATTTACTACTTTTCCCTTTGGGGAAAACATTTGTCAATCTTGATCTAAGATTAAGCCTAGTTGAGCCTTCAGATTACTGCAGCCTCAGTTAACATCTGACTGAAAACGCATGAGACATTTCATGCAAGAATCAACCATATGAGCCTTTCCTAAATTTCTGACCCCCAAAAAATCATAAAATAAAATTGTTGTTTTATAAAATTAAGTCTTGGGGTAATTTATTACATGACAAGAGAAACAAGAGTAACTGGAAGCTGGTTTCTGGTTGTCAAGAACGTCAGTATGTATTCAAGATCAAGACAACCACATTAATATCAGAATTTTCTGTGAGGGTCTATTTGGTGGGACCACTTTGTATATATATCAAGTATTGCAAGAGTGCAAACAAAGAAATAGGTATACATCAGTTATTTTAGCAGCAAAAGTTTAGTGTAAGGAACTGGTTAAATGGACATTAAAGGACTGGAAAGGCAAAAGGAGAACTCAGAAGTGGCACAGATACTAACTTCCAGAAACAGCCACCATTCTGGGAAAGGAGAAACAAAAGACCCTGTGATGTTTAGAACCTTGAAGCTTACAGGAGAGTCTTTGTAAATCTTGCAGATAGACATCAGAAATGTGGATTCTAACTGATTATGGTACTCAGGAACAAGAAGGAATAAGTCACTTTATCTTTGTAATGTCCCTTTAGTACCATTTATTGGCAGAACCTAACAGAGAACCACCTGGTAAAACATACATGCTTCACCAGGAGCCCCCTATAAGAGTGATTTGGAGCTTAGATAATATAGCTTAATAACTATCAAACCCATATTATGGTACATCTAACTCAATCTCCACTCAAAGCATCTCCCCAGACAGTTCTGTAAATAAATAGGTAACATCATCCAAGCTACTGTGTGACATTCACCATATTTATTCCTCTCTTGTTCTAGCTGTTTACAGACATTTGAACTTGAAAATGAGAGATAGTGGCTTCCCAAATGCTTCTGCTACTGGGGCTGCTTCTTGGCAGTAGGGTTACTTCTTACTAAAAGAGCCCATGGAATTTCAAGTGAGCTAATACTACACAGTGCTAATACCATTCAGCTGTGCTAGAGGTAATTCCTGTCCCCTCTATACTCATAGTTTATCCCCACTACACTAATAACTTTTCTATTAATTAGGACTCATGGATTCACAGACACTCTTGCTAACTCAGGCAAAGAAGAATGTTTTAGAAGGATACCCCAGGAACTGGAACATCTCTTGGATCTGGGTAGTTGGAATTTATATTCTCTTCAGTGTACTATGTGGGGACGAGTGAATTTAAAATCCTTTTCAGGCTTTGTGTCACACAAATAAGATTCAGGTTTGAGGCAGGGAATCTGATTTAGGTTGTTCACATGAACATTTTGTTTGGGAAAACAGAACGCTTTGAATGACAGCATTCTAAGATAACATGAAATGGAGGAAGGGTAGTTTACTTAAGAAAAATCAGAATATTCCTTTGAGATATAAGGGGAATAAATTCTGATCTGACAAAAATAACTTACCACCTCTTGTAATATACTTTGTGATGATCATCACCCAAAGGAATATAAATGTATGCTTCTCCTACTTGTAAATTGCTTCTTCTGATATTCTTTTATAAGTCCTTTTGCCTAGGACCCAGTCCACTCTCTCAAATAGATGTGGTGTGCTCAATATGTATCACCAGTACCCATACCTTTTGAACTCCTACAACCCAGGTCCTATCATTTCTAATTGCCCACCCTATGTTCTGCCTTCATCCCATTTGCCAAGAGCTAATATTTTGCTATAGAAGTTTGCTTCTTTTTTTGATTACTGTTTGTGAATTTAAAAGGCCAACAATATGGTCAAAGACTTACTTGAACCTTTAAAGATAAAAAGCATTCTAGAAAATAACACTTTGAAAATTTTCACATGAACTGAGACTGCCACTCATGGTCAGAAATTCTTTTAGGTCTCCACCATGAAATTTGCTAACATGAAAAAAAAGAAATAAAAAAGAAGTTCTAGTGAGTCAAGGATACATGAATAGTTGATAAAACGTGAAGATGTGTGTAAAACAATAGGGTTATTAGTTATTTCATAAACTAACAAAGGTGTTATGGGCTCTGTGGCTTTGACATATGCTACCCCACTGGTTGCTAGAGGAGATTTTCCCAAATATGAGTGACTAGACAGGCATGTTCTTTCTCTTTTACTTTTTGTAGGATTCATGCTAAAACCATGGGATCATCTGATAGCATCTAAATTTCTAGCTAAAGAAACATTTCGTTTCCTGAAAACCTAACATCTCTGATTAAAGGAGAATTTTTCATCTATTTCATTTTTATCCATATGTACATATTGAGTGTCAATGATATTTCAGGTTCTATGATGGACACTAGGGAAAAGTTTTGCATAAAGAAGATACATTCTCTACACTTTCAGAGTTGAAAGATAGTGAAAGAAAAAGATATTAAGTGAGTTTAGTCTGCTGGATCCTAGGATTGCCATTTTTAGAAAATAAAAATTCAGGACACAGTTACATTTCAGTTGCATATTAAAAAAAATTAATATGTATGTCCTCTGTAATATATGTGATATACTTAAAATGCTATTTATTAGAAATTCTAATTTTTCTCTGCATTCTGTATTCTATCTGACAACTGTAGATGGACAGTTCAACAGAAGAATTATATTTGGAAGTATGTTTTTATTTCTCTAACAAGGATTATCCCTAGATCTTAAAGTCCCAATTAGAATAATAATAATAATGAGCCAGTCTGGAGAAAAGATATGCAGTGCATCTGCAGGGGGCTTTTCCACCAAGTTAATATTGAGATAAATAATTCAATGTCACAATGCAAAAAGATTATTTTAACTTTAGGAGAAAAATCCCATGTCCCGAAAAGGATTTAGTATTCTGCCTCAGGAGATTCCATGCGGCATTTGTAGCGTCATCATCTGTGAACATTACTGCACCTAATCATAAGACCATTGCTCCCAGAAAAATGCAAACACTCTCATGTGATTTCTGGGGATACCACATAAACCTAGACTTTTCAACCAGTATGGAAAAGTCGGAATATGAGACATTGGAAAACTGGGATAAAACTGTGAGAAATGCAGTCTGGCAGAAAAATGAAGGTCAAGGGTTAACAAAGGTGACAGTTCAAGTTCTATTACTAAAATGTGCTTGTCCTTTATTGATCAGGTAGTGTCTGTTGCTACATCTTGCACAGGGGAGGCTGGTGAAAATTGGTGACTCTTAATTTTGCCATCTCTGTCTTTCTATGTCTGTTTCTTCAGTTATTTAGTAATTGAGGTGTATTAAGATTTACAGCTAAGATGACTACTCAGTAACTAGATTGTAGGCCTAATACTACTAGTTTATAGGGACTAGTTTTACTTGAATATCTTTAATAATAGTTAGCTTGAACATTTCTTTCCTGTTTAATAAGTGTCTGGTTCCAGGTGAAACATCTACCTGAATGCATTATTTTAATCTTCACAGCAAGTTTAAGAGATAGAAGCTTCATTATCTCCATTTTATAGGTTAGGTAATTGAGGCTCAAAATATTTATTTGTCTGAAGTTCCATGGGTAATAAATGATAGATATGGGATTAAACTCAAGATAGTCTAAGTCCAGAACAAGTACTTTTGATCATTAAAGAATTCAGTCTCTACGTGATAATAGCTACCAGTGTTTTGAGTTCACTAAGTACTTTATATACATTATCTTATTTAATCCTCATAAGAACCCTATGAGTACACTAGCTTAAGGAGATCATGTAACTTTTCCAGGGTCACAGAGTAAGGAAGTAGCAGAGTCAGGATTCAGTCCTAAATCTTTCTAATTCCTAAGTCATTCTCATAATGACACTAAATGCTGACTATTTCATCATATGTAGGAGGAAGCTGTGACTCTTGGAAATTAAGAAGCTGACCTAAATTCACACATCTAGTTAGTAACAAGGAAGAGGACCAATAAATAAGGCCAATAAATAAATGTCTCTTGGCTCCTTGTCCAACAAACTTTTGATTATTCCTCTGTCAGCTTTCTTCTTTTATTTTTCTCACTTGCTGTTCGTTAGTTATTAAATTTAGACAGAGTATTTCTCTAATCACACTCTGCTGATCAAGCTTAGGAATGTTGACTTGCTCATATAAATCATAATTTCTGCCATAGTCCTCTATTCATCAGTGACCTCTAGCACGTTCACAAAATTACAGACTGATAAATTTCTTAAAGAGTCAAGTATATTTTAAAAAATATAAAATTCAAACTAGCCAAAAATCATAATTTTAAATAAATCATCTCATCTGTTGCCTGTAATAAAATTTGGATTTGTGGCAGTCCTCAGAAGTTACATATAGATTACAGACATCTTCAAATTCCATTTATAGTTTTGGACCTGTTATTGGCAAATTTACTTAAATGAAAATTTCCTAAATTATGTTCTGTATAATATTAGTTATTCTGCTTAAAAGGGGGTTCAGGGCCAAATGCATTTGGAAAATACAACATGATATAGCCATCTATATATTTATAGCTTAAATGTAATTTCCATCAAAGTCACAGGCAGGATTTTTGTAGACGTAGACAAGAATATTCTAAAATTAATATGGAAATCCATAGGACCTAGAATAGCTGAAACAATTTTGAAATAGAAGGATAAAGTGGGAGGAATCATTCTAGCTTATAGCAATTATAGTCAAAAGAGAATGGTATTGGCTAAAATGCAATAGAATAGAAAAGCCAGAAACAGATCCATATAAATATGCTCAACTGGTATTTTTGGTTTTATTTTTTTTAAGTAACATATTTAGTTAGATAATAATTTGTTTACTACAAAAGTTAACCTTTTAAAATGAAAAGAAAAAAAACTGTCTTTTAGAATAGTCACATAGTTATATAACCATCACCACTACCTATTTTTAGAACAAACATTTTCATCACCCCTAAAAGACACTTTGTATCCATTGGAAGTCATTAACTATTTTCTCCTCAATACCCAAAAATCCTAATCTACATTTTGTGTCTATAGATCTGCCCAAGCTAGACATTTCATGTAAGTGAAGTAACCAATATGTGGTATTTTTGGGACTGGCTTCTTTCACTTAGCACTATGTTTTCGAGGTTTATCCATCTTATAGCAACTACCAGTACTTCATTCCTTTTATTGATATAAATGTAACATTATGTGACTATACATATTCATTCATTCATCTTTTGAGGTTGTTTCTACTTTCTGGTATTCTGGTTCTCATGCTCCAGCTTGCTTTTTTCTTTCTCCTTTTTTTTTTTTTTTTTTTTTTTTTGCTATTATGAATAATGCTGCTCTGAATATTTGTGTACACATTTTTACGTGAACATATGCATTCATTTCTCTTGGATATATGCTTATGAGTGGAATTGCTAGGCCATATGGTAACTATACTAAGTATTTTGATGAACTATCAAGTAGTTTTCCAAAGTGGCTGCATTATTTTACATTTCCACTAGCAATGAATGAAGGTTCTGATTACTCCACATCCATATCAACACTTGTTAATATCTGTCCCTTTAATTTTAGCCATTTTAGTATTATGAAGTAATATTTTCCTGTAGTTTTGAGCGGCATTTTTCCAGGATTCATGAATTTGAGCAATTTGTGTGTGTGTTGGGGGGGGGGTCATTTGCCATTTGTATATGTTCCTTGAAGAACTGTGTTTTCAAATCAACTGTCCACTTTTTAAATTGGGTTATTTATTTTCCTGTTGAGTTATTCGTCTTCTTTATATATTTTAGCTGCAAATCCCTTATGGGATGCATGATTTTCAAATGTATTTTCCCATTCCATGGGTTATCTTTTCACTTCTTGATGGTGTGTTTGAAGCACAAATTTTCAGTGTTGATGAAGGCCAATTTGCCTAGTTTTTTCTTTGGCTCATTATGCTTTTGATGTCATATCTAAGTGGCAACCAAAGATTATTAGGATTTACTCTTATGTTTTTTTCTAATATTTTTATACTTTTAAATCTTATATTTAGTTTTATGATCTATTTTGAATTAATTTGTACATATGGTATGAAGTAGGAATCTAACTTCTCTTTTATTATTTTTAAAAATTTTACATATGGATATCCACCAACTGAATTTTTACAGTTGCTCAATTCAGTTGAGGAAGGATAGACTTTTCAACACATGATGCTGATGCTGGCTGGATTAACTGGATATCCACAGGCAAAAACTTAACAGCAACTTAAACTTTATACCTTATGTAAGATTTAATTCACAGTAGATCATGGACTTAAATGTAAAACATAAAACTAAAAAGCATTTAGAAACAAAATTTTTAAATTTAGAAAAAAAATGGAAAAGAATTTTTGGGATCTTAAGCTAGGCAGCGTTCTTAGACTTGACAGAAAAGCATCACTTAAAGGGAAAAATCAATAAAGTAAGTCTTACCAAAATTTAAAATGTTTGTTATATGAAAGAACCTGTTAAGATATCAAAAGCTACAGACTAGTATAAATATTTGCAAACCACATATCTGAAAGTAATTGTGTCTAGGCAAGTTTAAGGAATACTCAAAACTGAACAGTTAAAAAAAATTGGAATCCAATTAGATAATGGGTAAAATACATGACAGACATTTCACTGAATAGGTTATGCAGATGGCCAACACATGAAAAGATGTTTAACATCATTAGCTAATAGAAAAATATAAATTAAAATGACAAGGAGATATCACTATAAGCCTATCAAAATGGCAAAAAATAGAAAATACTGATAATACCAAGTGCTGGTGAGGATACAGAAAAACTGGATCATACTCTGCTGGTGAGAATGTAAAATGGTACAGGCATTCTGGAAAATCATTTGTCAATTTCTTACAAGACTTATAAGACTAAACAGGAAACTATGATATGGCCCAGCATTTGTATTTTAGGTCATTTATTCCAGAGAAGGAAAGACTTACATTCACATATAGTTCTACTCAGGAATGTTTATAACAGCTCTATTAGTAATAGTCAACAACTGAAAAACAACCCACATGCCCTTCAGCATGTGAATGATTAAACAAATCATGGCACATCTAAACCATGGAATTCTGTTTAGCAATAAGAAAAGATTAGACAGCTGATACCACCAGAACTTAAATGGATTTCAAGGAAATTATGCTGAGTGTGTGTGTGTGTGTGTGTGTGTGTGTGTGTGTGTGTGTGTGTGTATAGCTAATTGCAAATGATTGCAAACCATATGATTCTTTTTCTATAACATTTATGAAATGACAAAATTATAAAGGAGGATAGCTTGCCAAAGATGATGGGTGGGGGGTGGGGAAAAGGCAAGTGGGTGTAGCTATAAAAGGGTAGCACAGAGGATCTTTGCAGTGATGAGACTATTCTTTATCTTAATTGTGGTGATGATTACAAAAACTTACATGATAAAATTTCATGGAACTAAACACACACACCTACATGGACACACAGTCAAATGAACGCATGCAAATCTTATAAAATCTGAATAAGGTCAGTGGACTGCATCAATGCCAGTTTCCTGGTTGTGATATTTTATTATAGTTATTCAAGATGTTACCCCTGGGGGAAACTGGATGAAGGACATATGGGATCACTCACTCAGTATTATTTCTTACAACTGTATGTGAATCTAGATTTACCTCAAAAAAAAAAAAATAACACAAAAGAAAACTTCTCAGACTGGAATTTTTTTTTTATCTCGAAGTAGATGATTCCAAGGGGAACAAAGCTGTCCTGTTCATAAGTATGATTAAAGAGATGGTACAGAAAGAGTGTGCTTCCATTTCCTCGGAAGAAAAAATAAACAGTTTTAATCTTGGTAAGAAGACATGTAAAATATCATTAAAGTGGTCCTATAAAGTTTAATCACCTCAGAGCCACCAATGTAATATTTACAAAATGTAATTGAGATCATGCCTTTCCTATGCTGAAAAATCTCCAGTGGTTTCCCATTGCGCTTAGAATAAAAATGAATATCTTTGCTACAGTTTGCCAGGCCCTACATGATGTGGCCCCTACATAGTCTCTAATTTCATCTTATCTTTCTTCATTCCTTGTGTTAGTTATCTATTGCTGTGCAAGAAGCCACTCCAAATTTAGCAGCTTAAAACAATACACATTCATTATATATAATTTTTGGGAGGTAGGAATCTAGGCATAGTTTTGCTGGGTTTTCTGCTTCAAGGTCTCTCATAAAGGTGCAATCCAAGTGTTAGCCAGTGCTGAGTTGTCAGCTAGGGAAATACCTGTTTCCAAGCTCACTTATATGGCTGTTGGAAGGATTCAGTTCCATAAAGTCTGTAGGATTGAGAGCCTCGTTCCTTGTTAGTTGTTGACAAGAAGCCCCTCTGTTCCTTGCCACAGAAATCTCTCTGGCATGTCTCTTGTTTCATCAAGGCTAGTAAGAGAGGGAGGGATAATCTGCTAGCAAGACAAAAGTCACCGTCTTTTATGACACAGTCCAGAAGTGACATCGTCTTAATGTTGCCGTCTTCTGTTAGTTAGAAGCAAGTTACTTGATGGAAAGGCATGACCTCAGGCCCTGAGTAACAAGAGATAGGAATCACTGGGGTCCATATTAAAGCCTGCTTATCACACTGATGTTCTTACTATTCATTGTGTACCTGATCCAAGGTTGTTATAAAGCTGACTTCTCTTTTGGTAGGTCACAATACAGTGAGAGTTAACTGTAGACAAAGCTCAAAGACTATAGATTGTGAGGGAAAGTATATCAGGCTTATGGATAGCTAGTAAGCTAGCTGAGTGTTTAGGTATGCCTGTGGATTATTGAGTTATGCTGACCTGAACTGAAATTTGGAAATGCCAATACAAGTATGACATTTAAAAAAATATGTGAGGGTAATAATATTTATTAAGTGACTTCTATGACTCAGGCACCTTGTTTGTAGTTTTGCAATTGAAAAAAAAACGGTATTACAGTCTTATTTGGAAGATATAATCTTAACCTCTTATGTAACAGAATCTAAGGCCCAGACGTATTAAGTATGTCTCCTGAATTCATATAGTTGGAAGATCATTCAAAACCCAAGGTTTTCTGACCTCAGTGGCTGTCCCCATCCCATACTGTTCCCTGGGATGACAGATAGGTTTGGAGTCAGGACTCTTGACTTTGCAGTCAAGAGTGGATCAGACTCCTGTTTTACCAGGACTTGCCTACTGAGTTTTTCCCTAGGGTACAGTGATGCTCCTTTGCATTCTGCTGCCCCCTAATGTCCATAGCTGTAATTGCAGCTAAGCCTACAGCCCAGGGCAGTTACCAAGGGAAGCAGGTAGGTGTCTGAGAGAACATAGACACATCAGCCACTTAAAGGAAATAAAGGGTTTGCTAAATTAAATAAATAAATACATAAATAAATAAGTAAATACATAAATAAATAAATATTTATTTTATTTTATATATTTTTAAAGGAAGACAGGAAGGAATTAAATAAAGGAAATGAAAGCATGTGGGGTCAGATCAGCTGCCAAAATGCTGGTATAGATCAGCTGTCTTTTATCCAGGCCTGCCTAGAAGAAAACCCATCCAGAGCTTAGGGGAATACATTCTACATGAAGGACTAGGACTCCTTGAGGAATCAGACAGGTATGGATGAAAAGACCTTTGCTTTCCTGGCTTAAAAAGAATATGAGGAAGTTGGTAGAATAGCTAAGAATCTACTAAATAATTAGGACTGGGCAGGCCTTTTAAAAGATTATTATTCAGTATAACTTAATTACCAAACAATAGTTATAAATATAAAACATAACTGTAAAATTAACTTTTAGATGCATTATTGCTTTGTATTATCTAAACAAACCTATGAAACAGAATTCTCATCATCCCTATTTTACAGATAGGAATATTGAGGTTTAGGGCAATTTAGACTTTTTCCAAAATCACTTGGTTAGAACTGTCAGACCCAGATAATACTTCATACCCCCATTTTGAGACTCTGTGCTTTTCCTGATATATGTTTGTTATCCCTATCTTTCATTTTTCAAGTATCTTTAACCTGATTCTCTTTCCAGGTGATCTTCTGCATTTTATAGATTTTTTTTTGGCTTCAGTGCCTAGTTGCATCTTCTTAGTCTTTATGCTACAAGGCAATTATTCATGTGTGATTAATTTTCACATCCAGACCACCAACACCCATGCTTTTCCCACCTTCAGATAATGCATACTTAGGAAATTTGACTTATGCTGGACAGACTGTACAAAGATAGTTATCAATGAATTTAAAAAATCTGTTCTTGATCTCCTGGGAAGGGACATAGTACCTAACTGAGTGCTAATTGATTGTGTCCATCCCCACCCCAACCCCACAGGAGGTTCCCTACCATCCCACACCTATTATATAGGTCTTAAGGAGTATGATTTCTGAACCCACCAATAATTCATCAGATTAATATAGACAAGAGGTAATAATCACAGCTCGGAGATGAGGGAATGAGATCACACTGACTGAAGAAATAAAGGGCAGTTTGGAAGAGAGGACCAGGAGCTGCTCCTTCATTGTTTTTCCTGTCTGTCTGTAGTTCATTGTGTTCTTGAAAATGTTACTTTTCCAGTACCTAATGAATGATACATCAAGGGCTGCCATGAAACTGTAGGGAGAAACTTTATGGTATGACTCATGAGCCATGCTGAATTACAGATCTTTTCTCATTAGTCTGATTAAAAACCTAAGCTCATTATGGCTCAGGAAGTGATTTAGTTTCAATGCCTTTTGGTTATGTTTCTTTTTTTATTTTCTAGGAGCACATATTTTGGCTAAGAATTCATTTTCTATTTTAAATGGTTCTAAATTTCAATTCTTAAAATGTGTATTCATTATCATATCATTCAGACCTGTAAATGTTCTTTTTATATTTTAAGAACTATTTTTTAAAAGCAAGAGTGATTTTTATTTTATCTCATGTAATATCTTTCTTCACAAATAGGATTCTTTTTTTTTTTTAATTTGTTTTAATGTTTATTTATTTTTGAGACAGAGAGAGACCGAGCATGAACGGAGGAGGGTCAGAGAGAAAGGGAGACACAGAATCTGAAATGGGTTCCAGGCTCTGAGAGGTCAGCACAGAGCCCGACACGGGGCTCGAGCTGACGGACCGCGAGATCATGACCTGAGCCGAAGTCAGACGCTTAACTGACTGAGCCACCCAGGCGCCCCACAAATAGGATTCTTTAAGAAAGTTATTGACGGGTTTTTTTTTGTTTTTGAAGAAAATAGACTCCATAATATCATAGAGAATGTTGGGTTTGCAGTTAGACCTAAGATATGTACCTTAGCCATTGCCAACAGTCTCATCTTGGTTAATTTACTTAAACCTACTAAGTCTCAATTTCTTCATCTTCTAATGAAGTCTGAATAATTGCAGTAATTCAATAGCACTGATATGAAGATTAAATAAGTTAATGTATTTAAAGCATGTGAAATAGTAGGAGTCCAACAAATGTTTGTCTCCCTTGCTTTCTCTGCTAATATGGAGATACAGAGCCTTTATATTTTTAGTGCCAACAAAAATTAATCAAGAGGCTGATGAATTGATTTTTAAATATCCCATGTCTGCTGTGTGGATTTAAATCTGTGTTTGCATGCCTCTGGGGACACATGTAAAATTCTAAATGTAGACTAGGAGTTGATTGCTCAAAATTTGTGGGATTATTTCTCATGAACTCTACTTGGCATAAGGCATACAAATGAAACAGGGTCTACATGTGAATATGTGTTGGAAGATGCCTACCTCTATGATACCCCAATGAACTTCTCAGAGAAAACTATATAATTTTCAGCCTTGGAAGAGCCTGATAACTATGAAGAGCTTTTCTATATATTGGCAACTAGAATCTAAGATCTGGTATATCTGACAGAAAAACTGAAGATGTTAGGACCCTTTCTGGTATGTGTACATGTTCCTTGTTAATTGTAACTGAGCAATCTTCTTTAAAACAGTGGTACCATGGTTCTCAATAGAGGGTGGGTGAGTTTTGCCTTCCAGGGGACATTTGGCAATGGCTGGAGATGTTTTCGGCTGTCACAAATGGAGGGGTAGTACTGGTATCAGGAATACTGCTAAACATTGTACAATGCACAGGACACACCAACTAACAAATAATTATCTGGATCACAATTTCAGTGGCACTGTTATTGAAGAACTTTGGCCTGATAACATTACCATTTCCCCTCAAGTGTTTCAAATACTTTTGAAATGTTTTCTTGATGTCATGTGGAAACAGCCAGAGGCTTACAGAGTCAGAGGGGTTGTCATGGCTATTGAGTAGAGATGTGACCAACTGTGCTTTCTTTCTATTCAGACTGATCAAGTAAAAATAGGTCTGAGGTACAAGAAGCTTAGTTTGAATTGAGGGATAGCTTTCTTCTAGTAAAGAAGTATAATTCTGTTAACCTTGACATTGGAATTTTAAGATAGACTAGGGAAATTATTTTCCTTGCATTATTTCACATTGGTCGTCATCCTGTCTTCCTGTAACCCAACTTGGTTATGATCAGAAAAATTAGTTAGATGGCAAGACAGCCTGGTTTGGATTCATAAACTTTCATCAGCTGAAGCTGCTGGTTAACCCTACTGTCTTCTTCTTCTTCTTTTTTTTTAAGTTTATTTATTTTGAGACGTGGGGGGAGGGGAGGGACAGAGAAAGAGGGAGAGAGAGAATCCCAAGCTAGCTCTGTGCTATCAGCATGGAGCTTGACACAGGGCTCAGTCCCACAAATTGTGAGATCAAGACCTGAGCCAAAATCAAGAGTCAGATATTTAACTGACTGAGCCACCCAGGCACCCCTAATTCTACTGTCTTTAACACTTTGACTTCTCAACAAAGTGCCATTTTACATCATAACAAAGTCATGGATAAATTCATTTTTTAAATTGTCTTTATTCTTTCCTTCAAATAATTCTTGATTGGCTTCTTCCCATCATATTACTTCAACAGCTATCTTATTGCTTTGTATATCCATGGCAATTTATAGAAGGCTCCTAAACAAAGGAGAAAGGGATATAAATATGTTTGGTAGATGGCAAGTATTTCTGAAACTCCCTGTGATTACTTAAGTTTTGATTGTTATAATAGTCATAATGAGAGGCAACAAGTGTAGAAAGGGGTCCAGTTGGTACCTCAGAGACGATAAACACATTCTAAAGAATCTACCCAGGAATCAAAAGGACATATGCTGTTACCTTTTCATATATAATTATTATGTTTTCTTTATGTGAGTTATCTCATGACTAAGAATACCAAGTTTAGGGGAATATGGAAACTTTATTTCACAATTTAAGGAAAACTTTCCATTTGTGAAAGTATTCAACTTAAATATGAAGATATTCTTCTAGTGGGTATTTAAATTATGAAATTTTTATGAAAGAGATCTGAAAAAATTATTTCAACATTTGAGACAGGTATTCCTTTGTTCAGCAATGTCATTGTTAGGAATCTATGTAAATGCATTGCTTAAAAAAGTATATATAATGGGCCTATAAGGATAAGAATTATTTATAATTAGAATTAAGCTAAATGTATATCAATTAGGAACTGGTAAAACAATTTTTAACATTCATTTGATGGTATTCTAGATGGTTTTCAAAAAATATGATTGATTTATATGTATTGACGTTGGAAGTTCACATCATGTTCAATTCAAAAAGAGACTGTCCAAATAATATGGTCTTATTCATGTAAAAACCATATATATCCATATATATCACTTTATATATATATATATATATAAATATATATCCATATATATATCACTTTATATATATATATGTGTGTGTGTGTGTGTGTGTGTGTATCACAGAGAAAATAAAGACTAGAAGGATATTTGGAAATAGTTTTTCCATGGGAGAGAAGCAGGATTTTTTTTTTCAGATGGTTATTCTCTATATTGGTGAAGTTTTTGTAATGAGTATGAAGTCATTTTATAATAATATAAATATTTTAATAGTTCAACTTTGAAAAAAATCCAAGTAAGTTACAGAAAAACTGCCATGGCTTGCATTTATTTACTCAATAAATGTTCGGGAGGACTTGCTATGCATCAATCACTGTGCTGGTCACCAGTGATATGCTACTTTTCAAATAGAACCCTTGTGTAGTTTGGAGCATGTAGTGGATGAAACAGATATTGATCAGATAACTATATGAATATCTATAAATTATAGATTAGAGCAAGCGTATTAAGGAGAAGTTCCTGGTAATATAAGAGTATATAATGGGGGATCCTGACCCACATCAGCAGGTCAGAGAAGTTTTCCTCTACGGAATGAAATGAGATCTAAATATAAAGTATAAATAGGAATCAAATGGGTAAAAAGGAAAAAGAGCATCTTAGGTAAGGTAAACTGCATGTAAAGAGATTTTCTGGGGCACCTGGTGTCTCAGTCGGTTGATCATTCAACTCTTGATTTTGGCTCAGGTCATGATCTCAGGATTATAAGATTGAGCCCTGAATTGGGTTCCATGCTGGGCATGCAGTCTGCTTAAGATTCTCTCTTTCTCTCTGCCTTCTCCCCCTTGTGCTCTCTCGTCTTTCTCTCTCTCTCTCTCAGAAAAAAAAAATTCTGATAGAAAATTCATTGGTACATTTAGGTAATTAAGAGACAGTCAGTGTAGTTGGACCACAAAGAACCAAAGGACCTTGGTCAGAGAGATGGCTGGTAGGGGCCAATACTACAGAGCATTTAACTCACACTAAGGATTTTTGAGACTATAATAAGCATGAAGGGAAACCATATATTTCAGAAAATATAATAGAAAAGTTGTGTGTATGGAATACCATTTGGAAAGATTACTCTGGCTCCAGTGTAGAAAATAATGCTAGAATAGCAACAGAAAATTCATGAATGCTGATCACAAGCCTCTTAAAGCACTCACCATGCACCCTATCACCTCATATAATGGTGGTCCGCATAGTGGCCATTTCCCAACATATTGGAAGTACATGAGTGGTTAACAACCTTAGGATCACCTCCAAGAGATATTTTTTTAAAAATTTGTCTAGAAATGAATGGAGCATGATATCTGTAGAAGGAACATACTTAATAATACTTTGAAAATCTGCAGCCATTTAAGTATAATTGTAATAACTAGAATGTAACTTCAGAAATATATAAGTGGAATCTGAGTGTGTTTCGGGAAGCTACAACTTTTCCAAGGGTGGACTGACCAATATAGAGCCAGAGTAAAAGCTAAAAGCAAGATTTTTGTCAGGGTGTTTCTCATTGATAGAGGTCTTGTACCCTGATCATTTGCATTCTAATCTAATTGGAAGGTATATCTCTTTAGAGGAGATGGATAGATTTTTCAATCCTTTTTGCTCTGATTCTGTGACCAAAGCAGCCTTCTGATTATAATGTGTCTTCCTGACTACTATCCTATAGGACAAGAACATACTGCTCAGTTGAAATGAGCCATTCTGATGATTTCCAGTTATATTTAACACTAGACATTATTAAATGGGCATAGTTGTCTCTTGTAGATTTAATTTAATGAGTCCCCCTGATCTCAAAAGACTAGTCACTTTACAGCAGATATAATGAAGTTAAGGATATAAGACTAGAAGTAGAAGACCAGATTCTGGAGTTTGGGGAGCTCAAATATTTTCCCTGTAAACTCTTCATGATTGACAGCCATCATCCTTTTGCCTCCCAATCTACCTTGAAATCCATTATTCTAGCAAAAATTTTCTAACCAAGCAGTCATCACAGGAACATAATAACTTATATAATTGGTGTTTACAATTCCTGAAAGCCTAGTCCCTTGTGTTGAATAAAAGTCATAGAATTAGAATTCTGCTGATAGCTGGGTGCTCCCAAATATGTAAACAATTCAAGATAGTGGCTAAGAACACAGTCCCTGGAGGTAGGTCCATCTATACTTATTCAACTCTGCCTCTTACTAGCAATGGAATAATGAACAGTCATTTACTCTTTGGAGTCTGGGTTTCTTCCATTATAAATGGGGAATAATTTTGACCTCAAATAAATATCAACAGAGATTAAGTGGTGAAACAAGTTCATAACATAGTACCTGATAGAATAGGTTTTCCATAAATAATAGCTACCATTATTGCCGCTATTTTTATTTACTTTACCCCTCAAAGCTCTGAAATATTACCTCCATGTATCTAGAGAAATTCTATTTTCCATTCTTCCAAATAATCTTTTGTACATGACACTGGACTTTGCCGTATCAATATTTTACTTCTCTTTTTTTATTGTTTTCTGTTTTCTGTTTTCCATGGTGTAAAATAGAGACATTCTTCCAATAATTGTCCTCTTGTCATGTATTTTAAATTCTAAATCTTGAGGAATGTGCCTGTGACACAAAAATGCATATTTGACATTGATGAGGGCATCATGGATAGAAAGAATTTAATTTACAATTTCACTCAAACAAGCAATAACAAAGGACCTCCATGCATCATCAAATGAAGGAATAGTAAAATCCCTATCAAACAGCAGGGTGTTTTTTCTTTGATCTGCCACATGTCACCATTGCCTGTCTTGAGCTGCACACCAGCTATCTGGCAGGCAATACTTCTGC
This sequence comes from Prionailurus viverrinus, assembly GCF_022837055.1. Lineage (NCBI taxonomy): Eukaryota > Metazoa > Chordata > Mammalia > Carnivora > Felidae > Prionailurus > Prionailurus viverrinus. The sequence goes on from NC_062570.1 coordinate 83,967,208, forward strand.
TCTTGAAGATGAACAGGTGCAGTGACTTATCCCGCAGGGAGGGCAAAGATTAATGAAGTGTGTGTGTAAATTCCATGAATATGAGAGGCAACAGTCAGCCTTTTAATAATACCTTAATTAACACTGATATAATGCATTAACTAACCCTCAGCAGCACATTTTGACTCATTTGTTAATCTTGTTCTTAACAGCAGCTGTTCAACTGTATCAAAAAGCATTGCTTCTTTGTTTCATGTTAAAGAGCCCAGAGCCTTATAAAGCAGCTTACAGTGCAGTCATGCTACTTGGCTGAGAGGAGGTTATCAGCGAAGGCAAAAAGAACACAGAACACTGAAACAGTAAATAAATTTCAAGTCTATCTATATTGTGGGTTGTAGCAGACTTTCTTGGTAGTCCAGCACAACAAATTTTATATGGAATTTCCCTAACAATCCTTGACATTTTACCCCTTCTATATATTTGTTTATGCTATTTTGTAGCCTAGAACAGCAGTCCAAACATTCAAAAGCTTGGTCACATTTTACAAGCCACACCCCCTCCCCATATTTATCTATTCTTGTTAGATCCCCTTTGTCCATGTTTCTGTTACCCATTTGCTTCTCTTTTTACATTGATCACACTATTATATACATATCTCTTTAAATGTATCTGAAAATACCACTGGACTTTGAGTCTTGAGGGTGGAGGCTGTATGTTATTTATTTCTAGAGTATATTTCCAGAGTTTAGCATGGTTGTTGGTATCTGGTAAACTCTCAATAGATGTTTGTGGTCTTAATAAATAAACGAAAAATCAGTTAATAGAATTCACGTAGGTTATTAAGAGATTTTATTTGAGTCCAGATTGTTCTTTTATGTCCTTTAGATTCAACAATCCACAAAAACAATGAAAATCATGTTTCTAAGAATTGCCTCTTATAATACCTGTGATAGAAAATTGGATACAACTACTGAATCTGTAGCCATGACTACATAGTCTGGGACTAGGAATCCATTCCATCCTGTTTACCATGACAAATCATTCTGATTATCCCATGACTAAAAGTTCTGCTAAATGTCATAATTAAACATCAGTTTAAAAGGAATGTCAGATGTTAGGAAACACAGAAATTGCTCTCTCAGCAAATTTTCTAATACCCTAGACCTTTACAAATTCTGCTCTTTTCCTAAACCATCCACTCTGTCACATGTCTGCTGGCTTAATTGCTGTCTATTTTTTTAAACTCTGCTTCATGGTATCTGTGAGGCAAGTCTCCCAACTGTAACACTTTATATCTACATCCATCCAAGGAAGTATTTTGTGTGTTAATTGATTGTTCTTGTCACTATTCACTTTTAGATAACTGGGACCACATCTTTTCAGCTTTGTATCCCTTCTTTCTATCTATGGGTTATAATATCTAACCCATAGTAGGCCTTTGAATATATTTGATGAATAAATGGTTATTTAATGTAAACAGTGGTTTGTGGTTATGACTGTGTTTAGTTTCTATGATGATTGCATTTTAGTAGAAGCATTTTCCTGTCAGTGATAATAAATTTATTTTAAAACACAACTAAGTGTATGAGAAAAGCTTCTAAAGCTTGGCTTATGTTCTGGTGCTCCATCTTTTCTGTGTCATTCTTGAATTAAAGCTCACAAGGACATTAGTGCTCCCAGCACTATATCACTCAGTGGCTTAGTTGATTTACTGGAATAACCCAGTGCAATGTTCATGTCTTTAAAGGATGGATCACCCAAATACACAGACACTCTTGGGAAATAAACCTAATAGAGACTTTAACATCAGTTCTGGAAACCTTTTCACCATGAGGTGGCATTTTTTAGCACAACAAAGCTATATTAAATATGTGGGGATTAAAAAAAAACAATACTTTGGCCATTTATAAGCCTCCGTTCTTCATTTTCTTAATATGAACAGCTATGGAATTTGGTAGACAATAAGCCCTGTGATGTTTGGCATTGCTTGTAGTAGTTGGGTTGATTGAGTTACCATATAGATTTTAGTTATTTCCTTATCCATTTGGTTGTTCCCAACAGGTGAATAGTGCTCTGAATCATTACGGATACAGTAAGTGTGGGCATTTGAGTCAATTATTATTGAAACTATTTCCTTGACTCTGTTCCTAGAATAAGAGTTCCTTGAGGGTGTAGTCTTGTCCTTATTCATCTTTGCATTTCCATTTTCTTTTTTTAAAGAACTTTTTAACATTTATTCATTTTTGAGAGTGAGAGACACAGAGCATGAGCGGGGGAGGGGCAGAGAGAGAAGGAGACATAGAATCCCAAGCAGACTCCAGGCTCCGAGCTGTGAGCACAGGGCCCAACATGGGGCTTGAACTCACGGACTGTGAGATCATGACCTAAGCTGAAGTCGGATGCTTAACCGACTGAGCCACCCAGGCGTCCTTGTATTTCCATTTTCTTAATTCATAGTACTAGACATGCATTAAGTATATAATAAAGACTTGGCCTTAGAAACTGTTCTTGAGTACCCATACTCTTATATGCTTTTTTCCCCTACTATCACACATGTATGCACTCAAAACACATGCATACACATATCATTTTGGGTCCAAAAGGAGTTTTTGATGCCTGAATTATTATGAATTTCATCCATTTGTCCTGTAATTAATTGCTGTTTAGATATTCTATATTTCATTTTTCCTTTTATGAATTGTGACTAGTGAACACATTTATTCTTTAGTGAGTTCCATATATGTCTAAATTAGAAAACTATTTTGATATCTCAGTGGCATGAAAGACACGAGTAATAATTCCTCCCGAAAAGCAGAATTACATAGTGGGAAAGATATGGGTACTAATATCAGACTGACAGAGATAGCAGGGTTTGCTGATGGATGGGAAGGGATGTATGGAAAAAAAACAATAAGACTGTAAAGGTACTTAGAATGTATATGCCACTTATGAAGATGGAGTGACTCTAGGAGAGACACTATTTTACAGAAACTGGTTCTTTGTCTAGATGAGGTTTGAAATGATCCACAGACATTCAAGTTAGAGATGTGGAGTAGGCAATTGGATATATGTCCCTGGAATTCAGAGGAGAGACTTCCCACTAAAGATAAAAATGGACATATACCAAAAAACATGGTATTCCAAGCCAGGAGATAGAATTAAACTTTCATAACTATTGGAGGTTGTTACTCCTACAGTCATCGTCATCATCGTCATCATTGTCGTCGTCATCATCATCGTCATTTTTATCATTATGTTAGCCCTGTGTTCCTCTGTGAGGCCATCAGAATCATGCTCTCTTTTGTCTAGATGATTAAGAGAAAGTAGACATAAATGTGGACCTGGAATAGACAGTGCAGCAATTCTATAAATTGTAGCTGGAAGAGCAAAGAAGATTCGGGGTTGATTAAAACATTGTCAGGTCTAAAGTTCTTTTGAACCCATTTGCAAAACCCAATCAAGAACAGTTGGAATAAATTAAAGCTAAGTGACAAAATAAACCCTTTCATATCCTAGGGAGAGATGGTTTGAGTAATTAAGGGCAGTTTTGCACTTTTATTTCAGTAGCATAATATTTGCATTGCATATTAGAACTGTGTTAATCTGACAATTGTTTCTCTGTTCACAATTCCCTTTCTTAGTCACTGATACTGAAAATGATTCAGCACCTCATGTAATAATAATCTCTCAGCAAAATTCGGCCAAATAAATCCACTCATCTGATCATTTTATACTAAAAGTAGGTCAAATTGCAGGCAATCTATAATCTGCAAGGTCAAATTATGTTTATGGATTAGAAATTAAAATGTTCAGGGGCATCTGGGTGGCTCAGTCGGTTAAGCATCCAACTCTTGATTTTGGTTCAGGTCATGATTTCACAGTTCGTGGGTTGGAGCCCCGCATCAGGCTCTGCACTGACAGCATGGAACCTGCTTGGGATTCTGTCTCTCCCTCTCTCTGCCCACCCCCTTGTGCTCACTCTCCCTTAAAATAAATAAACATTTAAAAAAGAAATTAAAATGTTCAACTCTGAAGGGGGATTTAGCTAGTCTTTTCAACATTTATTTTAATTAAAAAATAATTCTTCAGTATACACTATTGCTCATGTTAATATATTAACTTCCAATTATTAGTACCCACTGTGCCAAGTATCTACTAAACACTTTGGGGATGTTATTTTATTTAATCCTTATAACAACCTTATAAGGGAGCCACTGTCATGTCTTATAGATGAGAAAACTAAAAATAAGACTTTCGGACAATTTTTCTCAAAGTAGATGCAGATCAGTAGGTCTGGAGTACAGATTGAGATTTGCATTTTTAACAAACTCTCAGGTGTAGCAGAGTTGGCCATAAATTGTCTGGTCCAAAGCCGCTGCTTATAATCCACTTACTTTGAGTCCAATTTCATCCTATTGTAAAAAAGAGTATTCTTCCTACAGCTGAGCTCCTTTCTCCAGTATCCTATGGAAACTCAGCCCTCCAAGCCTACTTGATATTTTCTGTAGGTGAGGCTGTGAGTGCACCTTAATCCTTGGACTTTATATGTCTTCTATTACTGCGCCTTCCTTCTGGCTTCCCCATCAAATCATGGCTCAAGTTCTTCCTTTAGACTCCACCTATTTCCTTGACCTTAGTGAAGACCATAAAGTTTTTGCTTCTTTGTCCAGACTCAAAGAACCAAATTCACAGGTTTTCCTAGATTTCCTAATAATTGGCCACTCTTCCTTCCTATTCTCTACTCTTTTGCATTTTTAGATTAATTGCTATACAGAGGTATGAAGGAGCAAAGACACCAGTGTTCTCTCTCTGTATTCTCACCTCCTACCTACTCTAATCTGCTACGAGTCCTTTCTCACTTATATTCTCACTCATCCCATTTGTTATTCTTGGAATAATCTTTTACTCTAAGTCTACCTTCTTTCCTCTTTTTCAAAGGTTTTCTAAAATCTTACCTCCAACAGTAAAAATCTTCCAGAAATGAAGTCCTGTGAGAATTCTCTTCCCAAGGTTGGTGAGTAGCTTTCACATTTTCTATCATAGAAACTGCAAACATAGACACTTTTCTTAATAAAAATGTATATATAATTTGTGTTTTTCCCATTAATTTTCTTCTGTCTACAAGCTGTGTATATTATATATTAATGATATTAGAACTAGAAAGTTTTTACCTTAGATTTTACCTACTAAAAAACAGCCATTCTGCAACTAGAAAATTAAGCCAAGTACAGATTTAAAAAGTACAAGATACCAATACCATTGTGAGAATTAAATAAGATAAAGAAAGTTATGTGCCTAGCAGTCTAAGTATTAAAGGTGAAAGAAAATACTAAAACAAAACTGTAATAGCACAGTTTATTAGTAAAATTGCTGAGAACAAAAATAGTTCAGTATTAATTCAGTACTCTTTCCACTCAACTATTTGGAATTAAAGCATTTAAAATTCTCAGACTATGACAATAATGGTATAAAACTATGTGGCTGGGTCTTTAAGATTCAAAACAATAAAACATTCTAATCTTCTCTGGCCTTTACTGTAAAGACATACCTGCCTGCAATAGTGGTTGAGGAAATATGATCAGAGAGCATTCTCTGCTTTTTTGAAATCCAGAGGAAGAGCAGGGCATGATGGAGCTGAACATAGGACCTAATCTAACTGAAATAAGAACAGAGACCCTTAGGCATTTGTAATGCAACTACAGTCATAAGTTCACCTTCTTCAGGGGTATTAGATTCATCCTTTGAAGCTGTCCTATCAATTTCCCAAGAGAGAGAAAGGAAGGAATAGGGGAAGGAAATAGTGCTTCTTACTATATTCCAGACTTGATTTTACACCAGTCAGAGTTCTAATCATCTGCATCTTTGATGCAGCCACTTTTAATTATAGACATCTATGATTGTGCACCTTTAAAATGGACTTTCTCTTTTTTTATCATTCTATACCTTGTTCTCTTAAAATCATTGATTCTGCCTCCCCAACTAGGGCATTTGATATCATTCTGGACGCTTGTCTTCTCTATCCCTTTTTCTCCATTTAAGAAAAATATAGAGTGTCTGTTATATGTGGAGATTTTTTAGATCCATATTCCCTTGTCTACCCCAAATGCTACTATGTTAAATTGAGTCACTTAACATCTTACTTGAAAACCTGCAGTTATAACCAAATGCTCCAAATGCCATTTCATTTTCCAAATGACAAAAAATTGTCACAAATATTTGTTCCTTAACACAGGGTGATCACAACACACTTTGGTCAATATTTACCATTGGCTCTTTGTCTTTGGATTAATCCTTATTCACAGGGAAGTTCCAATCTGGTGCAGCACAAAAATCTGTCCTTGATAGTGTTACATAACCATCAGCCAACAACACTGAGCTGAGTTGTAGATACTAGGAACTAAAAATGTAGTTTACTTTTTTTTAATTGTTTTCAGTCTTTATTACATACAGATTTTTTTCTTTAACATTTATTCATTTTTGAGAGACAGAGAGAGCACAAATAGTGGAGGGACAGAGAGAAAGGGAGACACAGAATCCGAAGCAGGCTCTGGGCTCTGAGCTGTCAGCATAGAGCCTGAAGTGGGGCTCAAACCCATGAACCATGAGATCATGACCTGAGCTGAAGTCAGACACTAAACTGAGTGAGCCACTGAGACACCCCTATTACATACAAGATTGACAGTTTTTCTTTAATCGGAAAATACCATAACCTTGAAACATAAAAATAATCAGTCTGAAAGTTTACTTCAGTAGGTACTGGGTGGCACTTACTTTCTAAAAGGCGGTAAGATACATACTAGTAGAGGGAGGTAGTTGAATAGCAAAACATTTCGTTTATGCTTTTATGTCTCTGTCAAATGTTCTCATTGTATTTTTTAAAATACATGCTTTTGTGGGCTGGGAAAATATTTTAATTTCAGTTGGTTATCTGGTAGGATTGTAACCAAGCACAGGAAATTTCTATGTGTGCTACTTAAAAATAAAAGGAAATTTCATAGCTTTAGTGAATTATTTGACTTTAAAATTTTCTAGATAAAATATCACAGAAAAGAAGTTTCTTGGCCTGCTTCTATGAGAACTTATTTGGGTGAATACATTTGCAGGGATGTATGAAAGCATTCATTAGAAGTGAATCATAGGGTACTTTCTTCAAATAATTTTCCATTCAAGTGACACTTAATTCATAGTTTATAAATTCAAGGCCAATAACTACACGGTCCACATTCCATGAGGAGTACCAGCAATTTATAAGATGCCCCAGGTTTCCTGAAAGTAGAACATATTATGTCTACAACAGATGATAGTCAGAGGAGTGAAATGGTGAGATTGTCAGCATCCCTTTGATGTCTTTTAAACAACGATCCTAATGAGCATTTACTTATTTTTACTCCATGTGATCTTATGAAAGAAAAATGTTGTTTGGGTCTTGGGATCTTAGGCGTGCAATGAACCTAGATTTCGTTCCGACATTTTTTTCATTTTTGTAGTGGAAATATTTTTTTTTTATTCTTCAGATCTCACCCTCATTAAATTTATAAGCTACAAGGACACACAAATAGCATTCAGTACATTTGTGCATGTGATGATTTCGGTAAATTCAAGAGCCCTTTACCAATTTACCCCTCTACAGCATCCAAAGTGGGAATTCATCTCCTGTAAATTGTCTACCTGCTAATGCTAGATACCACTGAGAATAATGATCTTCAATATGTTTTTAAATGGGAAAAATATATTTTCCTAAAGGAAATAAATTATGAGTCAATTACTCTGTAAAATTATTTGTTTGGTGGGAAGTGCTGTCTTACCTCCCTTAATATACCATAGAAAGTGTATTCGCTGTTGCTCTTTAATTTTTCTATTGAACCAGATTCTCCATCATGCAGATATTTTGCTGAGATTGAAAGTTAAGTATCTTAATAGATGTGTTTGTTTAAGTCTCCTAGGCCATTAGAAGTACAGGAAGAGGTGGGGGAGCTACCAAGGGAAAAGTTCTTCCTGGTGTCACCCACATAAATACCAATAATTACATTTTATTTTGACGCCTTCAAGAACATCTCAATGAAGATAGACAAGAGAATGGTAAATAAAGTAAGTGAATGTTCCTGTAGCATAAAATATGATTACAAAAAATTAGAGAATTTACCCTTAGCATTCACTCAAGAGATTTTCTGCTTAGTAGGTGAGAGGTTTTGTTTTCTTACCTCATCACCTCTTCTAAAATCCCAGTAAGAATTTTTAAACAGGAGAATTACAGAAAGGAGGTAAGGGTGGCTTTTTTCCACTCTCTTCAAACTCCTCCCCACAAACTTCACAGGAATGAAGAATGCTTAAATTTCTCTTACTTGCTCCTCTTCCTCTAGAAGGAAATTAAGTGCCTTCCTGACATTTCCTGGGTGGAACATTAAGAGTCCCTAGCTTTTTCCCTCTGGCCATTTGCACATGCCTCAGACAACTCACAAAGAAGAGCCAGAGGCACCATGGAATATTAATTACAATGAGGTAAGGAAGAAAGTGTTTCTCTAAATACAGTTCAGAAATCCCAGGCAGGCTAAGTAAAATAAACCCTTGGCATCGTGGATAATAGCAAACAATTTGTACTGAAAAAGAAGTAATCTGGTGGATTTATCAGTATTTGAGTCTTCCCTATCACTGAGTCAAGGACAACTCCTGTCTTAAATATTGTGGTGAGAAACATATTAAATATTGCTTTAAGACTGTCACTGTAAACTTAGGTGACTTTGCCAGTTATGACTAGAGTGGGCACTGGACTTTACCTACCAAGGAGAAGTTTTTCTTGACTTCTGGAGTTTGGCCAATTTCCCCAGCACATGTCCTTTCCTAGTTAGGTATGGGCTTAATTTCAGACCAGGATGATTAAGTTTCATATTTATATATTATCATATTTCACAGTATATAAATATGAACTCCATTAGAGTCCATAAGATTTTAGAGATTCTTAACAATGGTGAGAGATAGGAAATCATGAAGACTCCTGTCCATCTGATCAAAAAGTTCCAGCTTCAGGACTTTAAAGTCCTTTGGGTTAGAGACCAAGCTGTTTTACCCTGTCAGGCTCTTAGGATCTGGTTTTCCACTGCAAGAGCACATTGGTCATCAGATGCATGTTCAAACTTCTCTCCAGTTGCCAGAACCACTGTAAGTTGAAATAGGGGGCTTTAGTGTTTTTTGCTTTTTATTTTCTTCTTTCAGGAGTAGCATGCTATGCCTTGGTTCAGCCCATTCTTTTGAAGCCAGATGAATCTGGATTTGAATATCAGATCTGGAATTCATTTATCTGCTTATCTGACCATGGAAAATTAACTTGCCCTTACTGAATTACAGTTTCTTTGATCATGGAAATTCCAATGCCAAATCTTTTCTTCTGGATTTGTTAGGAAGAGTAAACATCATGCCTGTATAGTAATAATAACAGTAGTAATTCTGCCTCAGGTTATCTTTGCTGTCTCTATAGCAAGTCTTCTAGCTGAAAATGAAAATTGGGATGTTGTCTCATTGCTTGAATTCCAAGTCATATCTGAGATTTTATAATTGACCTCCTCCCTTGGTTTTTATTTTTATGAACCTGTTTTGTTCATCTGCCTAGAACCTGGATTTTGAACTCTTACCTTAACTATAATACAGTAAGCCAATAGCCCTGGTGACTTCCTAGGCATTATTTTTCCTGCCTACTGACCTATCTCATTGTTTTAAGACTGTCACTGATAACTTAGGTGACTTTGCCAGTTATTACCATAGCGGGCACTGGACTTTACCTGCCAGTGAGAATTTTTTCTTGACTTCTGTATTTTGGCCAATTTCCCCAGCACATGTCCTTTCTTGGTTAGGTATAGGCTTAATTTCAGAGCTACATTCTACGCCAGGAATTGTTTGTTCTTCCAAGAGAAAATGGACAATTCATGACCAAGTCCCAGGATATGAAAGCACAGGCCTTTGGTAAAACATTAAAAGAGTGGATTAACTTCTAATAATAGGAATATAATACAATAATAATCAACATCCTAGGTATATTACACTTCTTGCTTCACGGATATTGTCTATGAGCCTCAGAATAATCCTAAATGTTGATCATTATTCCTATTTTACAGATAAGGAAAATTGGTTCAACTGCACTAAGCTACTTGTCCAGAAATATGTTGTTGTTAGTGGTGGAAAAATCAAAATTGAATTCAGCCAATTACAACTCAAAAACCTATGCTCTTTTTACCAATGCCTTCTACGGTGTCATGAATTATGCTCCATTTTTAAGCTGTTAGAGCAAAATTCCAACGTAATTGATACTGTTGTTCGATGTAATGGAGATATTATTTTCCAGAAACAAATTAGTCAATTTTTCATAATATCTATTGTCAATGTCTTGCCCTTAATTCCCTAACACACTCCTTATTTCACTTCTTTTCCTTAATTTGGACATGTAAAAATTATAAAATAATGGCAGTTTTATAGTAGAGATTTATTTGGCTTGGTGGCCTTTGACATGATTTGGTCAGGTTTTTTATCTGTTTTAAATTGATGGAAGCGTCTATCTGTAGCTATCACCTGTATCTCTTTGCACACATCAGACCCTTGATTTTATGATTTTAGTCAGGTATACTGGAGAGTAAAATGAATGGGTAGAACATTTGGGACACTCATAACTTTGTCTATAAACCCTCTTTTTCTGAATTAGGTGAAGAAATTGAGGCAATTATCTGGAATATTACCTTCCAGTTGGGACTGAAGCTTAAATCATCAACATCACATCTCTGGTTTGCATGTGCTGGCCTTGGATAATAGTTTTATCTGGGCTGCCTTGTATTTGTTTGGATAAAGGGACATATCACAGAGCATACATCTTAACACTATTATTCATCCCATTATAAATGACACTTACAAATGTGAAGGAGGCGGGGGCCCACTTATGAAGTATTCATGACACACTCCTTTTCCATCATCCCACATCCGCCCACCCTGACATTTCCTGATCCAAATTGTGTAGTAATTCTTATCCTCATCCTATGTTTTCCACACATTCTTTCAGGTCAATACACAGATGCTTTTACTTCTCTGAGTTTGAAAAAATAAATTATACTCCCACACCCCTCTATAAAAGATTATTCAAGGTCATGACAATAACAGCTCTTTCTTCCTGTGCAAAAAGAATTACTTTGCTTTCTTATAGTGGATATTCTTTGTTGTTTGCCTTAAAAATACTCTTGGGATAAAAAAAAAGAATAAATTGGAGTTTCCATTACCCTTCATTAATTCAGAATGGTTTGCTAATATGAGTTAACAATGCTATATTAAAAGTAAGACCTTTCTAGGTGCATTATACTGTCTAGACCAATTGGTTCTTAACCTTGGCTGTACATGAAAATCACCTGAAGCACATTAATATATCTATATCTGTATCTATATCTATATACCTATAGATAGATAAACATATTTACAGATGATATAGATATATTTCTGGTTCTCAATCCTCAATGGCTGCATATGAGAATCACCTGAAGCCCCTTAATATCTATCTATCTATCTATCTATCTATCTATCTATCTAGATAAATAGGTTGATATTTATCTAGATAAATATTATCTAGATTGAATCTTACTAGAGAGATAGATATATAGATATTAAAGGGCTTCAGGTGATTCTCATATGCAGCCATTGAGGATTGAGAACCAGAAATATATCTATATCTATATCATCTACATCTATGTTTATCTATCTATCTATCTATCTATCTAAATTGATAGATATCTAAATAGATACACATTTTTTTTTACCTCTAGTTCTAAGTCCTCAATATTCTAATTAAAATAATCTAGATTGGGTTCTCAGCATCAGTATTTGTATTTAACATTTTAAATGTGTAACCAGGATTGAGAATCACTAATCTAGACAATGTGACACAGGGGTTAAGAACATAGGCTTTTTGGTCAGAAAGACTGAAGATTGGATCTTACTCTAACATCAGATATTAAATCTTGGGTATGTGTATAACTCTTCTCATCTTAAGTTTCTTCATCTATAAAATGGTTTGGCAACACTTCCTTGAGAAGTTGTTATGGGTATAGGATACAATAATGAACATGATATACTTAGGAAGTACCTGGTTCTTACTTATTGCTCAAGACATTATTTAGTGTAATGATTAAATTTATTGTGAGTTTTAGGCGTGTCTCTATGATAATACACAAGTTAGGAGACATTTTTATTAATAGTTTAAAGTTCCAAATTTGAATATATCACAAATATCAATAATAATAATTGCAAACATTTATTAACAGCAATAATATATGTAAGGCTTTTTGTTGAATCTTTTACTTAAATTATATTTTTGATTTGCTCAAAATTTCAAGATGTGCTTTAAGCCACTTTTACAAGAGAAGACCTAGATTTTGAGAGATTGAAACTTTTTTTTCCCAATCTGGTAAGAGGAGTTGGAACTAAAATCCATGTCTGAATATATCTAAACTCAGACTTCTAATTTTTAATTATATTGTCATCAGAATAAGACATCTATATAAGATCAATATATAGTCTCTTTAAACAAGGCACCCTCTCTCCTTCCTCCTTGACTAAACTCAGAGAATGGAAACCAGGACTAGTTTCATATGTGTGCAGCCATGCAGTGCAATTGCACTGGAATTAGTACTCAGAAGAGCCCTGCACTCAGAAGAACCCTATGCTTGAGATTTAACACTTTGCAATTGGCATTTGAAATACTTAATAATTTCATCCTTGGACTTAACGTTTTATAAGTGAAATCTAATAGGATAATGGAGGAAGCACTGGAGACTTGAGGCTTAGCTTACACATTGCCCTGCTCCCTACCCTGTTTCTGGGATGAGTTCTTAGTTACTCATTCTCTGCTGCTATGTTCTTTTTTATTTCTTTTTTAATTTTTTTAATGTTTATTTCCTTTTGAGACAGAGAGGGACAGAGTGTGAGTGGGGGAGGGGCAGAGAAAGAGAGAGAGAGAGAGAGAGAGAGAGAGAGAGAATCCAAAGCAGGGTCCAGGCTCCGCACTGCCAGCACAGAGTCCAACACGGGGCTCAAACCCACAAACCGTGAGATCATGACCTGAGCCAAAGTCTGACGCCTAACTGACTGAGCCACCCAGGCACTCCTTTGCTGCCATGTTCTTTTCCCCCTACTGCTCCTTTCCTCCACTAAAGTTGGTGACTTGGTCACTTTGTTTGGGGTTAGGGAAGCCTAGATTTCACCATGACTGTCTGCCTCTGGCATTCAAGTTTTGGCACATATCCTACATCATCTCTGGGTAAAGCAAGGAGGCAGTCATCTCCAGTTCTACTTGCCAGTGCCATGGCTTATTAAGCAGATGACTTGGCATGGACCTCTTGCTTATCCTATTTCTTACTTTTTTAGATGTCTCATATCTCCTGATATAGTAGTTGTTATCTCCAGAATCTCCAGGATCACTCATCTGCTCTGGTTTGAGATGGCATCCTCATGGGAAGGAAAGATTGTCATTTTCAACGCTAGCTGGAACCCCACGTTTTCATTTTACACTAGACCCTCATGTTAATAACAAAATATGAAAGAGTCCCAATAAGGTGGGTTTGGGAGGGTGGCTTGGTATGTTTGGCAAGGACAAGGGCAACTTGAGGCTAGATGAGTGAGACTGAAGCCGAAATGATATGCCCAGTGTTTAGAACCATGAGCTCTAGAATTTTAAATATTCTCAATGTAAATGCCACCTGTGCCACTTATTAGTTGTGTGATATTGGATAAGTAACTCACCATCTCTAAACCTCAGTTTCCTCTCCTATAACCTTAACATAATTATTATATTAACCTCATGAGACTGACATAAGGTTAAATAAGAGAGTGTATGTGGAATAATTGCTTACTAATGTCTGGAAGGCAGTAAGCACCAGATAAATGTGGTTAATACTATTTTTATTTTGGGGCGCCTGGGTGGCTTAGTCAGTTAAGTGTCTGACTTCGGCTCAGGTCATGATCTTGCAGTTTGTGAGTTCGAGCCCGCAGCAGGCTCTGTGCTGACAGCATGGAGCCTGGAGCCTGCTTCAGATTCTGTGTCTCCCTTTCTCCCTGCCCCTCCCCTGCTCATGCTCTGTCTCTCTCTGTCTCTCAAAAATAAATAAATGTTTAAATTTTTTTTAAAAAAATACTATTTTTATTTTCTTTTTGACTCATTGTGTCTCTGAGCTCTGACCAAGTTTTTTGCAATAGAGTATTTGACCAAGACCCTAGAAAAAAGAAAAGATTGCTGAGAGGTATGCCCCTTCTTATTTCTCAATTATGGTCTAGGTTCCCCCAAGAAAACTCATTTGATTTCCTATTTCTTCAATCAATTCAAGGGATCTGTAGTTTCTTATTGTATACTTTCATCAGCCATCTCAGAAAATAGGAAATAAAATTTTTAGCTTTGCTCTCCCTCCTTTCTGTGCCCTGCATGTCATAATTTAATTAAAATGGGAGAAGCATTTAAGTAACAATTGTTCTATTTCTTCTACCTCCAACTCACCCACATGAATATCTATATATTCTCCTTCCTTCCTCTTCCCTCTCTCTCTTTCTCTGGGGATGTCCATTCATACACTCATGCTAATGTTCCTCTAAACATTTAAGATGCATTTCCAAGTGACAGGAAGGGCTGCCATACAGAAGCATCATCTTTTTTTTTTTTTCCATTCTCCAACACATTAATTGGTTGGATTGATTTTCTGGATGAGCAAGAAGGGAGAATATGCATTAAAGAAAGATTGATAGGATAACACAGTTGTTTATGTTTGAAAATGCAATTTTTTCTCAGGAATAAATACATAGGACATGATGAGGCCAAGAAATATCAAAAAGTACATTCCTTGCCTTAATTTATCTCATCTAGGTAAAAATATAGTCTTCTGATTAGAAACAATGTTAGCAGATATTAACCAACAAGCTAGTCAGAGAAAATATAGTGGAAAATAAACAATACAACAAAACAATGATATTTCTCTTTGCGTTAATCAATTTAACAGATATTTCTTGAAATTAATTTTGTTGGTGAGGGTTTATCAAGGAATATACCCTTATGAATGTAAACCATAAATCATTCTGGACAATAATTTAAAAATTATGTTCAAGACTTTCAAAACTGTTAGGAC
Organism: Prionailurus viverrinus; assembly: GCF_022837055.1. NCBI lineage: Eukaryota > Metazoa > Chordata > Mammalia > Carnivora > Felidae > Prionailurus > Prionailurus viverrinus. The sequence goes on from NC_062570.1 coordinate 83,982,321, forward strand.
TTTGAGTGCCAATTGTTCCGCATCTAGTAATATTGTCTAAGAAAATGATAGGAAATATAGATGAAGATCTATACATCAAAATGTTTATTTGTATCATATCATCAATTATAGTAGTAAATAATTGACCACAAGCTGAATGTCAAAATATAAGGGCTAAATAAATTATTTATTATTTTTTATATCCTCTCCTCTAATTCATCTTCCTAACATTTACACACTCCCCCCCAGACCCCACCCCCATAGATATCTCTCTATCTCTTCTAGTTTGATGGTGTTTCTGTGAGGAAAATGAGATTAACGAGAGGAAGGGTCATTCTCTGCTGGTGCAGTAATGGTCTCTATCTGATCTCCTTTACAGTACATCTGTGGGTGAACCAGCATCATTTTGGGGGATCTTTGTCTTTACTTCTCTTACTACGATCAGTGTCTCTACTAGAGACAATCCACTTGACACAGACTCTGTTGGAAATCTCATTCATTACCTTTTCAGGCAGTACACTTAGGTTGGTTCTTTTTTAAATGGGTGCAGGAAAGCTATTATATAGCTCCCAATTGGTCCAAGAGAAATTTTCACATATCCTTTGCCCTGAAAATTCTAGGTATTCGTAATTTTCCCATGGACTCACACCTGTTTCCTTACCATCACAGAGGTCATCTAGTAAAACTCTCACAATGTTAGGCCTTTCTGGTAAAGGATTCAGCACTAGCTGCAGCTGCTGTGCTCTCATAGATTTTAATGAACAAAGATAAAGCTATTGAATTGCTCTTCTGGATTCTTCTCTCACTTGTCTTGATGGGGAATGGAGGCATTCTCTTTCTGCCCCCTAAAGAACAGAGTCTGTAGCCTCATTACATATTGTTTTTCCAAGGAAATTTTATCTCCCTGATGTGTCACATCAATTCTCTTACATATTCTTCAATAAGTGCTAAGCCACAGTTGAAAAAATAGACATGGGCTACCTCCTTTATAAATTCTACTAATATAGTGTGGCACATTCTTTTGTATCCTGGGATAGTTGGCATCTGTGATCTTGCAAGTTCAGTTCAAATTGAGATTGAAATAGCCTTTTTTCGTGTTCTTTTAGATTATGCAACATTAATTGATGAGATATACAACAGTATAACAGAATACAGGAGATACATCAATCCAGACCTTGGAGCAGGGAGGGCTTTCCCAAAGAAAGTAATTACCAAAATGAAGCCTAAAGTGTAAGTATTAGTGAGTAGAGTGAAGTAGATGAATGAAATAATAGCAAGACAAGCAAAAGGGCCAGCATTAAAAGAGAATATTATAGAAACACAAACTGGTATAGTCACTTTGGAAAAAGCATAGAAAGCAGTTTCTTATAAATTTAAACATAACACTCAACATACAATCTAGTAATCCAAGTGAAATGATAATTTATATTCATGCAAAAGCCTGTAAGTGAATGTTTATAGTGGTTTTATTCCTAATAACTCCAAACTGGAAATAATACTAATGTTCTTTAATTGATGAATGGATAATCTGTGGTATATCCACAATGGATGACCACTCAGGAATAACCAAGAGCTCATTACTAATAAATGTTCCAATATGGATTAATAATTTCAAAAGTGTTATGCTAAATAAAAGTATCCAGACTCAAAAGGCTCCATGCTGCATGATTTTATTTACATATTTTTCTGGAAAAAAGAAAACCATAGGTACAGAAATCTGACCATTGGTTACCAGGAAGAGGTTGATTGGACATGAGGGAATTTTGGAGGGTGATAGAAATGTTCTATATATTGATCATAGTGTAGTCATATAACTCTATTCATTTTGTCAAAGTGTGTAAACTGTATAAAAAACAAGGGTGAATTTTAGTGTATGTAAATTATACCTCAAGTGAAAAAAAAAAGTATGGCTTCTTTGAGGAACTGAAAAATAGTTACTATAGAAATTCAGTGAGAAGCAGGGAAAAGTAAATGATGAGGCAAGAAAGATATATGAGTATCAAGTTATTAAGGTCTTTGTATATCATGCTCAGGAATCCGAGCTTTATCCTTAAGGTAATGGTAAACTATTGAGTGGTTTAGCTTTGTTACAGATCATTTTATTTTATTTTATTTTATTTTATTTTTTAATTTTTTAATGTTTTATTTATTCTTGAGAGAGAGAGAGAGCATGAGTGGGGGAGGGATGAGTGAGAGAGGGACACAGAATTGGAAACAGGCTTCAGGCTCTGAGCTGTCAGCACAGAGCCCGACTGCGGGGGGGGGGGGGGGGGGGAGCTCAAACCCACGAACCATGAAATCGTAACCTGAGCTGAAGTTGGACACTTAACCCACTGAGCCACCCAGGCGCCCCATGTTACAGATCATTTTAGAGGGATCACTCAGCAAATAGAGTGAAAGCAAGAAGACCAATTGAGATGTTAGGCAGATATGTAGTAAAACAAGTAGGAGATACTGCTTGCCTAAACTAGGAAAGTGTGGTAGAAGCTTATTCATTTTTTTAACAAATATGTTTTGAGTGCCTATTATGTTATAGACACTGAGGCACTTCTGGAAGTAAAATGGGCAGTAAAAATCAAACATATACTCAATAAGCTCAGAACTCACAATCTATTAGCATAGACAGCAAATATACAATTTTGTCTCTGATAAATTATAAGAAAAAAGAGATAGTTATTATTATGAAAGGTGACTGTGTCCCCAAGTCTCTTCTCTTTTTCTTTTCTAACAGAAATTCCCATTGTTAGGGATACCTATGTGTTAGCTTTAAAAACAGTATTGCCCAGGTTCCCTAGGAGTTAGGGGCAGTCATGTCACCCAGTTCTGGCCAGTGATATATAAGTGGAAGCATGCGGGGTATTTCAAGGAAGGTTTTGCTTTCTTGACTATAGCCTGTCTTTCTTGCATTCTTTCTTTTTCCTGCCTAGTACCTGTGATAATGGTTGAATTAGTGACAATATCAAAACTTATGTTGGTATAGCAACTATTTACTTATTTTTAAAATTGAATACATGATAATAATTATCGATTGTTACTTACCTGGAACTTTTTCCTCCCTCTTCACACCACTCCCCCCACCCCCCACCCACCAACCCAGTGCTTAACAGAAGTTGAGACAAAAGGTTCATCAGGCATGGTATATTCATCCTATCAAATATCTGTGCTCTCTGACTCTTATCCACTCTCTAAATAACAATGTTGAAAGGCTTGGGTTCTTCAAGCCTACAGAAGGTTGAATATAGGGTTTTGTGGGGGAGGTGAGGAGGGGAGTGTTTTTCATGCATGACAGTGCTAATCAATTGGTACTAGCATCCCCAAACATTATGTTGAGGAGGATTCTGTATCAGCAGGAAAGAGTATAGTCTTAATTAGTAAGGTCTGCCATGTACAAAGAAAGGTAGATTTACAACAAATAGTTTTTGTCATCATGATGTAACCATTTAAGAAAGGAAAGTGAAGCAGTCCTTTTAACTATGGCTTGTATTCTCAAGAACACAAAAGGAAGGTGAGATAGTTCTTGGAGCACTCAGAAGCCTGACTTACATAGTTGCCAGTCTGAGCAGATAGACCTGAGGACAGTGAACACACAACCAGGAGCGAAGGAATAGGGTGATACCCGTGGTATGGGGGGGCATAGACTCTGACACCAAAACCTTCATTTTTTATCAGCCTTCACTTTAGTGAGTTCTAAGACCCTTTGAGTAGTTTCTCTTGCCTGAGGCCATTTGCTACCCCTGGAAGCCATTTTCTTCCTGCCTGAAGAAAGTGAGGAGAGGTGAAGAAGTGGGGCCATGAGTGAAAGCAGCCTTCTGTGCCAAGCAGTCAGGTCTCAAACTAAAAGCAGAACAAGTCATGAGGTTAATTTTGTCTAGTTTTAGGTACAAATTACTTTATTTTAGTTTTGGGGGAAGTAAAATGAAGCAATTCAGAAAGAAGAAAGAATTCCGGAAAGAAATTCTATTCTTACCAACCCAGCAGGGATGTACATTTCAATTGCTGAGAGGAAACAATATTAGATGTAATACTAGAGGCTCATTGGAAGCGGAAACAGGAGCCCTAATTTGAAGCGGGAGCCATTCATAAAATGACTCACAAACTTGCTTGCAAGAATTAAACCAAGTTTATGAAGAATAATTCTTGTTTGCATTTTTTTTCCTTTTCAAGCAAGTAACGAACAGTAATGTGGCCCGTATCCAAGGTAACATCAGTATTTTTTCTGGTTTTTAACCATGGTCATTCTTAAAGGAAGAGACGGAAAGATACATATGTTGAGTAACCAAGGAGTAACTGACAACAAAAGGGGGAATATTGGAAAATCCTGGCTCCTGGCCATACACTGGATTAATAAGAGGATAGAGAAGTTAATAGTATTTCATATTCGAGGTAAATCTGAGGCCCAGATTTCTCCCATGAAGGACATTAGGCAGCAGTGGAGCCAGTGACAGGTCCTTTTGTATGCCAGCGTGGCTGCCTCGAGGGACCTGCATGATGAAAGCAGGCGATTAACAGAAATCATGTTTTCACTGTGGGACTTTTATACATTTCCTGCCGGACAGCTCCATAGTCAGATGGCACCCTTTATTGAATTAATTGATCAGATTAGTTCCAAAGTGTTTCCGTGTTCTGTGTCCTCCCCCACATTCATGTATCTCACTTCTATCTGGGACAGAAACATCTTTGCAGGCAGTGGATGCCAGCAAAGCTTCCGCAACTCGGAACCAAAAGAGCAATATCTCCTTCTGACTCATTTCTCAAGACTCCTGACTATTACCACTTTGTATCATATTATGGGACAAGCAAGTTGCTTTGGATCACAGAGCTGCTATGCATTCCAAACTTCTCCCCAAGAGAGAAAACACAATGTAATGTAAAGTCATGGGTCTGAATAAATTTCTGTTCTCCCCATAAAATGCTGTTGTTTTACTTAGTGCCAAGAGAAATGAACCTATGTCACTGTAGTTCCTTAAATGTGCTCTCTCACACTTCAGGGCGTGTCTTTTGGAGAGAGAATTGGATGTTTAGTTCCCTGGCAAATCCAATCCAGAGTGTCAAGTCTTTCTCAACTGAAACATGGGTCAGATGTCAAATCTGTCACTGCAAACAGGAGAACTTAACCTCTCTTATTGGTTTCATATTTTTGTTTCTCCTCTCTCATTCCCCATTCCTCATCTATGGCACATTTTCTGAGTGTCTTGGGAGAAAATTGGGACACCCTCGCTCTGCAAGACAATAGATTTAGGGAAATGATAAAAACAGTTAACTTTTATGTAGTGTGCTTCCTATCTATTTGTCTAAGTAATTACTTAGAATAACTCATTCAGTCATCATAAAAAAAAACAACAAAACAAAACGCTGAGGTCAATGCTATTTTTATCCTCATTTTATAGGTAGGGAAGCTGAAGCATGTGGAAGCTAAGAAACTCGCCCAAGTTTACAACAGTATTAAGTGGTGTAGCTAGTACTAAAGCTAGTCTAACTCCAAGAATATATGCTAAATGGCTTTTTTACAGAGATTCTAGTTTTAGTATTTCTCAGAATATTAGACTAGTACTACTAAAGACTTTTGTGCTAACGAATATAGTTAACTAATGAAGAGTGAGCCAAGTAGAAAGCTAATGAGAGCTGAAAGAAGAAATACATTTACACACACACACACACACACACACACACACACACACACATGAACATTGAATCATAAACTCATACATCATGTGTTTATTGACTATTCATTCATTCCTTCATTCAGAACACGTCACCTACATGTGCCACTTTGGAAAGGTAGTTCCAATCTCTCTAAGATTCTTCAAACTTTTGTAAAACAGAAATACTATAAGTAGATATAAGGTTTTTTTGTGTGAGATTTGAGATATGGCATGTATGCACAATCTGGTCCATAGGATGGCTCAATTATTATATATTTAAACTAATTATTTTTACTAATTTTTTTTTCTAGAGTAGGAAAAACAAGCGGCTAATGTTTATTGAGCCCTACCTATGTACAGGGCCACTGGGTTTAGAGAACAGGGTAGTTAACATGTTATTCATCTCTGTTTATGTGATTTCTGCATATTATGTTTCTCCCTTTCATCCCATCCATTCTTCCTTCATTAGTTTTTGTTTTTGGAGAGAGGCAGTTTGGTCATGGGCCAGTTTGTGTCACTACCCCTCCAAATACCCCCCACCCCTGCCTCCCGGGCTCATGTCACACCTGGTATATTTTCAAAGGTCTGATTTTACTTTCAGGCTGCCTCTCATGATCCAGAGCCTCATTCAATTCAATCCAATTTAATTCAATTCAGTTTAGTTCAAAGAAAAACAAATTGTGTGGCTTCTACAATATGATACAAAGATGTTTAAGGCAAGATCCTGCATCAAGTTCCTTACAGTATGTTCTTGTTCTACCTGAAGGCATGTTGTTGATATTCTCCCTTTATAACTGGGGTTTTGGCTCAGTCTTTATTTGCCACCACCTTACCTCTAACAGGCCACAGCAAGTTCGAAATCTGAAGACTGCTAGCTGACCCTAAAGGGGCAAGAATGGCCCACTCTGAAAATTCATTCATTCATTATGTGCAAAATGTACTCACAAAGAATTCTTCAAAAAATGGCTAATCTTCAACTATATCAAGAATTTAATAAAGCTCTATGAGTCAAGGGCATTTTTCAAGACAATAACGAATATGACATTAACTGGCTTTGTTCCCTGTGACCAAAGTGCATTCCAGTTTCCTTCTAGTGTCAGTCTATTTGAGGTTAACTCAAAAGCCTCCATCAAGATCCATTTTCTTCTTCCTTTCTCTAAACTCTCACCCTTTTTGTTAAGGACATTATCACTCCAACTTCATTTGGGAGCCTAAACACTTCCCTTTGTTTGTATTAGAATATTAACAAGCCAAATACCACAGCCATGAGGGAGAATGGAGTCTTAATAAAGTAAGTATACGTTCTGCCCAGATTCCATTGTTTTCCAATGAAGTAACATGTTCATTTATACCTAATATTTCTGCACTACTCTGACCATGTAAGGTAAAGAGCAGACGTCCAGAAGACAACAGACTCATTAGACTCAGGCTACATTATGTTCTAAAATGATTTGACAATAAAAACACAAGATACATCAGAAAGAGAAGGAAACTGAGATTCCAGAAGTAAGACTCAGCTATTCAGGAACATGGCCATATTTTGCTTCCTGTGCTAAACTGAGATATTACAAAGAATTGTTAATATTCCCATGACTCTGATGTTGAAAAACTATTTTAAATCTTGTGAATCTCTTCTATGTTGCCTGAAATACACAAACAGCTTCCTTGTCCACATAAAGAGCAATTTGTCATTTTAAAGTATTTCCAAAGAACCCATTACAAGCTTTCTGTGTTTTCTCTATGGTGCATTTATTTTATGTTTTATTAATTGATGCTTTATCCATGTTATTTCTTTGCTCTGATTTATTTGGGTTTAGTTTCCAACTATTCTTCTATGTTCCTGAGATAGTTACCTAGATAATTGATCTTCAGCTTTTCTTTATTAAATATATGCATATAAGGCTATATATTTTCCTCTAAGCATAGCTATAGTTGACCAATGACACAGAGGAAATAAATAACATGGGTGAGGAGCCAGAGTAGCAGTGTCCAACATGAGATATCTTGAATCATGCTCTAGGGTTTAGAATACCACTATAAGCTGCCATGTTTCTTTCAGACTCTGAATAGTAGCTTGCACTCTGTACTGACATTCCTGGTTTCTCACCCTGATTATAACAAGAGAGGCCACTGTTCAAGTGACACCCATACTTTATGCCCTCTATGACTTTCTGTTTTTAGGATTAGGTAGAAGGAGAACTTTGTTGCTCCCCTAACCAGAATGCCCCCACTCCCAGCAAGAGCAGGAATATGTTGTTTGTAAGCTCCTAAGTATGCTTCTTCTTTGGATTCTTAAGCCACCATTAGTCTGTCCATTTAAAGTAAATCTTCTTACTTTTCCAAATCACCATCCTCTCTATCTACTTCTTAAGAACTGTATTTAGATTAGCCACTTAATCTTCCACTGCTTCAAAGAAAGAAGAACAGAATTTGCCATGATATATATCTAGAATACACATTTTAAAATATATACCTTAATGGGGTGCCTGGGTGGCTCAGTCGGTTAAGCATCCTATTTTGGCTCAGGTCAGGTTATGATCTCATTGTGCATGAGTTCAAGCCCTGTGTCAGGCTTTGTGCCAACAGCTCAGAGCTTGGAGCCTGCCTCAGATTCTATGTCTCCCTCTTTCTCTGCCCCTTCCCTCCTTATGCTCTCTCTCTCTCTCACAAATAAAAACATTTAAAAAACTTAAGATATACATCTTAGAAACTGATACCTATAAGAAAATCAGAACACTGTCCCTCTAAACCCTTAAATCCTACCCTCTTGAGGTAGGAAAAAAAAAACACAACACTACATTCTGTGGTCCTACCACCCAAATACATCCTTTTCCTTGCATGAAAGAAAATGAGGCAAAAGCCTGTGTAGGTGGAATTTTTTTCTTACATTGTTTCCAGAACATCCAGATACCTAAGTGAAACCTCCTGTTTTTACCCAACAGAAATTTCACCTACCTCATTTTCCTGTTAGAAGACCCATATTTTATTCAAATATTAGGCCAAAATTGTTGATATTTGTGAAGAGGGGCCCAATCTCAACTTCTTTTTTTTCCACAATCTCAACTTCTAGGCAATTAAAATGTAAAAGGGAAAAAATGTGTTTCTGGGAAATGTTTTCTTCCCTAAAGCATAATTACATCTCTTGTCCCTCCCTTTGCCTCACTTCCTGCTTTTGACTGTGGTCATGTTTCTTAGAGACTGTGGAGCAGTAACTCAAGGATGAAAAGCCAACCCACAAAGAACAGAGGAGAAAATGTAGCAATAGGTCTGGGATTCTTAATTTTTTTTTAATTTTATTTATTTATTTTTGAGAGAGAGAGAAATGAGTGGGTGAAGGGGCAGAGAGAGAATCTCAAGCAGGCTCTGCGCTGTCAGCAAGGAGCCTGACATGAGGCTCTATCCCATAAACCACAAGATCATGACCTGAACCAAATCCAAGAGACGCTCAACCAGCTGAGCCACCCAGGTGCCCCTGGCCCCAGGGTTCTTGATTAAATTGTTGAGCAGCTGAGTCAATGCCAATAGCTGCCTACCTCCACATTTCTTGCTATGTAGGATCAATAAACCCCCAGTTGTTTAAGCCATCATTAGTAGGAAATTCCATTACTTTTGGCTGAAATGCTTTTCTAACAGATAAATATATATATTTGTTCTCCATTCAGATGAACAGATACTTATTTCCCTAGTCCCCAAACCTCAGAATATGCTCTCAAACTGAAGTGGCAAACTCTTTTGTACCCAAAACATTAATGCTTAATGATGGCTTAATGAGTTGCACTATACTAGGAGACGTTTATATTTTAAAGTTGGCTTTAAATTCTTAAGAAATAATAGGTATTTTGATAGGGATTGCATTAAATCTGTAGATTTCTTTGGGCACGATAGACATTTTAACAATGTTTATTCTTCCATAGTGTTTTATAGGTCATAATATAGGTCTTTAACCTCTTTGGTTAGGTTTATTCCTATTTATCTTATTTTTGGTGCAATTGTAAATGGGATTGTTCTCTTAATTTGTCTTTCTGTTGCTTCATTACTACTGTATAGAAATGCAACATATTTCTGTACATTGATTTTTGTATTCTGCAACTTTACTGAATTCATTTATCAGCTTTTTGGTGGTGGCTTTAGTGGTTTCTGTATATGGTATCATGTCATCTGCAAATAGTGAAAGTTTTACTTATTCCCTACTGATTTGGATGCCTTTTATTTCTTTTTATTTTCTAACTGTTATGGCTAGGACTTCTAGTACTATGTTGAATAAAAGTGGTGAGAATGGACATCTTTGTCTTGTTTCTAATCATAGGGGAAAATCTCTCATTTCTTTACCATTGAGTATGATGTTTACTGTGGGTTTTTCATATATGGCCAAATTATGCTGAAGTATGTTCCATCTAAACTTACTTTGTTGAGGGATATTGTACTTTGTCAAGTACTTTCTCTGTGTCTATTGAGATGATCATATAGTTTTTATCCTTTCTCTTATTGATGTGATATAATACAAGGATACATGCACCCCTATGTTTATAACAGCATTATCTACAATAGCCAAATTATGGAAGCAGCCCAAGTGTCCATTAAAGATGAATGGATAAAGAATATCTGATATCTATAGATTAGATATCAATATAGATAGATACATATATAGATATAGATGTATAGATATAGATATAGATGTATAGATATAGATATAGATATAGATAATCTATCTATGTAATATTATCCAGCCATAGGAAAGAATAAAATCTTGCCATTTGTAATGACATGGATGGAACTAGAGTATATGCTAAATGAAATAAGTCAGTCTATAAAGACAAATACTATATGATTTCACTCATATTTGGAATTTAGTGAACAAATGAGCAAAGGGAAAGAGGAAGAGAATGAGAGAGAGAAAGAGAGAGAGAGAGAAACCAAGAAATAAACTCTTAACTATAGAGAACAAACTGATGGTTTTCATTTGGGATGGGTGAAATAGGTGATGGGGATTAAGGGGTGCACTTGTGATGAGCACCAGGTGTTGTATGGGATTCTTGAATCACTCTATTGTATACCTGAAACTGATATAATACTGCATGTTAACTGATTGGAATTAAAATAAAATAAGAAAGAAATGAAGAGGGAAGCCTGGGTGGCTCAGTCAGTTAAGTGTCCGACTTTGGCTCATTTGTGGTTTGCAAGTTCCAGCCCCACATGAGACTCTGTGCTGACAGCTCAGAACCTGGAGCTTGCTTCAGATTCTGTGTCTCCCTCTCTCTCTCTGCCCTTCCCCTGCTCGTGCTCTCTTTCTCGCTCTCTCTCTCTCTCTCTCTCAAAAATAAATAAACATTGAAAAAATTTTAAAAAGGAAGGAAAAAAGGAAAGAATAGGGAGTATGACAATAAAGGAATAGTTGAACCACTGAGGAAGATTAAACTGCTTACACCTCAAAGCACCTTGTTGACCTATGCTTGCAATCAGCTTAGAGAAGAGAAGACATTGATTGTGTGATTTATAAAAGTGAATCTCACTACTCTATGGTCAGCAGGTGGAATCATGTGTCAAATAATGATCTAAGGTTAAGGGGAAATGAAGCAATTGGGAGATTTCCTAAAACATCTATTAGCTTCCTTGAATTATTATTGACAAAAGATAATTTCTCTTCTTGATAGCAAGTAGAGACTGAAGATAACAGCCATTATCCCTTTTACCAGAGAAAGGAGAATTCAGAACATCAGTTCAAAAGATTTTTCTATATATCATCTCAAATTCAAAGTTTGTACATATTTTTAAATGTTTATTTATTTTTCAGAAAGAGAGAGAGAGACAGGCAGAGCACTAGCAAGGGAGGGGCAGAGAGAGAGGGAGACACAAAACCCGAAACAGGTTCCAAGCTCCAAGCTGTCAGCACAGAGCCCAATGCAGGGCTTGAACCCATGAACCGGGAGACCATGACCTGAGCTGAAGTCAGCGCTTAACCAGCTGAGCCACCCAGATGACCCTCAAATTCAATATTTTAAAACTGAACTCAAAATTCATTTCACTGAAATATTTTTCTTCTCATAATCTCTAATAGGTTTGCTGCTTCCTTGTGATCATTTCACCCTGTCTTCATTTCATTGTGTTATGAAGCCTGGCTAATTCTCCTAAATTGTTTGGAATCCATCTCCACCTTCCACTCTAATTGTCATACTTTGGGCCATTTTATTTCTCTTAAGGGCCATTTGCAGAAGTCCCCTCAGATCTACCCATCTTTCATGTTGTACTCGCCATTATTTCTCTAAAATTCAGACCCGATCATATCACTCCTATGAATCAAATGCTTACACAGTTCCTTAGATATATCTCTTATAAGCTAATGCCTCTTAACTTCTCTAGGAGCTTCTGTAATTTAATTTATATACCATGTGCACCAGCCACACTCCAATGCCTGGTAGTTGTATATCTATGCCATGCTATCTCTGCTTTGCATGACTTTTAATGTGCTATTTCTTCAGGAGCATCTTTCACTTGATCTTCCATCCGTTTTCAACTTAGGAGAGGATAACATGAACACATGAAGAATAGGAGAGAGTGGTATAGCAGGAGGCTGCTTAGATGTCAGAGAACCTTCCCTTTACTGCGACTCTGCTCACTGGGTCCTATAGCATCTGATAATTATCACCACCAATAATATGTTATACGATAAGATTATGTATAATAATGTTATCACTTTCCCACTAGACGATTAATTCTCAACCCTAAGCTATACAACCTAAGAGTGTTTTTGTTTGTTGTTTGTTTTTCAATGCTAATCTTTGGTCTCCATTCCAGACAACTTGCTAGGACAAATTTCAGATATTTGAAGAGGATTTTCTATATGCATACAGTAACAATAGTTGGCAATCTGACTCAACTATTCTATATATGGTTCTTAATTCATTACACTGAATACCATTTAAAAGTCAATTATTGATGTCTGTGTCTGCCTTCTTCAAGCTTGGAGTCTTTATGAGATTCTGCTAAAAGACTAGCTTCCACCATTGTGATTATTGCTACTTATTTGATGTTGGAGATGTAACTTCTTCTACTCTGGTTTATTTTTCAAAGAGTTACGGAAATTATTTAAATTGCCTTATTTTACCACTCCATCCTATTCTTGGAGCTTTTACACATTCCCTTCTGAGTGTTTTAATTATGGTTCAACGAGATGTAGGAGGTAAGGGAGTCTGCCATTTTGTCTTGAAAGACCATTAGAGCCATTTTAGGTACTCTAACACTTTTAACATTTTGTATCATTAGTTTCAGTCATTGTATCAGGTAGGAATATGTCAAGCTTCAAATAAAACAAAAACAAAAACACACTGTGTTAAATAGAAGTATATTTTTTCACATATTAGGACTTTTGAAAATAAGCATACAAAGATGTTACAAATTTTCAGTTTTCTCATAAAGCTGAATTTTAATCATTTTTCTCATCCTTAGCACATTATCTAATTTTCTAAGATGGCTTTATAACCTGAAGCATCACATATGTGTTCTGGCTGAAAGAAAAAGAAAAAGAAAAAGACTAGTAGCCAAATCTTTGCCCACTTTTTATTAGAAGAGTGATAACTTTCCAGGAAGCCTCCTCAACAGAATTACTTTTACCTACACTGTCACATGTACTTTAACATAAAGGAGACTATAAAAGTAAATGTTGGGATTTCTAGCTTCTGAATAGAGAAAAGGAGAGGGTGGTAAGAAATTAGTATGTAGGGCACCAGCTTATTGGTGTGCCAGAGCTACTGACTGCTTCTCAGGATTTACAAGTAGTTAAAGTAAAATCCTACACAATATCAGAAGCATGTCTGTGCTTGAGAGAGAAACTGGGAATTGATCCATTGATATGGAGGGAGTATAGTTCCACAGAGAGAAAGCTGAATGGTAAGTAAGCCAGAAAGCAGTAAGATGAGGGGAAAAAATAGAGCACAGGTATTTCCAACACTTCAACCTTGATAGGGATAATTCAGGTTGCACATACTGTGCACATTTAATTTCTCCTGAATTTATTTCCTCATATCATTATTTTAAATTTTATTTAACTTAGAAGTTTTATTTTAAGGAGTTAAAAGCCTTCCTACTTCCTATATTTATGAGAAAATGCAGTGTATGTACCTATTTACTCCTATGAAAGACCCCATTTCCAAAAGAGATTACCGAAAAGCCAACTCAATGATGGCTTAAGTTCACGTTATCAAAGGAAAGTAATGTTTTTTTTTCCTTTTTATATGCCATAGGGGTATCCATTTCTCATTATTTCAGTCTAGATTTCAATAGTTCGCTCAATCTGTCCTCTTAAGTGCAAAGTCAAAAGTCAAAACTTGTTGCCACACCTTAACAGGTGTCTTGGGGTTTCCTCTGGTTATACTATTACACTAAGGGAATATTCAGATTTGTGTCCTCAAAGATGACTCTACAGTGGCAAAATAAATACTCATGGCACAATTAGGTGTTATTATTCTGAATGGTAAACTAAAATCAGAATTTGGAATAGAGATTGGAAAGTTTTCATTCATATGAGGACTGGACCAGAACAGGTCCTGAGTACAAAGATAGAATGTTTCAACCGTCATAAAAACTGGGGGTTGCTATCCACAGTTCTGGCCAAACATGTTTCTGGCACTTAAACAGTTACTCTTCTGTCTCACCCACCCACTATCATCTGGTCACCAGCCAGTCCCTCCTGGCTAAAGTTTCATAGCACTGCCCATACATCACCAACTTCCACCTTACTTCTGCATCAGCATATCCACCATGCCCAGATTTATCCTTCCACACCAGAATCCCCATTTACTCACAACTGCATATCAGGAAATATCTTTGAAACCTTGGCCAAACGATTAGCAATACACAAATTGGTTTATAATTCAAAATTTGAATTTTAATTTCTAGAGTGATGAGTTTGTTTCAAATTTGGAGTCAATTTTCCTATTCCATAAAATAATCCAAAGACTCCATTTAATGCAATGAAGGAAAAATCACAACAAACAATAAAATAAACCAATCTACATCTTGAGTTTTGAAATAAAAGCAGATAGGAATCATGTGCCAGGTCATTGTTATTGGCACTTCTCATTTTCTTCTATTTGTAGATATTTGGTTGCATTTCATTCCTGAATTAAGACACTGAATAAAGGTCTTTCTAAGAGTCAGTTGAAGCCTCTGGGCCATGGTTCCCTTGAAAGGAAGTCTGAGACTTGAATAGGGTTGGTTACTAATAATCAGAATGAGCTATTTTTGCATATTTTAAATTTTAGAATGGTTTTCTGGCACTTATAATGGAAACAAAAGTATAAAGAATGCCATAGCAAATGTTCATATTCTCACTATTCAGAATTTAATATATTGTTATTAATTTATATTTCTTTTGATTTTGTGTAAATTTTTATTTTTAATTATTAAAAAAATTATTTAAATTATTAAACAATTTGTATTATATTAAATACAAATAGAAGTCAAGTCTCCATTAACCATATTTCTCTACTAATATACTTGTTTCCTTTCCTTAAAGGAACATCTCTATTCCATAAACTTTGGCTATCCTTCATTCTTAAGTACAGAACATCTAACTAATGTGTTGACTTTCAAATTAAAAGGCAAATAACTAGCATTGTTTATCCTTTCCCTCAAAAGTTAGTAAAATAGTATGTATAGTGACTGTCTGAGCTTTGGAGTCAGAGATAGTAATGTTAAAATCTATTAAAATCAGTTATCAAGCTACTTCTGACAACTCAGATAAGTTTATATCACTTCTCTGGGCTTAGTTTCCTCATATGTAAAATATTAACCATAATTGTCTTATAAGGTTATTATTTTTATTAAAAAGAATTATAAAACGTTTTTATCCCAGTAGCTGCATAAATGTGTGTGATTGAGTGTGTATATTAGTATATATACATAGTCTTTGATGCTGTGATTGGATTCTCTTGATGCAGTGTCTAACAAAAGGAAAAATTCATTTAACTGTGTAGATGATGTGATTTTATAGTGTTTAGAACACACACCCTGATTCTAATAACAACTTGATTTTCTCAAACTTATATTTGTGACAGATTTAAGATCTAGATTTCCCCAAATTTCACCACTTTTTATTAAAAAGGAATGTATATTTTTAATGTTATCTGTTAACATATATGTTTACAACCTAATGTTTTAAAAGGTGGAATATATAGCATGAATGCTTGAAAACTCTCCTCAGCACAATTAGCTGTTGAGAACATAAGTAATCCTTCTTTCTACTGTATTTAATTTTTCAAACATACACACATACATACATATACACACGGTACCAGCACTTGGAGTAATTATAACTAACTCTCAGTCTCCATCAACTAAGAGGGTACACTAATAAGAAGTAATTACAGGGGTACCTGGGTGGCTCAGTAGGTTAAGCGTCCGACTTCAGCTCAGGTCATGATCTCACAATCCGTGAGTTCGAGCCCCACTCTCGGGCTCTGTGCTGACAGCTCAGAGCCTGGAGCCTGATTCAGATTCTGTGTCTCCCTCTCTCTGCCCCTCCCTGCTCATGCTCTGTCTCTCTCTGTATCAAAATTAATAAAAACTTTAAAAAGTAAAAAAAAAAATATTTAAAAAAAGTAATTACAAACTAAACTCTTTTGGATTAAAGTACATGTAGATTTTTCACTCCTAGAAATTTATGTATGCATCTAGACAGATCTTCTAATTGTCATTGTAGTTGGTATAAATGGAACTTTTATTTAGCTTAAAAAATAGGAGTAGTTCTATACTCTCCTTCCTTTTCTGTATATTTGGTTTGAGTGTTAGAACTCTGCCCCATTATTGCCTTCAGGAATAATAATTGCAGTAAGTATAATGAGGCTAGCAGTAGTATGATGAAGCTAGAATGTTCAAACTTATAATTACCATATCATACTAGGCACTATATACCCCAATCCTGTAATACTTAACTATAACCATGAGAGATTATGGTACACACATTCAAATCATCCACATAGAACAAAACTATATCTCCCAACTCTTAGATCAATGCCTTTGAATATGCACATTGTCTTGCTCAGTGGATGCCAGAGAAATTTCCAGTTCTGCCACAACTTAGAGCCAATGCTGTAAAAGATCAAACCAGTAGCTGTTAACTTCACTCATATTAATTCTCAGAGTAGTTATATAACTTGAGGAGAGAATACTCAACCGCTAAAGCTGGAGTTCTCAATCCTGGCTGCACACTGGCATCACCTGGGGGGCTGTAAAACATACTTATGCCATTCCTGGATTGCTCACTCAAGGATTTTCATTTAATTGCTCTAGGGTAGAACCTAGGCATTAGTATTTTTCAAAGCTACCCACATAATACTAGTGTACAGATAGAGTTGAGAACCTATGCCCTAAAACCTCAACTGTAAATTAAAGGAAGTCACACGGGTAGAGGCCAGCTTTATTTTTATTTAACCAGCAAAAGAAAGCACAGAAAAGTTAGAGGCAACAGAGCTAGGTTGTATTTTATATATATAAAAATACTTTGCTATTTGACTCCCATGTGGTCTCAAAAGAAACTAATCATTTCTCTATGGCTAAAAATTACCTACACTAACTCATGGCCAAGAGTTAATAATCTGTCTGTAATGTGGTATCCTGGATGGGATCCCCAAACAGAAATAAGACATTAAATAAAAACTCAGGAAATCTGAATAAGTATTTTAAGTTAATACAAGAGCATCAAGGCCATAGCAACATTTTTCTAGATATGTCTCCTGAGGCTATGGAAAAATAAACCATTGGGACTACATCAAAATAAAAACTTCTATACAGTGAAGAAAACAGTTAACAAAACTAAAAAGGCAAACTAAGAAACAGACTTTTAACTATACAGAACAAATTGATGATTATCAGAAAGGAGGCAGGTGAGGGGATGGGTTAAATAGGTGATAGGCATTAAGGAAAGCACTTGCTGTTATGAGCACTGGGTGTTGTATGGAAATGTTCAGTTACTATGTTGTATGCCTGAAACTAATATTACACTGTATGTTAACTAACTGGAATTTAAACAAAAACTTTAAAAAATAAATAATAAATAATCAAAAAGCAGCCTGCTGAATTGGGAGATGATAATTGCAAATTACATATCCAATAAAGTGTTAGTATCAAAATATATAAAGAACTTATAAAACTCAACATCCAAAAACAAATAATCCAATTAAAAGTGGGCAGAAGGCATGGACAGACATTTCTCTAAAGAAGACATACGTTCAGGTCTTTTATCCATTTTGAGTTTATTTTTGTGAATGATGTAAGAAAGTGGTCTAGTTTCATTCTTCTGTTGAACTGCTGTCCAGTTCTCCCAGCACCATTTGTTAAAGAGCTGTCGTTTTTTTCCATTGGATATTCTTTCCCGCTTTGTCAAAGATTAGTTGGCCATACTTTTGTGTGTCCAATTCTGGAGTCTCTATTCTATTCCATTGGTCTATGTGTCTGTTTTTGTGCCAATACCATGCTGTCTTGATAATTACAGCTTTGTAGTAGTCTGGGATTGTGATGCCTCCCTCTTTCGTCTTCTTCTTCAATATTACTTTGGCTATTTGGGGTCTTTGTGGTTCCATACAAATTTTAGGATTCCTTGTTCTGGCTTCGAGAAGAATGCTGGTGGAATTTTTATTGATTTTGATTGGGATTGCATTGAATGTGTAGATAGCTTTGAGTAGTATTGACATTTTAACAATATTTATTCTTCCAATCTATAAGCATGGAATGTTTTTCCATTTCTTTATATCTTCTTCAATTTCCTTCATAAGATTTCTATAGTTTTCAGCATACAGATCTAAGATATCCATATGGCCAACAGGCACATGAAACGATGCTCAACATCTCTCCTCATCAGGGAAATACAAATCAAAAGCACACTCAGATACCACCTCATGCCAGTCAGAGTGGCTAAAATGAACAAATCAAGAGACTATAGATGCTGGCGAGGATGTGGAGAAACAGGAACCTCTTGCAATGCTGGTGGGAATGTAAACTGGTGCAGCCACTCTGGAAAACAGTGTGGAAGTTCCTCAAAAAATTAAAAATAGATCTACCCTATGACCAAGCAATGGCACTGCTAGGACTTACCCAAGGGATACAGGAGTGTTGATGCCTAGGGGCACTTGTACCCCAATGTTTATAGCAGCACTCTCAACAATAGCCAAATTATGGAAAGAGCCTAAATGTCCATCAACTGATGAATGGATAAAGAAATTGTGGTTTATATACACAATGAAATACTACGTGGCAATGAGAAAGAATGAAATCTGGCCCTTTGTGGCAACGTGGATGGAACTGGAGAGTGTGATGTTAAGTGAAATAAGCCATACAGAGAAAGACAGATACCATATGGTTTAACTCTTATGTGGATCCTGAGAAACTTAACAGAAACCCATGGGGGAGGGGAAGGAAAAAAAAAAGAGGTTATAGTGGAAGAGAGCCAAAGCATAAGAGACTCTAAAAAACTGAGAACAAACTGAGGGTTGATGGGGGGGTGGGAGGGAGGGGAGGGTGGGTGATGGGTATTGAGGAGGGAACCTTTTGGGATGAGCACTGGGTGTTGTATGGAAACCAATTTGACAATAAATTTCATATTAAAAAAAATAAAAAGAAAGAAGATATACAGATGACCAACAGACACATGGAAAAATGATCAACATCACTCATCATCAGGGAAGTACAAATCACACTGAATTTCTACTACTGAAACTAATATTACACTATATTTTAACTAGAATTTAAATAAAAACTTGAAACACAACAAGAAAACTACAATGAATTATCACCTTGCACCTGTCAGAATGGCTAAAATTAAAAACACAAATGATGTTGGCGAGGAAGTGGAGAAAAACGAACACTTGTGCACTATTCTTGGGAATACAAACTGGTGCAGCCACTGTGGAACACAGTATGGAGGTTCCACAAAAAGTTAAAAATAAAACTACCCTATGGTCTGGTAATGCACTACTGGGTATTTACCAGAAAATAAATAAATAAATAAATAAAAAGTATGCAAAAGTACCTATTCAAGGTGATACATGTGCCTCTATGTTTATAGCAGTATTATTTACAGTAACCAAGCTATGGAAGGAACCCATGTTTCTATCAATAGATCAATGGATAAAGAAGCCCAACAGTATATATACATATACATACATACAATGGAATATTGTTCAGTCATAGAAAAGGATGAAATCTTGCCATTTGCAACAACATGGATGGATCTAGAGAGTATAATGCTAAGCAAAATAAGTCACTCAGAGAAAGACAAATATCATAAGATTTCACTCATAAGTGGAATTTAAGAAACAAAATAAGGAATGGAAAAAGAGACACAAACTAAGAAACAGACTCTTGACTATAGAGAATGAGCTGATAGCTACCAGAGGGGAGGTGGCGGGGGGGAGAGATGGATGAAATAACTGATAAGGATTAAAAATTAAATGATGAGCACTGAGTAATGTATGGAATTGTTGAATCACTCTATTATATAACACTAATATAATATAACTAATATATTCCCGTAGGCTATATATATATATATCATATGTGACTGTAGGTTAACTATACTGGAATAAAATAAAATATAAAATATAAAAATAAAAATAAAAATAAAAATAAAAAATAAAATAAAATAAAATAAAATAAAATAAATAGGGTGCCTGGGTGGCTCAGTTAGTTGAGCGTCCAGCTCTTAATTTCAGCTCAGATCATGATCCCAGGGTCATAGGATAGAGCCCTGTGTTTGGCTCCACGCTGAGCATGGAGCCTGCTTAGGATTCATATTCTCTCTCTCTCTCTCTCTCTCTCTCTCTCTCTCTCTCTCTCCCCCCACCCCATGCCTTCCCCCCTTCATCTCTAAAAATAAAAATAAAATAAAAAGGCAAAGAAATACAAGAAATACAAGAAAATCATTTAATTAATCATAACAAAAATACTATACTCATGTAAGATATTAATAATAGAGGAGATTGGATACAGGTCAGTATACAAAAACTTTCTACTATTTTATGATTGGTGTGAAAATCTAAAACTGTTATAAAATTAAAGTTTATTTCAAAAAGTAAAGGTATTAAATGATATATTCAACTTCTGTAAGTACAAAATATTGTATTAACATAACTTTCAATTTAGGAGACATTATAACATTAGTACTTCTGTTTAAAATTTATGGAGTTAATATTTCTCTAACCATAGCTCTACATTTATTATTCCAAATTTTCTTTACAGATCATCCTCATTTAAAATATAAATCATGGGGTGCTTGGGTGGCTCAGTCAGTTAAACAACCAACTCTTGGTTTCTGCTCAGGTCATGATCTCATGGTTCATGAATCTGAGTCCCATGCCAGGCTCGCCCTGACAGCTGTGGAGCCTGCTTGGGATTTTCTCTCTCTGCCCCTCTCCCACTTGTTCTTTCTCCCTTTCTCTCTCTCTCTCCCTCAAAATAAATAAATAAACATTAAAAATATATAAATAATCATAATTTTTAAACACTCTTTAAAACATTTTGAGAAGATTGACAATAAAAGACATATAAACAATAAAACTGTAAAAAGGAAAGCAAGACATCAAGATTTTACAAAAAGATAATAAAAGAGAGTAATAGAGGCTCGGGGAAAGCAACTGTCCTTAGTGTTAGTAGTAATAAAATTAATACAGTCGCTGAGAAGTATTGTTAATATTGCTTTAAATTTCATCTCCACTGTTAAATTACTTGTATCTCATATTACTATATTAAACACTTTTATACATCAGTTGTCATTGTTTTCAAAGTTGTAAAGTTGAACAGATGGAAAATATTAAATAGTGTGGGTGGCTTATCTGGCTTGGCTTTGGAGACTGAATTGTGCAATGGGAAAAAAAATTCTATTGAATTCCTTTGTACTTATTCTACCAATACCCCCCCTCCTAATCTGCCACTCTGCCCAGAAGGGGACTGACTGTCCAGCTGCTTGAGGCTCTTATGCATACATTTGTCAACATCATTTCTTTCACTTTCCAATTCCACAGTCCCTCACAATAGAATTAAAAGTGAAATGTGTGGACACGATTCACAGTATTCTCATTCAAATTTGAAACCAATATCTAATTACTCACTTATAAGGAAAAAAAAGAGGGGAATCCCATCTCATAAAAATGAAAGCACCTTGGCAGGGGGAGTGGAAACTGGGATAGGGTCTTATATACAATAGGAAATAAGCATGAAAAGAGAAGTGCTTTAGTGATGTCAACACTGGTCATATTCTTGGAACATTTTTGATGTAACACTTATCACAGGTGTTCTGATTGATCAATGCTTTTGGACAGCAGCAAACTGACAGGAAAACAAAGTTTCTTAGGAATAAGAAAAAAATAAGACAATGCTATGTGTGGCATCAGACAAAACCTGGCTTAATTTATACCTCTGTTCCATGTTAGTTGCGTGAGTTTAGGTAAATTACTTTATTTTTCTGAGCTTCACTTTTCTGATAGATCAAGTGACAAAATCACACTCTTACTTTATAGGTTTTTTGTAAGAATTAAATTCTGTAGCATAGATTAAGTGGATAGCATTGTGTGAAAATTTCAGCTTAAGATGCCCAACACATAGATGTGACCTGTGTTCTCACAGCACTTAGTGATTGTCTTTGCATTGGGTTTTCTGGTACAGAAACTAAGGTTCTATGGTGTATGATATAGCATCTTTTGAAAGCCTTCTCTACAACCGTAGTATCTTGGGATTTTATAGTCATCATTTTATCAATAAATTAAAATACTCCTAAAGTAGAAACCCTTTGAAATATCACTTTAATAGTGATTGTGTTAGTTTTCTTCTATTTACCCTGGAATCTGGGTCCATTTGTGGAGCTGAAATAGGTAGTTCAGCTCTACCTGATACAAGCTGTGATTCGGGGGTATGGGACACAGGGACTCAGCATCCTTTCTCTTTCTAAGCATCTCATGTTTCTGAGTCTAGAAAAGCAAAGCACTACCTTTCTAAATGTCTCTTGTAGTTACAGTTCTGTATGGGAATTAGATGCTACCAGTTCTTTATTCAGTTAGAATTCCAGAAGCAAAACCAAAGAAATTTGAGCCATGAGAGACAGTTCTAGCAACTGGGATTGCAAATTTGTTCCATGAGTGTTGGGAATCAGTGGCGGTGGTGGCTCTGGTTATAAGCCTCATCTGTGTATATTTGAATTTGGTAGTCCAATAACTATTCATGAACTTCCTCTCCTCCAGAATTTCCAGCTTTGTGAATACCCAGGTCTTTGTACAAAATCTCTTTCTGCAGTAAATATCTAGGGTTCTGTTTCTTGAATTGTATTTTGACTGATAGGCTATGTAACTTTTGGGGGGACCTTAGTATTGATTTTATTATTTCTTAGATAGCAGTAAAACCATAAAAAAAGTAAACTAGAGAATTTTAGGGTCTATACCAGCTTTACAACTGCCACAATCTTGGGGTGCCTGAGTGGCTCAGTCTATTGAGTGTCCAACTCTTGATTTCAGCTCAGGTCATGATGCTAGGGTTGTGGGATAAAGTCCAGTATGGAGCTTGCTTAAGATATATTCTCTCTCTCTCTCTCTCTCTCTCTCTCTCTCTCTCTCTCTCTCTCTCCCCTCTTTTATTCATACATACATACACACATACATACATACCTGCTACAATCATGGTGGCCATTGCCATCCCCAAAGTTGGGCATCAAATTGAATTTCAGGTTTATTTTTGTGCTACAAACCTTCTGTTTTCCCCTACAGATCTATTCCTCACCTTCTTTGTCCCTGCTCTGTGTTCCAAGAAACTCATCTTTATGGACTTCCTCCACAGGCTCCTCTTGTCTGGCTTCTGAATGGGTTCAGCCAATAGAAGGCACTAGCAAAATTGGTGAGAGGGAGAGGGGTGAAGCTGGGGTCGTGGCTCCCTCAGCCCTCTCCCTTACAGATGACTTCAGCTTGAAGCTGTTCCTCTGTTGAGGACCATGGTTCCTTTGTGCAGTCCTCTGCTCAACTATAGCTACTCACAGCAGGTTCCAGTAACTATTCATTTTAATTATTGAGGCCTGAGACATAGCATATGTTTCCTGTTGTAGGTAGGCCTAGAGTACTGCATGATTCCTTGTTGATTCCCTAACCCTATCCACACTTTAATAAATAGCCATTTTATTAACTTTTCCTCAGTTGTTCATTTTAGCAGGTCAACTGTGTCCTGTGGAACCCTAACTACTTTAGGTGAGAAAGTAAATTAGTACCATGAGTTAAAAAGAGCAAAACAAAACTAACAAAACAAAGAAAAGGAAAGCAAAACAGACATCAGCAGGCTCCAGACTAAGCTTTGGAAAATATATACTCTTTAGTCTGTGACTATCCTTCTATCCATGTACTCACCTATCAAATTCCTACTCATATTTATTATATTTTATAATAAATTAATCTTAGATTATCCCTGCCTTATGCCAAGTCCTGTTCAAACTGTAGTGGCTCCTTATTACCTCAGAATCACTTAAATCTTCTAAATTTTTTTTAATGTTTATTTATTTTTGAGAGAGACAGACACAGAGCATTACCAGGGCAGGGGCAGAGAGAGAAGGAGACACAGAATCTGAGGCAGGCTCTGGGCTCCGAGCTGTCAGCACAGAGCCCCATGCAGGGCTCAGACTCATGAACCATGAGATCATGACCTGAGCTAAAGTCGGATCCTTAACTGACTGAGCCACCCAGGCGCCCCAATCACGTAAATCTTCTAATTTGATGTTTGAGGTTATCTGGTTTTCCCCTGAAACGTATTGTGTATTTGCACATGTGATGTGTGTGTGGTGTGTGTCATGTATGTGTGGACTGTGTTGCATGGGTACTGTGTGTGTTGTATATATGTGTGAATGTAAGTGTGGTATGTGTGTCTATATGTGTTGTGTGTGTGTGTGTGTGTGTTACATCTGTTGGGCATGTGTGTTTGTGATGTATGTGTAGAGTGTGCAGTATATGTGTTGTGTGTGTGACATCTGTGCAATGCATGTGCTGTGTGTGTGAGAGAGATCTATATGTTGTTTATGCAGTAGATGTGTGCTATGTGTGTCTTGTATTTATGTTGTCTCTGCATTGTATGTGTGCTGTCCATGTGACACATGTGACACATTCTCAATCCTTTTTTCTCTGCAGTTCTTTCTCTGGAGAACCTGCTGTGAGTTTTCACCCTTGAGCCTTGGTCATTCTGTTTTCCTTCCCTACAATAACTACCTTTCCTTGTCTTTCAATATTCAACCCAATTCACAAAAAGCTCAAGTTCTGTCACTTTCTTGTGTACTATGATGAGCAGTGTAATCTCTTTCTTAACTACCTTCAGTATATTTGGAACCAGAATGTATAGTTCACTTGTATTATTGTATCACATTATAATTCACGTCAATTTATTTTTACTTTTCAACAATAAGATCACAGTTAACATAGATTGAATGTTTACCACATATTGAACATTTCCCATCATCACATTTAAATTTCACAATAACTCCATGAAGTCGTTACTGAAATCCTTGCTGGCTGTGTGATATGTGTTAGTTAATTAATTAGGCTGTACCTCAGTTTCCTCATTTTAAAATAAGTATAAATAATAATTCTGACCAGGCGGTCATGTGAAGATTAAATGAAATAATATATGGGAAACACTTAGAAGAGGACCTAGGAGAGGGGACAATGGGTGATGGACATTGAGGAAGGCACTTGCTGGGATGAGCACTGGGTGTTGTATGTAAGCAATGAATCATGGGAATCTACCCCCAAAACCAAGAGCACACTGTATGTTAACTAATTTGACAATAAACTATATTTTTAAAAAAGGAAAAGAATCTAACACATTATAAGCATTCTACAAATTTTAAGATAGTAGTACCCCATTTTATAGAGGGGAAAACTGAGGTTTAGAATTTACCACAGGTCACTTAGCAATAAGATGTAGAACAAAAAATCTGAAAGTGATGTAGCAGTTAGAGCCTGTACTTTTAGATACCATGCAATTCAGGCACTATATTATATCTTCTTTGAGGGTAGATAATATTTATTGTTGTTCTTATTCTTGTATAAGGGGCCACACGTAGTAAAATCTTTTAAGAACTAATTATCTGAAAAAAAATTGGTATTTACTGAAAAACTTGTATTTTTTTTCATCTTGTCGGGAAATATTATCATTTCTGTTTTACTCTTTACCTTAGATGTGCCAGATCAGGGTAAAATTTCATGTTCAAAACAATGTTGACATTGCTGGGATATTAGTATAAATAATTTCCTTTCTTTCAGTATAATTTGTTTAATATATTTCTATTTTATTAAGGAAATGGTATGCTTGTATTTATTGCAAAATATATTTTGGAAGTCGGTGAAGTATAATGTATAAATAATGAATCTACCTTTATACTACCATATTGCCTAGCCCAGTGTGCTTTGTATAGCATACATGTGACAACTAGTGTTAAGCCAACCTAATACTTGAGTTGCCTGATATAATACAAATAATATACAAATTAGCATAAATGTACCTAATTAAAATCCAACCAAATTTCTTGGATTTCAAATAGGAAAAAT
Source organism: Prionailurus viverrinus (assembly GCF_022837055.1). Classification (NCBI taxonomy): domain Eukaryota; kingdom Metazoa; phylum Chordata; class Mammalia; order Carnivora; family Felidae; genus Prionailurus; species Prionailurus viverrinus. The sequence goes on from NC_062570.1 coordinate 84,008,497, forward strand.
CTCAGGAACTTCAATGAACTTCCTGTATAAATGTGAGTTTCAATTCATATTTTATCCAGTATCTCTTTTCAAATTTTCCTGCCAAAACTATTGTATTATGCTACAATTATCCAGAGGTGCTATTTTACACTTGGACTATTACTTCAGAAGCTCTGCTTCCGATGTCTAATAAGGTTTCCACACATAACTCCCACACCCCAGAGCTGCCTTCAAAGGTCATTTCTTCATCCCGTTCTTTGCCGACATAATTGCACCTGCCAGGTGAACTGCAAAACAAGTCCCAGGCGCACAGGGTGAGTCAGTCGTTGTCATCTAAGCCACTTTCCTGTTTATGCTCATCTTGAGCATTGTGGGCTGGGAAGGCTCTAGGACCATTTGTAGCTTCTTTTTTTTGATAGCCAGAATTTTCCATACATTGGTTCTCAATTCCCAATTTCCCATAACAGGAAGTTGGAACAGATTTGATATCAAAAAGGAGAGTTTGCAATGAGCAAAAAAGTGTGTGTGTGTGTGTGTGTGTGTGTATGTGTGTGTGTGTGTGTGTGTGTGTGTGTGAGAGAGAGAGAGAGAGAGAGAGAGAGAGAGAGAGAGAGAGAGAGAGACCAACCGACCACTCACATTTCCAAAACATCCCAATCTGAAGAGGGAAATATATCATGTTCTGAAATGGTTTGAAAAAGCTTGCAACTACTGAAAAATCTTTTGCTCACATTTCCCTGTCATGTTTACCCTTTTTGTAGCTTCCCAGGGGCTCTTTCAGTTGAAATTCCTTTTTCCTAGTTGCAAATCTCATAGCAAAGTCAAGTATTTCTCTGTGAACAAATAGATGTGCTTAGTATTTTCCCAGTTATCTCTGCTATTGGAGAAAAAAGTGAATATTTTCAAAATCCTGTCCCACCATTGGAATATGATTTAATGATACGACTCTCTTAAAAAGTGTCCTGAAAATAAAGAATGATGTAAAACATATAATCCAATAGCTAATGATACCTGTTTTAAGCCAACAAATTGCATGTCTAAATTTATAAAGTGTTTGTAAAACCTTGAAAAAAATGCAGATAAATACGACCGTGTTCATGGAATAGAGTGTCTTATTTTTGTTTAAATCTTGGAATATCTTAGAACAGATTATTCATATGCAAAGTAATAGCCAGCATAGCATAAAACACTATAATAATTTAGATGGTTTATTTTCATATAATTCAACATAGTGTTTCTAGTGTTATTTTTTTTAACTCACTGGAGAAAAGTTTCAAGTCAAGTGATTGTATGAATTTTCATAATAACATAAAATGTGCCAGGTAGTATGCTTAGCTCCTCAGCCACCCACCCACCCACACACATCATTTCCCTAAGATAAATATTCCTGCTTTCATTTCACATGTGAAAAATAGAATCAGTGGTATTGACTACCTGAAATAACACAGCTAAAAAAAATCAGTGTGTGCTTCACTTCAGATAAGTTTAAATCTAAACAGTTTTATCTAAAGGTTATATCAACGTTATATCTTTATATACAGTGCTGGGATATTGGTCACATTTTTGATGTAACACTTATCAAAGGTATTCTGATTGCTCGGTGTTTTTGGACAGCAGTAAACTGGCAGGAAAACAGTTTCTCAGGAAAAAGAAAGAAATAAGGCAATGCTATGTGTGACATCAGACAAACCCAGGCTTAATTTATAACTCTGCCCCTTGTTAGCTGAATTTGGGTAAATTATTTCTCTGAGTTTCAGTTTTTTGATAGATCAAATGACAAAAGCACACACTTACTTTATAGGGTTTTTGTAAGAATTAAATTATGTAGCATAAACAGTGCTATATCTATGCCTATATATATATATATATTTGTTTAGATATCACATATCTAAACTTTTAAATATAAAGCTTTTAAAAATCTATATCAAAGCTGCCTAACCCAAAATATTGTATCAATAAAATACTATATATCATTATAACAGTTATTATAATAACCTAAAATAATAATCTATACATTTTAATAACATAACAACACTAAGGAGTGTCATGACTGGTTGGCTAACGGTTTGTAATGAACCCTAGTTAACATGAGGCCAACTCAGGGCCCTTTGAGGATGACTACTATGCAAATAGTAGAGGAGGGCAAATGTTTTGGCAGATAGCAACAAATTCCAAAGGTAAGGGGGAAAATGTGGAGTAGAGTTGACTACCTGGAAATCTGATTCAGAACAGAAAGTAGCATGAACTCATTCAGAAACTAAGCTCTGTATAGAGATATTATTTTTAGGCATTTTCTGATTGTTATGATAAATTCTATGTCTAAAGGTCCTGGGTCAGGATGAAAAATTATAGGTCAGATGATCAAAAGTCATGGGTCAGATAATCCCAAAGTGACTTTTGAACTGCAGTTGTTTGATTCATTGAATCTTTGCGGTAGAACTCCAATGATATTCCATTGACTACTTTTTCTTCTAGTTCAGTTTGGTTTCCTAACTCAGACTTAGCCCTGTCACAAAGAATCATAAGGTGACTTGTCCTTTTCCTTTATCATTCACATTGAAAAAATACAAATGGGGAAAAAAAACAAATTATGTATGTATGTATGTATGTATGTATGTATGTATGTAGAAATGAGGGTATATGGAGATGCCATTTGAGCAGAAATCCATTACTCATAATTCATTACCCTTTTCCCCAGATGTATATTTTGCCTCAAAAGCTGGCTTCCAGTTTAATCTCCTTCTCTCCAAATCCATTCTTTCATTTTATATTTTAGAAACATCAAAAATATGTGTGGCTCATCATTTTGTTTTATCCACTGAAAGCATTTGTACTTGTTATTACTTTGGTTTCTAATACTTTTCTTTTCTCTTGTCATATGAACCCCTTTAGAGTAAATCATTCTTTTTTATGCCCCTATTATAGCTTCTGCATACTTATTATTGCATTTACTATACCAACTATAAGTATTTGCTGCCTTTTTGGACTAATTTCTTAGATTGGTGGGTTCTTTAGTATTAATTCTGTGCCCTATCTCCATTTCCCAAGAGCTATTTTTGAAACATGGGAGAAATACAATTAAGTTGGCTGTATTGCATTGAATTTAATTGTGTCCCCAGTAAATTCTTCCTGCAGGATTCTAGTCCACTTTGAAGATTATCATAGTCATTGGGTCACACAGTAGGAAGGTCAGGAAACTACTGTCGATTTGTGAATCTTTGCCTGGACTTGTGAGGAGGAAGGGTCCTTTAAGAAGAATAATGACCTTCCTGCTAAGCTCAAAGATCTCCAGATGGAGCCTGTTTATAACTTGAGTCATATGATGTCTTGTATGATGTGTTGATTTGCATAGAGTCTACGAATGCATATTTTAAGGCAATTTCTTTTTTAATACGCTAACAGTGTACCTATGTCAATGATGGCAAATACATGACATAGATGTCACCATTCATCTTCTACAGAACAGATTGCCATCAAAATCTATTGGATAATTACTTTTTTCAGAGGGGAATTCTTGATTTATTCATTAGACATTCAGTGGTTTTAGCTGAGTAGAGTAATTTGTACCATGATACCTACACTATGCAATTATGTAATGTATTTTAGATACAAGGTAGAATTGTTTGAGTTAAAATTTTAATTTATTATATAATATTAATTACAATATAACTCCTGGTGAATTTTGAGATTTTTTCAGACCCCCAAATCAGGATAACATCATAAATTAAACATGGATATCAAAGGATCACCTTTATAACTGATAGAAGCTGGGTTTGAGTATCTGTCTTCAATCAATGGCAAGTACATTTGTCAACATTTAACCCAAGAATAATGCATTTCTATACCCAGTCCCAGTTAGCACCGTACTGGGGTAGACATGCCCAATCTGCCCAGGTAGAATTTACAGCATGAAGAAGTGGAGAACTCATGTTCATTGTGAATATTTGCTCCTAAGATGAAGGACAGAGCTGATCTGACCAGACCAATTTTTTTTTATCCCAAATTTATGAAACAAATAAGTCACTTCAGCTTCCCTTTGGCAGTGAGAATAAAGTAGTAAAAAGAGACAAATACTAGATTTAAAGATTATTTTTCCTCATAAAGTTAAAGTTTGGAGAAAGCAATTACCTTCTATCAGTTTTTCCTAAAAATTGCAATATTTTAAAATGCATAAAGAACTTGCTCATATGTAATCTTACTTGAAACTCCTATGCCCTCATGATTAGGCAGAGCAAGTATTTGTATATGCATTACCTAAATAAGAAAACTGAGTAATTTTTATGAACAGCCTTATTGTTGATAAGAGTCAAAACCCATTTTATTTGACTCCTAATCCAAAGCACTTCAATATGATATATAGTATATATCTTGTCTTTTTCACTCAGTTTTTCTCATCTGTCTCAAGGAGTTCTTTTTACTCATGTCTATAATTCTTCAGTGCCTAAAGCATTGCTAGGTACTGTATAAGCATTCGGTCATTGAATGATGTCAGTAGTTTCTCATGGAAGCAATTTTAGTGCAGAGGATTGATTTTACATTAATATTGTTGGTCTCTTTCAAAGATGCAGTTTTACTAAGTATAGCTCTTGAACAATTCCAAGAATAGTTAGGCGCTCAAGAAGTTGTATGGTACTTTTCTTTAATTCATTAAGTTGACTTTTAAGGTAAATACCTGTAAATTATTTTAGTTGCCTGAAATAATGACTTAAGATGATTAATATTGTTAAATGGTTTACTTTTAATCATTGGTAGACCTAACAGTATGTCACTTCTTTTCAGTTTCTCAATTAATCTAGCTAAAATGTTATTTAAATTAACTGTAGGTGTTTCTAAATTTCTGAAATTCTTTTTGCAGAGAATCATTGTTCAAAATTGTGAACATTCCAGAAACAGTTTATTTTTATTTTCATTGAAAGTTAATTTATCAGCTCACAACCTATTTAGCAAGTAATTCAATTTTATTATTTTTTGGATCCACGGACTATACAAAAGTCTCAAGGATTTTTTAATCTCAAGACTTTGATGATATTTTTCTATCCATTACTTATTAGTACCTACTGGCTAAAAAAAAAAATAATAACTCAGTTGTCCAGCTGACTTTGTCTTTCCAAGTACTAGAGCTTTGCAGTGACTTTATTCATCAGCTTCCTCCTTCTTATTGTTGTCATCCAGGGACATCACCTTCACATCATCCCTGATTATTTGATCATCTTCCCAGTAGTATTATCATCATAATCATCTTTGCCTTATCTCCAATATCATCCATCAGCAGGACCTCATCGTTGTTCACATTGCTACACAATTGTCATTATTTTTTTTCAACTTTTTTTTTTGGGGGGGGGGACAGAGAGAGACAGAGCATGAACGGGGGAGGGGCAGAGAGAGAGGGAGACACAGAATCGGAAACAGGCTCCAGGCTCTGAGCCATCAGCCCAGAGCCTGACGCGGGGCTCGAACTCACGGACCGCGAGATCATGACCTGGCTGAAGTCGGACGCTTAACCTACTGCGCCACCCAGTCTCCCCACAATTGTCATTATTAATTTTAACACTAGCACCACCCTAACATCACAGTAATCATTATTGCCATTTCCTACTTTATCATTAACACCATCAACACCATTCCAATAGCCATCTTCATAATTAGCAATGGAAAAAGCATCAAGCCTTTTCATTGAAATGTAGTGTTTAGTTCTCACATGTCAAAGATAATTATTTCATATATTTTCTACTTTTTCCACAATATTCCTTTAATGATTAAAGCCTTCATATCAAGCCTAACATTTAAACATAACAAAGGGAAGATATCTAATAATTCTCTTAATATTTTTTGCTCATGTTAATTGGTGTATTTACCTGACAGTTTTTCTTAGAGGACCACTAATGCTGTAAATGGTCTCCTTGGAAAGCTGACCATATGCTATGAGATCATGAAATCCATAAGATACCTTATAAGCAATCCCTATGTGCCCAACATTTTACTAGTTGGGAAAAAATAAAGAGACTAATATAGAATTAATTCTCTATCCTCAAAGAGCTTACATGAGTTCCTCAAACAAAAGAAAACAAAATTCTGCCACTATTTATAGAATACTAGTTATATTTCTGACACTGCACAAATTGTTATAGGAATATGGGGATGAATATAATTGTTGTTCATACGTGCAGTTTAAGAGTTACACTGTCCTGTCCTGTTATGCTTGTACCACTTTCCAAAATGGGCTGTGACCTCCTCAGGGTAACAATCTCTTCATCTCTAAGGCACTTCACACAGGAATTCTCTGATAGTAACAACACTCATTATGTTTTTTGCTGAATGAATGCTGTTTGGATGAATTATTTAATGAAACCAACAATAGGTTTTGTACAACCTAAATTATGAAATAATTTGTGGATTATGTATAACCTGCTAAGGGTTATAACAACTTAAGAGGTAGATATTTAACTTACACACAGTTATTGGGGAGATATATAAAATTAATTTTAAAACTTGTTCATGGATATTATGGTATGATATGACATCTGTTGTGAAGCATTTTAAGCTGAAGAAAAAAATATTCAGGGCAAAGTGTATTGGTTATCAATTAAGGAATATGTTCTTGAAATGAAAATTAAAGCAATGCCTTACCTGAACTTCCTGGAAACAGCCCACAGGAGACTGTCTAGATACTGAGATATCATTCCCACTTCCACTTTCTTTTGAATTTAACCTCATCTTTTACTTTGCTGATAAAGTTGAGGCCACCAGGAGCAAAGAACTCTGCTCTGACTCTGGAAACTTGATATTGGAAAAATCTTAGAAGAATCCACAAACTTTTACCTCTAATTGTCCTCCACTGTTCCAAAAATTGTGGGACTTCTGTTCCATTTTCAATTTTTTTTAACTTCACTCTTTTCACTCATACATTACAAATAAAGCAATTTCATTGAAAAGCGGTTTTTTTTTTAATTTTTTTTCAACGTTTATTTATTTTTGGGACAGAGAGAGACAGAGCATGAACAGGGGAGGGGCAGAGAGAGAGGGAGACACAGAATCGGAAACAGGCTCCAGGCTCTGAGCCATCAGCCCAGAGCCTGACGCGGGGCTCGAACTCATGGACCGCGAGATCGTGACCTGGGTGAAGTCGGACGCTTAACCGACTGCGCCACCCAGGCGCCCCTGAAAAGCGGTTTTGAAAATATCCACACTGTCAATGAACTCATAAAAGTTAATCAACAGGTTCAGAGATTTCCAAGTCACTAGTCTTTATTCTTCTCCATCTTTACTTTGGTTTCTTGTATCTTCCATCTTTTTTTTTTTTTAAATTTTTTTTTTTTTCAACGTTTATTTATTTTTGGGACAGAGAGAGACAGAGCATGAACAGGGGAGGGGCAGAGAGAGAGGGAGACAAGATCGGAAACAGGCTCCAGGCTCTGAGCCATCAGCCCAGAGCCCGACGCGGGGCTCGAACTCACGGACCGTGAGATCGTGACCTGGCTGAAGTCGGACGCTTAACCGACTGCGCCACCCAGGCGCCCCTTGTATCTTCCATCTTTATTTTGGTTTCCATTACTATCATTTTAGTCCATTAGATTGCTATCCCAGGTTTGATTGGAATATTGTACTACAAGAAACTATGGTAGCACTGAGATACAAGAAAGAGCATATTTTCAAAAATATTTACTGCAGAAAACACATATTTAAAAATTATCTTCGTGTTATAAATAAAAAGCAACATTTTAATAAAAAATTAAGAATTGGATAAATACGATGTGATTAAAAGTAAAGGAGTTACCTTAAACACAGGAAGTAATAAAATAGGAGAGACATTTATAAAGGAAATATAAAGAAGCTAAAAATTCACTCACAGGATTAAAATGAGCATTAGAAAATAATAAGCCCCAGGGGCTCCTGGGTGGCTCAGTCGGTTGAGCATCTGACTCTTGATTTCAGTCAGGTCATGATCCCAGGGTCTTCTAATCAAGCCTCATGTAGAACCCGCTTGAGATTCTTTCTCCCTCTCCCTCTGCACTCCCCTACTTCTCTGGAAGGAAGGAAGGAAGGAAGGAAGGAAGGAAGGAAGGAAGGAAGGAAGGAAGGAAATATAATATCCAGAATCAACAGTGCAGAATAAAAAACGATGTGAATTACAAATCTATGGAGCTCCCACAATATAAGGAGGGAAAATACTAACTAAACAACAAATGGTAAGAAACAGCTCTGAGATAGCAGAGAGGTTGCAATGGAGTAACAGTGGAATTTCAATAGATGAAAAATGTGTGTTTCAAGAAAAGAGAATATAAGATAGTCACAGAAATTTTTCAATGATATTTTAAAATTTTTAAATAATAAAGTCTAGTAACAAACTATAGAAATGATCCCTGAAACTAAATAACAAAGTCAAATAGAATGAAACTTTTCTGAGCTGAAAAATAGTATCTCTAAATCACAGCTATCTGAGAGGTTAATAAGTAACACTGCTGTAGACTAAATGTCAGTGCCCCTTCCCCACAACTCATCTATTGAAATCCTAATCCCCACTGTGATGGTGTCTGGAGATGGGCTTTTGGAAGGTATTAGATCATGAGGATGGAGCCCTCATGAATGGGCTTGGTGCCCTTACAAAAGAAATTCCAGGGGGTTCCCCTTTTCCTTCTGCCATGTGAGGACACAGCAAGAATGTAGCCATCCATGAACCAGAAAGCAGGCCCTCATCAGACACTGAATTTGATCTTAGGCTTCCCAGATTCCAAAACTGGAATAAACTGGAAATAAAATTGTGCTGCATACAAGTCACCCAGTCTTATATGGTATTCTGTTACAGGACCCCAAACTAAGACAAATACCTAGGAATGGCCTGAAGAATAATGTTTTGAAGATCCACAATTAAAAAAAAAAAAATCACCTGTAATCAATCAGGCCAAGGAATGGGAGTGACAGTGAAGAGAATTACACACTGTGGAAGAAAACTGTGTTTGCCAAAGAATAAAATCTTTATCTCCATAAATTTAAATTCCAGAATACAATGGAAAAACCCCTAGTGATTTTTTGTGCCTAAGTTTTATTTCATCTTGGAAGGAAATTTAAAAACAAAAAACAAAAACAAAAACAAAAACAAAAACAAAGCAAAACACAAGGGCTAAGAAATTTAACAAATTCTTCTTGAAAACAAAACAAAAAAAAAGTACCTAGAGCAATTTCAGGCAAAACAGAAATAACAGCAACAAACAAAACCCCCAATAACTTCCAAAAACAAAAAGACCATGGAGATTTGTGACATAAAATTACAAGTGTGAGTACTGGATCTAAAAATCATGAACTAAACGGGGTCCTGGGGGGCTCAGTCCGTTGAGTGTCTGACTCTTGATTTTGGTTCAGGTCATGATCCCAGAGACATGGAATTGAGCCTGAGTCAGTCTCCATACTGAACGTCGAGCCTGCTTAATATTCGGTCTCTGTTCCTCTCTACCACTTGCACTCGCTCTCCTTTTTTTTTTTGCTAAAATAACAACAAAAAGTTAAAAAATTAAATAAATAAGTAAATATCATGCACTAATTACAAATTATTGTTTTAAATATGACCCAACATGAAAACTGCTTGATGTCATTTATTCATTCACAAACGCTTATTCCACAAATGCTAATTAAGTGCCCACTATTCTCATAGCTGGAACAGTACCCTTAAGAAATTTAGTTCATAGTTTGGAGATTTATTTATCAAAAAATAAAAGAAATACAAAAAAATCAAGGTATGATAAGCATATAATGGAGAAATTGGTGTGTTGAAGTATGACTTGATATACTTTAAGTTGGGCTGGCTGTGAAGACCATCTTAAAAAGGGAGCTTTAAGCCGAGCCATAAATATAAAAGAGCTTTGTTCTGTATAATAATATGGAGGAAAAGTATTCAAAGTAAAAGGAACAGTTACTGCAATGACTCAAGATAGGAATGAATGTGATAGGTTTGAAGAATCAGAAGAAAGTTGGTGTGGTTTGAACATGGTCACCAAAGAAGAATAACTGGAGGGTCATACAGGTATTCTAGTTTCCTCTGGAAAGTCCCAGTTTCTTCCTTCATCTTCATCTATTTTTAGTTGGAAAGTCCCAGTTTGTTCCTGTCATCTTCATCTAATTTCAGTAGACCCCTTTTTACATTCAATAGTGCCCTAATTTGGAAAATAAATGATATAGATACTCTCAAAAGGGTATGAAATGAAATCTGAAAGGTATACATACTCATAAACAAAATTGTTGATTCCATACTTACTCTTTCCAAGGTTTAATTTCATTCAGCAACAGATTAGAGAGGAGTGGAATTGCAACAGAAATGCTCGCAAAAATTTATTTTATTTATAGTGCTATGACTAAGGTCAGTGGGAGTGCTGTTAAAGTCCCAGTTAACCTATAAATTGCATTATTTTTCTCTTTGTGTTTTGCTTTGTTTTGCTTTCTGGTCCAGAACCTCTATAAACTCTTCCACACACCTTCCTCTAAGGTATACCTATATAGGCCATGCTTTGATGCACCTTGAATGTATGTGTGGCTTTTCTACCTATTGCATAAATATTACACAGGTGTTCTGTCACCAAGGCAACATGAAGTGGAGCATGAGAAGCTGAGTCTTTGCAGAGAACCTAGATTTAATTGGTCAGCCTCCATTCTGTGATGAGAAGGATGTAAACATACTGTATGTAATTCCTTCTTATTTTTCAGCTCCTTTATAATATGTTGTAGAAGAGTACAGTTTTCCATGAATCTACCTATTTATTTTATTTCTACCAATGCACGTTGATGTGTTCTCCTTCTTCAATATTGTGATGTTCCTTTCTGATCAACATTGTGTACCTAACAGAAATGCTGTCAGGCTTCGCAAACCAGAGTAAAGAATTTGGATTTTGTTCTGAGTGTCAGAAGAAGATCATGACAAGTTGGAAATGGAGAAATGGAGAAATGATACGACCTGATGATTGCTCTGACTATAGTGAGACCATGGAATACAGAAGAATAAGAGTAGAAGCAGAGAGAACAATCAGAGTTGTAACAATATTCCATTTGAGAGAGAACTGTGGCTTTGAATAAGATGGTGTATTGGAGACAGATGGAAATAGATGAATTCAAGATATATTTTGAAGTTACAGTGAACAAGACTTGCCAATAGATTGGTTGTGGCTTGGAGAAAGATCATGTGAAGTAGAAATGAAGGCTATATCCTTCATTTTGTCTAGCTATTTGCGTAGAAAGTATGACTGCTTATTTATAAAGGGAAGACAAAAGGAAGTAACAGGTGTCTCAATGGTACAATTCTGGACTCAAGTTTAGGATGTCCATAAAATAGCCAGGAGAGTTAAATGAGGTACAAGCCTCACATAAAAGGACAGATAAAAAATTTTGGAGTCGACCGCATGAAAACATTATTTAAAGCCCTCAAATGGAATGATATGTGAAGAGAATGTAACTTGAGATGAGATGGGGTCCCAGGACTGAGCAATGGAGTACTCCAATATTGAGAGAGGCTAGTAAAATAAGATGAATCAGGAAAACTTCCCAGGCCACAACATGTAATTGAGAGATACACATGTGACCATAGACACTACAGAGAGAGAAACCCTACTCTCCTGACTACAGCATTTGGTTTAAGAGAAGGAGAGAGACAAGGAATAGGCATAATCCTAGGAAAGTTTTTAAGTTTTTCCTTAGATTTTTTCTTGCAGCAATTTTCAGAAAAAATTATCTTCTTTAGTCTTTGAAAATGTGATGATACACACCCAGATTTTCAGTGTAATCAAGGTGCTAGCTTCATGGAGAAAGCTAGTTCAAATGAATAAAGTTGATGTTTTTGTTAATTTAGTTAATTATTTATTTAATTAATCACTGTATGCTTCTCAATATCACTTGAAAAAAAAGTTATAATTTTCTGTCTCTAGCTACTAAAATGTAATAAGGTCCATGGGGGCAAAAACTTTTTGTTAATGTGTTTACAGAACCTGAAATAGTGCCTGGCCCAGTAGATGCTCAATAAATATTTTGAATGTAATATTTGGAATGTAATATCCACACATTGTATTGCCAAGAACAGAACAAGTTCTGAAAAAATATTTTTTAATATTTTACCTTAAATTAACCAATACCTCCCTTTAAGGCTCTTTATGCATTACCATCTATATGACTATTTTCATACCATTTCTTTTGTCCAAGATACTCTCCTTGTTACTTGTCCACTTCTGTTTGAATTCCTCTTTCCAAATCAAAGATTCAATTCATGTCTGAACCCCAGAAGATGTTATTGTCTATTGTTTACTAACATAGCTTCCTTGATATCTTTTGCCTTCTTTTCTTATCTCAGTATAAGATTTCTAAGGATAGTTATAATAGACGTATTCGGTGGGTCTGCTCCTTCCACACCTGTTCTTAAAAAAACTAGCCGTTCTGTAGTACAAAGGACAAGGCATACATGTTACATACAGCCACAACGCGCAACTCAGTTCTTGCTCTCTGGAGAGATAGACACCTTGCCCAAAGTGTCTATTCTTTTGTTCAGCAACCATCAAATTTTCTCTGAAGAGAGAATTTAAACTGAGAGACTGTGATGCATTCCCCTCTAGTTTAACATTTGTGTGAAGCCAAGACTGAAATCAGTACCACTATAAGGCAAATTCATGTACCAGCCAATCGTATAGGACAAAAAAGACTATGGAATAGGTACATATAAGGAAGCTGAGGCTACATAGAGGGGTGGTTGTTTTGTTCCTAATAGTTTTCCAGTTCTCAGAAGCCTGATTTGTACCTTACTTTCTGCCCTTGGGTAATATGGCTTTCTTCCATGTACCCATCAATGAACCACCCCCCTTGTTTGAACTAGCCCAAGTGGATTTCTGGTTCTGGAAGAAATTGGTTTTAACTGAAACCATAGACACTAAATTCTCTACTAATTTATTTCCTTCCAATCTGTTCAGGTGCTTTATACATAGTAGGAGTTCAATAACTCTATGGCAGTGTGTTTATTTTTTTTATAATCTACACTTCCCCCTCCCTAATAATTAGCTCAGTGCTTGTCCACAAAGGTCATTATTCTCTGTTTTTTACTGTATGCACTTCATGCAACAAATGGAAATGAACCCTATATATGTTTGAGTCACCAGATTGATAATGTACAACTTCAACCTGTTGTTTCAGTTGTTGTGATAAAGCATAAATACTAGATTTTACAAGAGCAGATTAAAAATATTTCTTTAAAATGTCAATGGAAAAAGACACTTTGAAATGGTCTCTTCATACAATATGCATCTCCAGATTCCTGCAGCTATGGTGCCACCTTTACTTACGTACAAAGGATTATTTTAAGTCAAGTTGTTTTCTCAATGCTATCAATATTCACTAGATTTATTTGCCCAATGAAGTATTTTTTATTTTTTTTTTTTTGTTCTTCATCAAAACATCTCTCGTCCTTGCTGGGCTGATGGTCGAGGATCAGAAAGCAATATTCCAGCTGTTCTTAAAACCAGCATTTCCTAGCAAGGTTAAGCAGTGCCTTTTCAAACTCCCCGTGCTGTATGCGTCATCTCCTGGTGAGTCAAACCTATTATGTTAGTGCATCGCACAGAGAAAGGCGAGCAAACTTCAAAACTTTGAAAAAGCAGTGTCTCTTCTTGGTCTACCTAAGTTGGCTTGAGATGTGTTATCTGGACTCCTCTTGCCACTTTAGACTCAATAAGTCCTTTCTTTAAACAGCTGAAGCCACTTTCTGTTGATCTACAGGCTCCTGAACTGTCACTACTTCTTTAGCTGGAAAGACTGAGGGAATAAGAGTATAGAAAGATATGCCTTTTTTGTGGAAGAACCTCACTTGGGTGGTTCCCACCTTTAAGAATTTGCCTTTGAGAAAAAGCTCTGAACAGCTAGACATTGACCCTTCTCTGCCCTAACACCTGAGACCTGATGATGCTTCTCAACATTTTTGATGCCCTAGCTCCTAAACCTTAGATACCTTCTCCATCACACTAAAATAGCACATTCCCTAGCGTGTTAGTTGATGAAATGTAAATAAATAGAGAGGGATTATTCTAAAGCTGAATAACGTGAGAATGCTGGGCTAAACCAAGTTGATGGTTTTCTCCCTGCAGAAATCCTCTGTCTTAAATATATTAAGGTACTTTCTGCATTTTCAGGAAGATGATAATGAATGCCTGTTTCCTAGGCTTATTTGATCATATAATTCTTTATTTGATATGAAATATCTTAGGAGGGTTCTCTTGGAAGCCAGCCTTGATCTCCTGGACTTCTGACCACAGATTGGTTGGGAATTTATGTAACTTATTTGTATCTTTGGCAATGTTAGTGTTCCAAGTCCCATGTCACTTCTGTCTCCATTCACCTAATACTCATCTTTTGTCTAGGTTCAGTCATCCAGTTTTTCTAACTCTCACGTACATATCATCATTTATCCTATCAACCTAATCCATCTCCATTCAAACTCATTGTTTTCTTTTTCCCTGTGATGAAATTCAATCCTTCTTTTAAGAGTCAATTCAAATGCTGTTGCCTCTGTCCTTGACTCATAAAATGACAGGCTGGAAGAAGAGATTTCAGTAATTGTTCTGCCTCAGTTATCTTTTAGATGAGAAATATTTAATGGAGATAATTTTTCAGTAGTTGTTCTGCTTCAAATATCTTTTAGATGAGAAATATTTAAAGGAGATAAGGTACTTACCCAGGGTCACATAGGAAAGGAGTGCTAGAACTGGCATCCTAACTGTACCACATAAAGGGTAAGTAAGTCTTCTATGAGCTATCAGAACTGGACCGGGAGTTGTAAAGCAAGGGAGATGAGGCAGAGTTTGGACTTTGTCCCCCTAAAATCAGGTGGAGTTTGTCTGGAGTCCCATATTAAATTTTGTACCAACTGTACAAAATGGGAGTTGGATAAGAAATGCCATGGTCAAATCGTAGATTAAAAAAGTAGAATTCACGACATGGGAAGAATATACATTCTAGGGTCTTTAGATTAAATTATTCATTCAGTTAGAATTGTTCACTGAGGACCCAAAGCTTAATTCCTACAAGGTATAAATCATTGGTACTTTTAGAGAAAGGCCTTACATTTCTTTAAACTTCAGTTCTGACAGCTAATACTAAAACCTAAGCCTTATGACTCCATATAGAATTCTTCACTACCACACTCTCTCCCTAAAAGGGAATTTGCTAGAATTTCGGGGAAAAAATTCATTGGTTCTCAGGGAGATAGGACAGGATAATAAGATGACTGCCTTAGTCCAACAACAGCAGAAACGGCTGTGTGAGTTTTGCTTTGCCAGTTATGGGAATAAATCTTTCCTGAGTCATCCTTATCATCTGGTCCCCTTGTGAGTAGAATTTTTCTTTTAAATCTGCCAGTTTCTTCATTAGTATGTAGTTGAGATTTGCCTTATCACCAACAATTATAACACACATTTAAATAACAAACTGATTTCTACTCTCTCCACAGCCATTTTTAACAGACATGTTGGATTTGTAATACTAAAGACCTATCATTTCATTATGCCTTTGAAACACTTAGTAAAATTCACAGTTTTTAGATTAGTTTCCTTTGGCATGCTGTACAGGTTAAACCACTTGTCTCAGTTCCTCATCTTTATGTTTAGGTGCCACTATACATTTACACTTGAGATTCCACCGGAGCTGAAAACTCAGCATTTCCAAAGCAGAACACTTTTCTCCTGAAAATGTTTTTCCTCCTGCACTTCTACCTCAGGAAGTGGTATCACCATCCACAAATTGCCCAAGCCCAACATCTGGATTTCACCTTAGACTTGGCTTTTTTAAAATAAATCTCCAACTCTAATTAGAATTTCAGACACGTTGCTTTCCATTGCCTCCTTTCTATATCCATGGCGATTATTTAAGCCTTCATCATTGTAGGGTAAAATATTGTTATATCCTCTTGAGTGATCTCCTTGTCTCAAGTATTTACTCCCCACTGCCTCTGAGAATAATCTATCTGAAATACAATCTGACTACACTACTTCCATTCTTAACATCATATAATAGCTTCCAATCACTGATGGGGCAAAGGATGTCAAAGATCTCTACTATCATTTTCTCTCATTCTTCAATCATTTATTGTTATACCCCTTGTAAACTTACCTAATTATCTACAACCCCTTGCAACTCCCTAGTTTTCCATACCTCTCCCCCACATCAGTTTTATTTTTCTCTCCTGCCTAGAATATCTTTTCTTTTTTCTTAGTCATATTTAAGATTCACTTTATACTTTCCTAGTTCTAACAAATTTTTCCTGGACCATCCAGACTAGGTTATGTGCACTTCCTCTGGATCCTAAGGCATGTATCTTTTGCTCTATTAATAACTTCTCTGTAACCAGCCATTCATGTATGTTCATCTGAGAATTCAGTAGGTCTCCAAAACCAACTTCAGGTTCAATGATTTGCTAAAAGGTCTCACGGAACTCAGAAAATCCCTTATACTCAGACTTAGGGTTTATTACAACACAATGATTTTACAGATTAAAATAAGCAATAGGAAGAAGCAGACAGGACAGTGTACCAAAGAGTTCCAGGCATGAGCTTCCAGTTGTCCTTTACCAGTACAGTTATGTAAACAGCATTTATTTCTCACAGCAGAGAGTATTGCCAATCAGAGAACCTCATCTGAGCCTTGGTGTCCAGACTTTTTATTGGGTGTCAGCCACATAGACACAGATGACCACTTGAATGTCTGACTTTAGTCTCTAATCCCTCCAAAGGTGGAGCTGATTATGTATAAATCACATGGTTAACATAGACTATTTGTCATGGTCAAAGATCTCCATGTAAACAAAAATGCTTTTGTCAGGTAGAATATTCCAAGGGCTTAGAAGCTAACTCTCAAGAGCAAGGCACAAAGTTGCAAACCTATCTTTGGTCAAGGTTAATCTGCGCTCACATATTCCCACTAAAGTATGATCCCCATAAAAAAAAAGAAAAAAAACCTGTGCCATGTTCATCTCTGAATTCTCATTGTCTATACATGTTCAGCCCAGAGTTCAGAGCATAGTATGCAACTGCACAATGAATGAATGAGTCACTGAATATAAAAAATGAAGGAAATCTTTAACAGCTCTTGAAAATTTTATTCAATTTCCTCACCACCATCTTCGAAGACTTAAGCTGAATTTACATAAAATTAAATATGTCTCTTATATTTCAATACTCACCCAATTTCTGTTTTGCTCTTATCTTTCAGTACATAAATAAGATGTACATTGTTAACAGATGAAGGAAAACACAATAGCCAAAAGAATAGACACAGTTTTCTACCTTCTCCCATTCACTGCAAATGAACCAACTCCCTTAGGTCATTTGGGTAATGGAACCATATAATGAAGATAAGGAAGAGAAACTTTACCAGAGATAAGCAGTGAGGTCTCCGGAGGGAGGAAATTTGTTGTTGTTTTTTGTTTGTTTGTTTGTTTTTGCATCTTCCTTCTGTAGGACATCTCCAATCAGGAGAAATTTGGCTATCATATATAATTCCTGTGGTTCTAAGGCTTCCTTTCTTCCAAACATCTAATTCATAGATAAATCACTGTGTCATATAGCTGTCGTGAGAGAGAGAGAGAGAGAGAGAGAGAGAGAGAGAGTGTGTGTGTGTGTGTGTGTGCGCGTTTGTCTATGACACCATTAGGAATCTGTTTTTTTTTTTTAATTGTCCTTCTTCTTGATAGATCTAATGCTAATCCCTTACTCTCAATGTACCATAAAGTCTCTCCTTAGGTGATCTTTTGAAAATGCAAATTAGTTCACATCACTATGCTTATACTCTACAGTGGAATGCCAATGTCATTTAGAATAAAATGAGTATTCTTGCTATGGGCTACGGGACCATAAATTCTACATTATCTAGCCTCTATCTTTCATTCTCACCTATACTCATTCTACTATTTTAACTTACTTAACTTACTTTAACTTACTTTAACTACTATTTTACAACTTGAGTTGTAAGCAACTTACAACTCTCTAGAATTATTTTGTTCATTTATTTCTCTATATTCTACATTCTTCTGACTACAATGAAAACTCCATGAGCTCAGGAACCTTAATTACCTTACTGTTGTAGCTCCAGTGCTTAGAATGGTGCCTGACACATGGTATTTATTATCTGTCAACTGTCAATCATTCATATGGCACCATTAATAGGTTTTATCATGAGATGGGAGAGCAGGTCACTAGATAGCAACTTCACTACGAGAAGTGGGAAAAGTTTACACAAGTGGTTGCTGCTATGGTAAAATTAAGCATGATAGAACTTTGAGTACCCAGGAAATGTACTAGGACATCAGACTCCTGAAATCAGGGAAGCCTACAAAGTAATATGAGAGGAGAAAACACAAAGGCAAAATAATGCTACTTTCATCTTTCCAGACTACCTCTCACTTCAGTGCCCTTCCAGTCTTCTCTTGGTCACCACTCCCACATTGTTTCCAGCATACAGGAATGGAAGAAAATAACATGAAAAACCTTGTTCTCTTTCTATTGTTAATTCCTTAGTGGTACCTGGAAACATTTAATATTTAAACACCTTCATTAACTGTTTATTACTTGTAAGATAAAAGAAGACACCTGCATCTCTTAATGACTCAACTATTGTCACTATTCCCAGTGACCCTATGCATCCAAGTATTCTGTTGACTACTCAATGGTACTGGTAGCAGTGAGGGGGTAAAATCAAGTTTATTCTCCTTAAGGAAGAAGTAGATAAGAGAATAACAAAGACGGACATTTTTTCACCTCACTGCGGTGGGAAAAAGGAATAGAATGGGCAATCAGTAGAAATTTATTCATGCTCAAAAAATCCTCTTTTACAAATGAAGAAATTGAGATTTTAGCTAGAATAAAAAATAAGAGCAAATCATAATTCTAATTAAGTGGCAAAGCTGGGTTCTGAATCCCCAAAAGCACTTTTCTCCAAGGCCAGTACTCTTTGAGTCACAGCAGGACGCCACTTCAAGGGTGAGACCAAATGGAGGAAAAGGCATTAGGAGGAATCTTGTGGCTGCGTTAATTAATATTGATATTTATCAGATCTGCCTTCAGGCCCAGAATATGTATACACAGGAATATGGTAGCTGGAGTGCTAGAAAGTATCATGCTATGTATTTGTATTTTACCTTTTTTCTTTTTTTCCTTCTTTTTTTTTTTTTTTTTTTTTTTTTTTTTTTTGAGAAGAAGAACATAAAGAGGCGTCTGACCTGGCACACTGAGAAGGAAACATACTTGGCTGGTTCCCTTTCTCCAACCTATACGGAAAGGGTTGGGAGAGAGCCTGTGGCTCTGGTTAGAGAAGCAGCTGTCTCTCTGGGGGAGATAAGCTCTAGTTCAGCCAGGCAGGCAGGCAAGCAGCCCAGAGCTGATCAAGAGAATCATCCTCCTCCGAGTTGCTATCATGGGACTCTCAAGGGGTTAAGCATGGCAGATTTTTTGTTGTTGTTGTTGCTATGCACAGCCAGAGAACAAGCAGATTGTTGCTGACAACTCCAGGAGCACCCCCTTTAATAGGTGAAGGGTGGATTCAACCACAACGCACTTGCTGACGTGCAGCTGATCCCTAGAGACTCCAGGCTGTTTTTGTGTGTGATCAGTGTAATATTCCACTGCTAAATTTAGGGACCCTGCATCCTATGACAATGGCACCTCACCATGACTAATTAACAATAAAAACTATGGATGGTGACAGGTTTAATTATTTAATCTCCAAGATTTTGATTAAATTAAAACCCTTTACCACAAGACAAAAAAAATTATAACACACAAGTTAAGGTTATAAAATAATAAGGCTGATGCCACAAATCACAAGAGGAAAAGGATTTCATGATCTAACCTCTCTCTTTCTGTGTATATGAGATTACTCTTCTGTGTGTGTGTGTAAAACCCTGAAGATGCCTGTGTATGTATGTAGTAGTGAACATTAGTATGTGTATGCATATAATATGAGAGATGTATATGCACATGCATTTAAAAAATTTATGGCTATATAGGGATATATTTACACATGGCTGTATATGTTCATATATATGTTTACATATGTATGAACAACTCTGAACATTCATATGTGTATATCCACCACTGAAGAGGTATGCACATATGTGTGGACAACATTGGAGTTGCATATGTATATGTAACCCTGAAAATGTAGCTGTGTATACAGAACTGGGTTTTATATATCCAAGTATTAAGATGCATGCATGCATATATGTGGCGTATTCACTTTGGGAGAGGACTAGGCTGGTCCTGGGGATGTATTTGTATGTATTTTATATACATAAAAAATCTATATGGATGTATGCAAATGGTATGTGTATATCTTATATATAATATATATAATGTATATATTCAGTAATATATAATATATTATAAATATACATTGACAATAGATTATGTAGTATATATTAAAATGTAGATGTACCACTAGGTGTATGGTTGTATGCATGAAACACTTGAGATTTATTTATAAGTCCTACATGTTAACCTGTAAAATGTTATTCATGTGAATTTATATTTAATGTTGGAAGTATGTGATATATATAATACTAAAGATATGTGTGACTGTGTTCATAATATTAGAGATAAACGTGTAAATATTCACCACACAGGAAGTATGCACACCACTCCTGATGCATGGTGTTTCTATGTATTATTTTTTTAATTATATAACATATATATATATATCAAATTTTGGCATTTTAATAATTTTTTTTGAGTGAGAGGGTGCAAGTGAGTGAGGGAAGAGAAAGAGAGAGAGAGAATCCCATGAGGGGGGGAGAGAGAGAGAGAGAGACAGAGACAGAGACAGAGACAGAAAGAGAGAGAGACAGAGAGGGGGAGAGAGACAGAGGGAGAAAGAGAGAGAGAGAGAGAGAGAGACAGAGACAGAGACAGAGAGAGAGAGAGACAGAGAGGGGGAGAGAGAGAGACAGAAAGAGAGAGGGAGAGAGAGAGGGGGAGAGAGAGAGACAGAAAGAGGGAGAGAGAGAGAGAGAGAGATAGAGAGAGAATCGGCACTCACCCAGGGTTCGCGTTTTACCCAAAGTGGGGCTCATGCTCACCTGCAGCAGGATTCCAGCTCATGAGCTGTGAGATCAGGGCCTGAGCTGAAGTCAGATGCTTAATGACTGAGTCACCTAGGTGCCCATTTTAATAATTTTCAAGTGTATAGTTCAGTGCATCAGTGCATTCACATTGTTGTGCAACCAGCACCACCATCCATCTCCAGAACTTTTTCAGCTGGCAAAACTGAAACGTACCAATTAAACAACAACTTCCCATTCCCTCCTGCTTTCAGTTCCTGGAATCTGCCATTGTACTTTCTGTCTCTGTAAGTTTGACTACTCTAATTACTTCATGAGTAGAATCATACCGTATTTGTTCATTTGTGACTAGTTTATTTCATTTGTCATAGTCTAATGGGTTCATCCTTGTTGTAGTGTATGTCATAGTTTTCTTCCTTTTTTATAGAGTTGAAATGCAATGTTACATTAGTTTCAGGTGTACAACA